>NC_091982.1:78885531-79198590 GCF_044704955.1 Pristiophorus japonicus | reverse complement strand
AACGTGTCAAGGGCATCCTCAAAGCTGCCTTGAAAAAGTGCAACATCCCCACTGCCACCCAGGAATCCCTGGCCCAAACCAATCAAAGTGGAGGAAAAGCATCCGGGAAGGCGCCGAACTTCTAGAGTCTCCTCGCCAGGAGCAAGCTGAAGCCAAGCGTAGATAGCGGAAGGAGTGCACGACTACCCAAGCATCCCAGCCACCTGTTCCTTCAACCACCGCCTGCCCCACCTGTGACAGAGGCAGTCGATCCCGCATTGGACTCATCAGTCACCTGAGAACTCATTTTTAGTGTGGAAGCAAATCATCCTGGACTCCAAAGGACTGCCTAAGAAGAAGACTCGTTCAGCATATATCAGAAGAGATCAGCTTAAGAATGCAATGATTCAGTAAGGAGATTTGAATGAAATGTGTGTCCCATTACAGATTGAACAGCAAGTGCTTTTTATCATCATGCCTATTCCTGATGTCTTCCTCTGTTGTTTTTAAATCTATCCCAATGTAGGACCAAGGTGCTACCAGACAGCCAGAGACCGCAGTTATGCTTGGATGTGCTGTGATTTCATGAAGTTTTTGAGACAGAGGTGGTCCTCATCTCGAGGCTTTTGAGTTCTAGAAGGACTTTTCAGCAGACCGGTTTACCACGTGGGCAGCTTGATCTTGTATCCTGCCACCTACTGGTCTGGAGGCCTCTCTGTTTGGGGGTAGTTGCTCCTGGTTCTGCCACTCATTCCAGGTAATGCTGCATTGTGTTGAATCCTTCTCAGATATTGGTATTGAGGATGACATTGGACTTGGGTCTTCCAAGGGGGTTTTCAGAACCTCCATGTGAGCATGATACCCATTTAGTGGCCTTTGTTTTAGTGCAGGACTCCAGAGAACTGAGTCTGCAGGCCCTGAAACCAGAACCTGACTTCTGCAGAGCCTCTGTTCCCCTCTCAATTGTCAGATTCTGCTTTCATTTCCGACTCATCCAACACCCTCATGTGTTGTGTCCCATCCAGTAAATAAACCCCATCAGAATTATCTACACTCTTTAAAATTAATTTCTCTGGGCTGGTGTGATGAGTAAGAAAGAAAGTGTGAATGCTCGCAAGGGTGAGGATGTGGCTGTTTGGGCAAACAACTCGTCTCTTTCTCTTTGTCCTCCTCCGTGGCATCTAGTTTTGGGTTATCTAGAAGAAAAACATATTATGTTCTGCAGTTCCTCTGTAGATTTTGAAGATGCCTGATCATGCTTCTTGCTACTATGTTTTCATTCCCAAATTTTAATACAAACTGCTGATGGTCCAAACAAGACTGCAGCTGCCACTGGCCCTCCAACATCTCCAGCCCCAACAGGTTTGGCTGCATAGCTCCCCGGGATCTCCAGCCTTCATCCTCTTAAGAGAGAAAAGATCTGTTGTCAGGGGAGATCACCATCAAAAACCTGAGATTGCAGGTAATAAGAGCGACCTACTCCTGTGAGAGAGACGAGAATATTGCAATGAAGGCTGAGCCTAATCATATGTTTATAAAAGTTTGACATATAAGAGGGATATAAAGCAAGAAAGGAGTGGTGAGTTAGGGAGGCTTGCTCATAGAAACATAGAAAGTAACATAGAAATCTACAGCACAGAAGGAGGCCATTTCAGCCCATTGTGTCCACGTCGGCCGACAGAGCCCCACGGCCCTCGATCAGCAGCCCTGAAGGTTACATATAAACCCATGAACAATGAACAATGGTGGACAGGTAAAGAGCATCGGGGCTAGCAGTCGGCCCCACAGAACTGTGACACCCCTTGCACCGCAATATTCTACACTCCACCCCAACTGGGAACCGGGGCCATGCAATCTCCTGGGAGAGGCAAAAAAACAGGTAAAAACTCAGGCCAATTGGGGAAAGAAATCTGTGAAATTTCCTCTCCGACCCATCCAGGCGATCGAAATTATTCCAGGAGATCACCCTGGCCATATTTGATTCCCTGCAGTACTTATCGTCGTATCTGCGCCAGCCAACAAAAGGTTATCCAGTCTAATCCCACTTACCAGCTCTAGGTCCATAACCCTGCAGGTTACGGCATTTAAGTGCCCATCCAAGTACTTTTTAAATGTGGTGAGAGTTTCTGCATCCACCACCCTGTCAGGCAGTGAGTTCCAGACCCCCACCACCCTCTGCATGAAGAAGTTTCCCCTCAAATCCCCTCTGAACCTTCCACCAACCACCTTAAAGCTATGTCCCCTCCTAATTGACCCCTCCACCAAGGGAAATAGGCCCTTGCTATCCAATATATCAAGGCACCTCAAAATTTTATACACCTCAATAAGGTCTCCTCTCAGCCTCCTCTGTTCCAATGAGAACAAACCCAGCCTATCCAATCCTGTCCTAATAGCTAAGATTCTCTATTCCAGACAACATTCTAGTAAATCTCCTCTGCACCCTCTCCAGTGCAATCATATGGCGACCAGAACTGCACACAGTATTCCAGCTGTGGCCTAACCAGAGTATTGTACAATTTAAGCATAACCTCCCTGCTCTTGTATTCTATGTCTCAGCCAATAAAGGCAAGCATTCTGTATACCTTCTTAACCACCTTAGCCACCTGGCCTGCTACTTTCAGGCATCTGTGCAACAAGCACTCCAAGGTCCCTTTGTTCATCTACACTTCGAAGTGGCCAACCGTTTAATGTGTATACCCTTTCTTTATTAGCTCTCATGAAGTGTGACATCACTACTGACGCCTGGAAGACCCTGGCCGAAGACAGCCCTAGGTGGAGAAAGTGCATCCAGGAGGGCGTTGAGCCCTTCGAATCTCAACGCTGCGAGCGTGAAGAGATCAGGCGCAGGCGGCGGAAGGAGCGTGTGATAAATCAGTGCCACCCCCCCTTCCCCCGACGAATATCTGTCCCACCTGTGACAGGGTCTGTGGCTCTCGTGTTGGACTGTTCAGCCACCAAAGAACTCACTTCAGGAGTGGAAGCATGTCTTCCTCGATTTCGAGGAACTGCCTATGATGATGATTAGCCCGCCCCAAGTGCATTACCTCACACTTCTCCGAATGAAATTCCATTTGCCACTGCTCTGCCCACCTGGCCAGTAGATTGATATCCTCCTGCAGTCCATGACTTTCTTCTTCATTATCAACCACACAGCCAATTTAAGTGACATCTGCAAACTTCTTAATCATACTCCCTATATTCAAATCAAGAGCATTGATGTATACCACAAAAAGCAAGGAACCCAGTACTGAGCCCTGCAGAACCCCACTGGAAACATCCTTCCAATCACAAAAACATCCATCAACCATTGCCCTTTGCTTCCTACCTCTAAGCCAATTTTGGATCCAACTTGCCACTTTGCCCTAGATCCCATGGGCTTTAACCTTCATGACCAGTCTACCATGTGGGACTTTATCAAAAGCTTTGTTAAAGTCCATATACACTACATCATATGCACTACTCTCATTGACCCGCCTGGTTACCTCCTCGAAAAATTCAATCAGGTTAGTCAAACACGATCTTCGCTTAACAAATCCGTGCTGACTGTCCCTAATTAATCCTTGATTTCTAAATGTAGATTTATCCTGTCTTTCAGGACTTTTTCCAATAATTTTCCCACTGTTATGTATTGATGCTGGGGGTCACTAGACACCAGGAGGTGCCACTGTTGGAGGTCATCAGGCTGTACGCGCGTGTGCGTGGGTCCTGGTATATAAGAGCGAGTACCATGTCATGTGGCACTTTAGGCGCGAATAAAGTTGAACCAGGTTTGCACTTGAGTGAGTTTATAGTAACGAGTCTTTCGAGTCATTATATACATTACACTCACCACTGAGGTTAGGCTGACAGGCCTGTAATTAGTCGGCCTATCCCTTTCTCCCCTCTTAAACAAGAGTACCACATTAGCAGTCCTCCGGTACCATGCCCAAATCCAAAGAGGACAGGAAAATGATGGTCAAGGCCTCTGCTATTTCCACTTTTACTTCGCTCAACAGCCTGGGATGCATTTCATCCGGGCCTGGGACTTATCTACTTTCAAAGCTGCTAAACCTCTTAATGCCTCCTCTCTCACTATGTTTATTTCATCCAGAATTTCACACTCCTCCTCGATAGCAGTATCTGCATTGCCTCTTTTCTTTGTGAAAACAGATGCAAAGTATTCATTAAGAACCATACCAACATCTTCCGCCTCCACAGAGAGATTACCCTCATGGTCTCTAATAGGCCCTACCCTTTCTTTAGTTACCCTCTTACTCTTAATATATTTATAGAACATCTTTGGGTTTTCTTTAATTTTACTTGCCAAGAATTTCTCATGCTCTCTCTTAGCATTCCTAATATCCTTTTTAATTTTACCTCTGAACTTTCTAGATTCCTCCAAAGATTCTATATTATTTAGCCGTCGGTATAGAAACATAGAAACATAGAAAATAGGTGCAGGAGTAAGCCATTCAGCCCTTCGAGCCTGCACTGCCATTCAATGAGTTCATGGCTGAACATGCAACTTCAGTACCCCATTCCTGCTTTCTCGCCATACCCCTTGATCCCCCGAGTAGTAAGGACTTCATCTAACTCCCTTTTGAATATATTTAGTGAATTGGCCTCAACCACTTACTATGGTAGAGAATTCCACAGGTTCACCACTCTCTGGGTGAAGAAGTTTCTCCTCATCTCGGTCCTAAATGGCTTACCCCTTATCCTTAGACTGTGACCCCTGGTTCTGGACTTCCCCAACATTGGGAACATTCTTCCTGCATCTAACCTGTCTAAACCCGTCAGAATTTTAAACGTTTCTATGAGGTCCCCTCTCATTCTTCTGAACTCCAGTGAATAGAAGCCCAGTTGATCCAGTCTTTCTTGATAGTTCAGTCCCACCATCCCGGGAATCAGTCTGGTGAATCTTTGCTGCACTCCCTCAATAGCAAGAATGTCCTTCCTCAAGTTAGGAGACCAAAACTATACACAATACTCCAGGTGTGGCCTCACCAATGCCCTGTACAACTGTAGCAACACCTCCCTGCCCCTGTACTCAAATCCCCTCGCTATGAAGGCCAACATGCCATTTGCTTTCTTAACCGCCTGCTGTACCTGCATGCCAACCTTCAATGACTGATGTACCATGACACCCAGGTCTCGTTGCACCTCACCTTTTCTTAATCTGTCACCATTCAGATAATAGTCTGTCTCTCTGTTTTTACCACCAAAGTGGATAACCTCACATTTATCCACATTATACTTCATCTGCCATGCATTTGCCCACTCACCTAACCTATCCAAGTCACTCTGCAGCCTCATAGCATCCTCCTCGCAGCTCACACTGCCACCCAACTTAGTGTCATCTGCAAATTTGGAGATACTACATTTAATCCCCTCGTCTAAATCATTAATGTACAATGTAAACAACTGGGGCCCCAGCATAGAACCTTGCGGTACCCCACTAGTCACTGCCTGCCATTCTGAAAAGTACCCATTTACTCCTTCTCTTTGCTTCCTGTCTGACAACCAGTTCTCAATCCACGTCAGCACACTACCCCCAATCCCATGTTCTTTAACTTTGCACATTAATCTCTTGTGTGGGACCTTGTCGAAAGCCTTCTGAAAGTCCAAATATACCACATCAACTGGTTCTCCCTTGTCTACTTTACTGGAAACATCCTCAAAAAATTCCAGAAGATTTGTCAAGCATGATTTCCCTTTCACAAATCCATGCTGACTTGGACCTATCATGTCACCTCTTTCCAAATGCGCTGCTATGACATCCTTAATAATTGATTCCATCATTTTACCCACTACTGAGGTCAGGCTGACCGGTCTATAATTCCCTGTTTTCTCTCTCCCTCCTTTTTTAAAAAGTGGGGTTACATTGGCTACCCTCCACTCGATAGGAACTGATCCAGAGTGGAGGGTAGCCAATGTTGGAAAATGACTGTCAATGCATCTGCTATTTCCAAGGCCACCTCCTTAAGTACTATGGGATGCAGTCCATCAGGCCCTGGGGATTTATCGGCCTTCAATCCCATCAATTTCCCCAACACAATTTCCCAACTAATAAAGATTTCCCTCAGTTCCTCCTCCTTACTCTGACCCCTTTTATATCCGGAAGGTTGTTTGTGTCCTCCTGAGTGAATACCGAACCAAAGTACTTGTTCAATTGGTCTGCCATTTCTTTGTTACCCGTTATGACTTCCCCTGATTCTGACTGCAGGGGACCTACATTTTTCTTTACTAACCTTTTTCTCTATGACATAAGCTTTCCTTTTTTTCTTTATCCTTCCCTTTAAGTCTCTTTTGCTCATGTTGGGAACACTGTGAGGGAAGATGCATTTGTAGGTAGCAGGTGACACAGGATAGGAGGAGATTTCAGAGAGTCTGACTTATCACACTTATCTATACTGAAGGTCATTTGCCAATTACATACCTATTCTGCAGGTTTATTAATGTCTTCCTGTATTTTGTCACAGTCCTCCTCTGAATTAACTGTACCCCCAATTTGGTGTTGTCCGCAAATTTTGAAATTGTTCTTTCAATTCCCGACTCCAAATTGTTTATGTAAATGGTGAACAATAGTGGCCCCAGCACCAATCCCTGTGGAACACCACTTCCCACCTTTTGAAGTCTGAGTAACTACCTTTAACCCATACTCTCTGTTTTCTGTTTTGTAGCTAGCCTGCTATCCATTCTGTTACTTGTCCTGAGTCCACATGTTAGTCATGAGTCTACTATTTGGTATATAATCAAAGGCGTTTTGGAAACATAGAAACATAGAAACATAGAAGAATAGAAAATAGGTGCAGGAGCAGGCCATTCGGCCCTTCGAGCTTGCACCACCATTCAATATGACCATGGCTGATCATGCAATCTCAGTACCCCACCCCTGTCTTCTCTCCATATCCCCGATCCCTTTAGCTGTAAGGGCCAAATCTAACTCCCTTTTGAATATGTCCAACGAACTGGACTCAACAACGTTCTGTGGCAGAGAATTCCACACGTTCACAACTCTCTGGGTGAAAAAGTTTCTCCTCATCTCGGTCCTATATGGCTTACCCCTTATCCCTTATCTTTAGACTGTGACCCCTGGTTCTGGACTTCCCCAACATTGGGAATATTCTTCCTGCATCTAACCTGTCCAGTCCCGTCAGAATTTTATAAGTTTCTATGAGATCCCCTCTCATTCTTCTAAATTCCAATGAGTATAAGCCTAGCCGATCCAGTCTTTCCTCATATGTCAGTCCTGCCATCCTGGGAATCAGTCTGGTGAACCTTTGCTGCACTCACTCAATAGCAAGCATGTCCTTCCTCAGATTAGGAGACCAAAACTGCACACAGTACTCAAGGTGTGGTCTCACCAAGGCCCTGTACAACTGCAGTAAGACCTCCCTGCTCGTATACTCAAATCCCCTCGCTATGAAAGCCAGCATGCCATTTGCTTTCTTTACTGACTGCTGTACTCGCATGCCTACTTTCAATGACTGATGTACCATGACACCCAGGTCACTTTGCACCTCCCCTTTTACTAATTTGTCACCATTCAGATAATAATCTGCCTTCCTGTTTTTGCCACCAAAGTGGATAACCTCACATTTATCCACATTATACTGAATCTGCCATGCATTTGCCCACTCACCTAACCTGTCCAAGTCCTCCTGCAGCCTCTTAGTATCCTCCTCGCAGCTTGCACTGCCACTCAGCTTAGTGTCATCTGCAAACTTGGAGATATTACCTTCAATTCCTTTGTCTAAATCATTAATGTATATTATAAATAGCTGGGGTCCCAGCACTGAATCCTGCGGCACCCCACTAGTCACTGCCTGCCATTCTGAAAAGGACCCGTTTATTCCCACTCTTTGCTTCCTGCCTGCCAACCAGTTCTCTATCCACGTAAATACATTACCCCCAATACCATGTGCCTTAATTTTGCTCACTAAGCTCTTGTATGGGACCTTGTCAAAAGCCTTTTGAAAGTCCAAATACACCACATCCACTGGTTCTCCCTTATCCACTCTACTAGTTACATCCTCAAAAAACTCAAAGATTTGTCAAGCATGATTTCCCTTTTGTAAATCCATGCTGACTTGGACTGATCGCTGCTATTACATCTTTAATAATTGATTCCAGCAGTTTCCCCACCACCGATATCAGGCTAACCGGTCTATAATTCCTCGTTTTCGCTCTCCCTCCTTTTTTAAAAAGTGGGGTTACGTTAGCTACCCTCCAATCCATGGGAACTGATCCAGAGTCCATGGAATGTTGGAAAATGACCACCAATGCATCTACTATTTCTAAGGCCACTTCCTTAAGTACTCTCGGTGCAGACTATCAGGCCCTGGTGATTTATCGGCCTTCAGTCCCATCAGTTTCCCTAACACCATTTCCTAACTAAAAAGGATTTCCCTCAGTTCCCCCTTCTCATGAGACCCTCGGTCTCCTACTATTTTCGGGAGGTTATTCGTGTCTTCCTTAGTGAAGCCAGAACCAAAGTACTTGTTCAATTGGTCTGCCATTTCTTTGTTCCCCATTATGAATTCACCTGATTCTGACTGTAAGGGACCTACATTACTCTTCACTAATCTTTTTCTCTTCACATATCTATAGATGCTTTTGCAGTCAGTTTTTATGTTCCCTGCAAGCTTACTCTCATGCTCTATTTTCCCCCTCCGAATTAAACCCTTAGTTCTCCTCTGCTGAATTCTAAATTTCTCCCAGTTGTCAGGTTTGCTGCTTTTTCTGGCCAATTTATATGTCTCTTCCTTGGATTTAACACTTTCCCTAATTTCCCTTGTTAGCCACGGTTGCGCCACCTTCCCTTTTTTATTCTTACGCCACACAGGGCTGTATAATTGTTGTAGTTCATCCATGTGATCTTTAAATGTCTGCCATTGCCTATCCACCATCAACCCTTTAAGTACCATTCTCCAGTCTATTCTAGCCAATTCACTTCTCACACCATCGAAGTTTCCTTTCTTTAAGTTCAGGACCCTAGTCTCCGAATTAACTGTGTCGCCCTCCATCTTAATGAAGAATTCTACCATATTATGGTCACTCTTCCCCCAAGGGGCCCCGCATGACCAGATTGCTAATTAATCCTCTCTCATTACACAAGTCTAGCATGGTCTGCTCTCTAGTTGGTTCCTCGACACAAGAAAACCATCCCTTAAACCACTCCAGGAAATCCTCCTATTGCTACCAGTTTGGTTATCCCAATCAATACGTAGATTAAAGTCACCCATGATAACTGCTGCACTCTTATTGCACGCATCCCTAATTTCCTGTTTGATGCCATCCCCAACCTCCCGACTACTGTTTGATGGTCTGTACAATCGAAATATATTTCATCTACTACATTACCTTTAACTAACACTTCTGATACTTCCCCAAAGAATTCAGTAATGTAGGGCAAGCATGACCTTCCCTTTTGAAATCCGTGCTGACTACTTTTTATTATATTTTCAGTTTCTAGATTTGTTTTGTTACATCTTTGAGTAAAGATTCCATTATCTTTCCTGCCACTGATGTTAAACTAATTGGTCTATAGTTTAAGGGACTTGTTCTATCTCCTTTTTTAAATATAGGAATCACAATAGTTGTCCGCCAGTATTCTGGTATTATTCCCTTTTCTAATAAATTGAAATACATATATATATATATATATTATATGTATATGTACTTGTGACTACTTGAGGCCAAATTCTTACCTTATTTCAGGCTGAATTTACACAACTTGTATGCCTCTCCATATAAAAAAGAGCAAAACTTGCATTGTGAAATGCCTTTCATGGTCACCGGACATCCCAAAGTGCTTTATAGCTAATGAAGTACTTTTGAAGGGTATTCACTGTTGTACAGCCAATTTTCACACAGCAAGCTCCTACAAACAGCGATCTGATAATGACCAGATAATCTGTTTTTTAGTGATGTTGATTGAGGGACAAATATTGGCTAGGACACTGGGAATAACTTCCCTGCTCTTCTTCGAACTAGTGCCGCAGGATATTTTACATCCACCTGAGAGGGCAGACGGGGCCTCGGTTTAAGGTTTCATCCGAAAGATGGCACCTCCAACAGTGCAGCACTCCCTCAGTACTGCACTGGAGTGTTAGCCTAGATTTATGTGCTCAAGTCCCTGGAGTAAGATTTAAACCCACAACCTTCTGACTCAGAGGTGAGGGTGCTACCAACTGAGCTACAGCTGACAATATTGACAATGAGATCTGCATTACAACATCAAGACCACTTGTCCTGGCACAGAATGTACTTTAGTGGGGGACTTCAATATCCATCACCAAGAGTGGCTCAGTAGCACCACTACTGACCGAGCTGGCTGAGTCCTGAAGGACATAGCTGCCAGACTGAGGCTACTGCAGGTGGTGAGAGAACCCACATGAGGGAAAAACCTACTTGACCTCATCCTCACCATTCTACCTGTTGCAGATGCCTCTGTCCATGACAGCATTGGTAGCAGTGACCACCGCACAATCATTATGGAGACAAAGTCCTGTCTTCACATTGAGGACGCCCTCCCGTATGATATATGGCACTACCACCGTGTTAAATGGGATAGATTCAGAACAGATCTAGCAGCTCAAAACTGCATGCTAAAAAGCATGCGATAGATAGGACTAAGCGATCCCACAATCAACAGATCAGACCAAAGCTCTGTAGTCCTGCCACATCCAGTCGTGAATGGTGGTGGACTATTAAACAACTAACGGGAGGAGGAGGCTCCATGAATATCCCATCCTTAATGATGGCGGAACCCAGCACGTGAATGCAAAAGTCAAGGCTGAAGCATTTGCAACCATCTTCAGCCAGAAGTGCCGAGTGGATGATCCATATTGGCCTCCTCCTGAAGTCCCCACCATCACAGAAGCCAGTCTTCAGCCAATGTGATTCACTCCACGTGATATCAAGAAATGGTTGAGCGCACTAGATACAGCAAAGGCTATGGGCTGCAACAACATCCCAGCTGATGTGCTGAAGATGTGCTCCAGAACTACCACACGTCAAGCCAAGCTATTCTAGTACAGCTACAACACTGGCATCTATCCCAAAATGTGGAAAACTGCCGAGGTATATCATGTCCACAAAAAGCAGGACAAATTCAATCCGGCCAATTAACGCCCCATCAATCTGCTCTCAATCAGCAGCAAAGTGATGGAAGGTGTCGTCAACATTGCTATCAAGCGGCACTTACCAATAATCTATTCACTGATGGCCAGTTTGGGTTCTGCCAGGACCACTCAGCTCCAGACCTCATTACAGCCTTGGTCCAAACATGGACAAAAGAGTTGAATTCCAGAGGTGAGGTGAGAGTGACTGCCCATGACATCAAGGCAGCATTTGACCAAGTATGGCATCAAGGAGCCCTAATAAAACTGAAGTCAATGGGGATTGAGAACAACTCTCCACTAGCTGGAATCATACCTAGCACAAAGGAAGATGGTTGTGATGGTTGGAGGCCAATCATTACAGCCCCAGGATATCACTGCAGGAGTTCCTCAGGTCAGTGTCCTAGGCCCAACCACCTTCTGCTGCTTCATCAATTACCTTCTCTTCATCATAAGGTCAAAAGTGGGGATGTTTGCTGATGGCAGCACAATGTTCAGTGTCAATCACAACACCTCAGATAATCAAGCCATCCATGCCCACATGCAGCAAGACCTGGATGACATTCAGGCTTGGGCTGATAAGTGGCAAGTAACAGTCACACCACACAAGTGCCAGGCAATTACTATCTCCAACATGCGAGAGTCTAACCACCGCCATTGATATTCAACGGCATTACCATTGTCAAATCCCCCACTATCAATATCCTGGGGGTCACCATTGACCAAAAACTTAACTGGACCAGCCAACATAAATACTGTGGCATTAAGAGCAGGTCAGAGGCTAGGAATTCTATGACGAGTGTATCACCCTGACTCCCAAAAGCCTTTCCCCATCTACAAGTGTGATGAAATATTCTCCACTTACCTGGATGAGTGCAGCTCCAACTACATTCAAGAAGCTCGATACCATTCTGGACAAAGCAACCCGCTTGATTGGCACCCCATCCACCATCTTAAACATTCAGTCCCTCCACCACTAGCGTACCGTGGCCACAGTGTGTACCATCTACAAGATGCACTGCAGCAACTCACCAAGGCTTCTTCGGCAGCACCTCCTAAATCTGCGACCTCTACCACCTAGAAGGACAAGGGCAGCAGGCGCATGGGAACACCAGCACCTTCACGTTCCCCTCCAAGTCACATACCACCCTGACTTGAAAGTATATCACCATTTCTTCATCATCCCTGTGACAAAATCCTGGAACTCCCTCTCTAACACCATGGTGTACCTTCAACACACGGACTGCAGCGGTTCAAGAAGGCATCTTCTCAAGGGCAATTAGGAATGGGCATAAATGCTGGCCTTGCCAGCGACGCCCACATTCCATGAACAAGTATTTTCTTTTAAAATTCCATTGATGCAATGGTACCATTGGTATTTTGGGCCCTGTGTTTCTGTCCAACACTACACCTCAGCCCCAACCTCAGAAGAGCACCTCCATTGCACCAGTGTGGCACTTTTCCATTTCTGACATGAGCTATCCTGTGGCTTCCTTAATGGGATGAAGTTACTCTGTGTATTTTGGTAATTCAGTATATTGGCGTTACGGGAACAATCGCATACTTGAGCATGATTGCAAAATTCATCCCGAGACCAAAATGGTTTAATGTTAATGCATAAGCCCAACATCAATGTTATTTTGCATTAAAGGATTGTTAAAAACCAATTAAAAATGAACATATTAATCAACCCTGCTTGCTTACCAGCCGATATATTAAGGATTCCCATTATAAAAGTGATTCTACGGAAGACAGGAGCACAGCTGGGTACATTGTGTAATGCAACTTAACTGTTTTAATCCATATAACAACACAGGAGTGTCAAAAAATATCACTATTTCTGGACGTGTTGCAGGAGAAGGACAAGGATGAATATCAGGGAAGGGCCAGAGAACTCTTTGGGCATAGAAGAACCACCAGAATCCACTTGTGCCACAGATTTGTACTTCCAATGATTGAATTGAGACATAAACAAGTCATGGCCCCTCATGTTAGTGTGGGTCCCTTTGTTAAAAATAAGACTGTAAGTCAGGGGGTTGTAAAAGTGGAGGCGACTTGCCTGGAGATCAGTGCTTCAGTGCTGACTTGTTGGGGACGATTGACACAAAAAGAGAAGAGCACTTAATACACATGGGATCACGCAGAAGCAGAGTTTTTATTTGTCTTTGGTAGAACTAGCAGTCTTTCTTGGTCTCTATATTAACCAGAAGAGATTTTATTTCCTCTATTCTTCTTCTGTAAGAACTTTCACCTCGCAGATATAAGAGGTAGTTTAACCAGTGCAAGGCAACTTTAAAGACAGAGTGTCAGAGTTTAAATTATGGTTACAGTGGCCCATTACAGGCAGGGCTAAGAGTGACAGTTAATTATGAGTAGTCTGAGATCTAGAAAGGTGAGAGGGAAGCCAGCTCAGGTATTGCAACTCATCTGTAAGGTGGGTTTTGTCAGAACTGAATATCCCAATGAAACAGATCTCTGCATCATGAAAGAGATCATCAACTCAATACTCCAGTTACTAATGCCTGTGTCCCAAGGAAGGAAGGACATGAATGACCCAACCATGTCACACGTGAGGATGAGGTTGTGTAAGCTCTGAAAGTTGTTAAGCACACACATACACTTGAGCTATTTGATAGACTAGCTATTTAAAGCTGTTAATTTGTTAGCTATCTAAGAAATTACTCTCAAAGTAAACCCATCAATTTATAATTTCAGACTCTGGACTCTGAGATACTCAGTATCTATTTGTGCTGATTTATCGTGATACATTGAATTGTCTGTGTAAACTTTGCTACTGATGTTAAGTATCTCTGTTTCTCAACTGCTAGATAACTCAAATTACCTTTATGCATATCTATTAAGCGTTCATATACCCAACTTTAACTTAAAGTTGTGATTTGTAACCAATAAATAGTTTTGTGCCTAACTTGTGATTTGGCTTCTTTTTTGATGATTTGGCAAGAAATCACTCACTCAGCAGCTTGAGGCTAACCTAGTTGAGGATTAGTGAATAGCATTCATTTTGATCCAAAAGATAGTCCAGCAAGCTGAGTCAGGCATCATTCACCCCTAGACTTACAGTGGGAGGTAATACCCTAGACAGTTCCTTAATAAGAATTTGTATGGATCCTCAGCATACATTTGTCAGGATAGCAAAACCCAACTTTCTTGCAACTTATTATATGATCAATTATTACTTTGTACAGATATTTCTGCATCACTGGAGTAGCAGGCTAGGTTCTCTCAGCAACAAGTTTCACCACATCACTCAGCATTGTCATTACTTGAAGAGACACCAGCCCATCTACAGACAGTGAGAATATTTTACTAATTTAGAGGAGGAAGCATAGGTTAAGCCACTTTACACACATATGGAAAAGGCAAAGGTGGGGATGGAAAACGTAACTGGCTGCTGCTGAGCAGACCTAGCATAACTACAGTTCCTTTTGAATTCTATAGTGATGCAGACTTCAAGGATTCAGCTATAAAACAGAGGACTTTCAGAACTATAACTGTACACTAGTGACTTGCTTCCTTGCAGAGCACAATGCGAACTGGATTTTATAAAGTTGCTTCACAGTTGAGCAGCGTTGTGAAGCAAGACTTGACTATTCTGTGGACTACCATTGAGAAGCATGCAACATCAGTGTCATCAGCAGGAGAAACCTCAAGTATACAGTTGTGAACCACAATTGCAGCATCGTTTGGGAATGCACCCATTGATACCGTTAAGGTCTGCACTCTATGGCACAATAATGGGCAGATACAAAATGCTAGGCGACAGTCTTCAGAGAACCACGAGTAGGGAATTTAGATATATCATTGTGGTGCAGTGCTCTATGCTTAAAGATAGCATTGGTCATGAGGGCACAACCTTCAAAAAGGATATGATGGAAGTAGAATTTTTGGCTTTTATTTTTGATACAGTGTTTAAAATATCTAGGGTTAAAATGGAGGCAATCCTTTTCTAAGTTTTATATTGAAAGACAGCAGATTCTCAATCTGTAAGAAATGGCTTTGTTTGTTAATGTGTATGCTTTGGCAGACCGAATTATGTTTCCCAATTGAATTAAAAATGGTTAACACTAATGACCTAAATTCTGAAAAGAAATTTCAACGGAAAAACTGCATAATAATCCACAGGGTTTTCTGTTCCCTATTCACCTCTCCATTAGTACATTCCATTGGAGTTCTGCAAGGAATTGTCCCACATAATTTTCCATCTAGAGATTGTAGAGCCGATATTACAGATACTAGCAATGAGCCTGATCCACCAGTCGTACGAAGCAAGAAGCTGTGGGCATGCGCCCATGATAGTTCATAGGGGACTCGGTCTGCTTATGAAGCAAACTGAAACAGGACAGAGTATTCCTGGCACACAGACAGAACTATCTGGATCTGCCACCTGTCAAGATAACTAGGTGGATGATGTGCAAACAGCAGATCTTTTGGTAAATCTCCACATCTGCTCATTCCAGAAATGCATCCTGTAATAGAGTAAAAATACCATGGTTTGCTAGCTCACGTACCACAAGGGGTACAACATATTAAACACACATTACATCTTCACTATTAATAGTTATATTTTCAGTAAAGATTTTAAACATTATAATCATTGATTTTTTTAATTTTTGCAGATCAACAATGAAAGCTTGATTACTAAAAACAACAAAGGAACATTCAATGAACCATAAAGGTAGGCTTAAGGGAAAGAAAAAGCTAACCAATGCTGCTTTCTCAAGTGGCTGCACTGCTTATGTTAACTTTTCCTTATCTTCACCACCTTTTGTTCCATGACTTGCTGCTTCCCTCTCCCACAAACAGGCAAATTCCCCTTTCCATAGCTATTTGTGCAGCATGCAATGCATCACTACCATTCTACTAACTCATTTCAAGTAGGACCATTGGAGCCAGCAGACAAAGGAGACTTTCATCACATTAGTCTAGACTAGATTCTCATTCAGGTCCCATAAGTAAAAGTTTAGTGTCTAACCCACTGCACAACCCTGAGCAGAGCTTTAAAGAGCAGGCTATAAGCCATTCCATGCAGGATAATGCATGGCCAGGTTCTGTAGAGGATAATGGATAACCTGGAATGTGACTCTCAACAAATAATGTACGAATAAGTAGGAGTATATTCCATACAAGACAATGTACAGCCTAGAGTGTGTTACATTATAGTGAAAATAGAATTGATAGTATACACAGACGAGATCATCATATACAATATAGAATAGGACACATACCAAGGAGTTATGTATGACAAGAGTAATATTTGTTATAATATGCAGAATAATGCATGGAATAATGTATGAAACAACTGAAAGTATATTATACATCACAAAGCAGAGAATATTGTGAAGGATTATTATCACAGATTATTTTAAATATTACAGGTATTACAGAATAATGTATAAAATAATGCAAGGACTAATATGCAGAACAAAAACACAGAGTGATACGCAGAATAATGTAGAAAGTGCTTTATGGAGCTTTTTTGCCTGTTGAGAGGTTAAGTGGTTTAATTAGCTTGGTCAGATTGTTTCATATTTACATTGGCTTAATTGGATTGACTTAATTCCTTTCAATTATTTGACCAGGCTACATTGAATAATATTAGAGCAGTTAGATTAATTAAACTAGCTTTACTGATATAATAAGAGGTTGGCTAGTTTGAATGGTGAGTAATTCACATGCACATTGTTGGATGTTCTCTTTCTGTTAAATAAAGAGGAAGATCCTGAAGCACCTCAGTAATAAAGTCACACAGCAAATTCAGTCAATTATCTAATATTAAGCATTTCTTTCCTAATACCTTGCAGCGTGTCTTTTTATATAATGAAAATATTAGATAATGATGGAGATCAGACCTTCAAATTCATTGTGATTTTTTTAAAATTCGAGGCAAACGGTTTCTGTGTTAAAGAATTTATATTTTTCTCTACATTTTGCTTCCAGTTCATCAAGTGCTGTTACGTCAGGTTAAGCATGGGGTAGATGGAGGGTGAGTCCCGCTTACCCTGTCCCAACAAAATGCCTTAACCCTAACCTCAGAAAACTGCCCTCTAGTGCAACAGCTTGGAATTTTCTATAAAAGCCAGTCTTGTGATCTCTCTCATTTAGGCTGACAATCAATTGTCATTAGTACTGTACTGCATTGTAGATGGTTCAGTGCTATGAATTCACATGCACTAGGAATGTCGCTGAGTCTGTCAAACTCATTTCGTGAAGACATTTAAAACAGCAGTGGAAGTACCCTAAGCCTTGACCCCCTTATTTACATATTGGCACTCGGTGATATTGTGAATCGGGATCAGGATATGTTCAATTATGTATAATGAAGCCACTCAGTTCTACTTCCCTGCTGGCATCCTCAACTCTGTCAGATTGTTTGTTTGACATTAAATCACAATGTGCTAGAATTCTCTTTGCTTGAACTTTGGTAAAACCAAGGACATCACTTTTCAGCTCTCTTCAAAATCTGCAATTCCTTGCTCTGACTCCACCCCCCCCTCCCCAGTTGCTTACTCAGGCTGAACCACCTCTGTGTTCTGTTTAAACCTGAGCTTCACTTCAGATCCCATATCCTATCCATCACAAAGACTGTTTATTTCCATCTCCACAACTTCGCCTGTCTCCGCACTTAACTCACCCCAACCACTGCTGAAACCCTTTACCTTGCTTTTGTTACTTGCAGCCTTGACTTTATAACTCTCCTTACCAATCTCCCAAGCTTTACCCTATCAAAATTGCAAGGCGTTCAAAACACTAGCACTTGCATTCTATCTCACATTAAGTCTTGCTTGTGCATCACCCCTGTTCTCATCAACCTCCATTGGCGACCCATTCCACAATGCATTAAAATTTAAAATCCTCATCCTCATTTATAAATCCTTGCATGTCCTTATCCCACCTATCTCTGCAGCCTCTTCCAGCACTGAGCTCTTTTGAATTTTCCACCTCCCTCTGCTCCAACGTAAGTGGCTAAACCTTCAGCTAAATCAGCCTTACTCTCTGGAACTCATTCCCTAAACCCCTCTATTTTGCCACTTCTTTAGCCTCCTCATTATCATAATTTTGGTCATCCCCTTAATTCTGCTACTATTGCTCAGTGTCCATTTCTCCTTTGTGAAGCATCAGGACTTAAGGGCTTTTAGTAAAAAGAATGACATTAGGATGGGAACTCTAAAGCTCCCCAAATTTTGTTTCTGTATTTTGAAAACTTTTTGCCGGACGTATGTCTTTAGGATAGGAAGGCTTTCTGATCAGTGCCTTCTCAATTACAGGCTGTTGTCGCTAACTCCTCAAAATCATCCTTTCGAAACTGTAGTGAAAAATCATCAGAATAAAGCACAAATTTAATGCAAGATTTACATCTCAATTTTATTGTATATCTTATTCTTGCGAAGGTTTTTATTTACAAAACTCAAGAATTTGCATCGAGGCTGAGCCTCTCTATTTTGTGCATTTATCAGAGAGATGATCAGAGCTGGAAGATTTCAATACTCTGGGCTTTGAGACTGCAATACTCGATTATTACACGTCATATAGTCAGACTTTAAAACAAAGTTGGGCTTAATTTACTATTTGTACTGCATAAATTTCTCTTTATGCTTTCATAAATTAGAAATTTCTCTGGTTCACAATTTGAAGGGCTGAGTGGATTTCAATACTGTCCTTTGCTACCTGAGACCTGGGCTTGAACTCAGGCCAGGCTTAGGAAATGAAGATCTATATTACATGGTCACCTCAATCATTGTAACAGGCATTTTCTTTTGCTTATGCACTTCACCCTCATTATAATGTTCTCCATTAAAACACCATTTTATATACTCTGCCTTCATTGTAAGTGTCTCAGTAATAATGGTCTTTTTCTGTTAGATCTTACCTTCAATATAAAGTTCTCAGCTGTAACTCTCTTTGCTATACACCTGACTTTCATTACAAGGCTTTTGATTTTTTATTTCTGATGCGCTCCATTTTCCTTCAGTTCTACCACACCTTATTATCATTACAAGACTCTTAGTTATAACACTCATTCTACTACACGCCACTTTCATTATATGGTTCTGAGTTAAAATAATTCATCTGTTATACAATCCACTTTTATTACACGCTCTCAGTTCTAATATTATCCTATACACACCCATCCTGGTTATAAAGTTCTTGGTTATAACACTATCTATGCCATACACCCTACATTATAAGCCTTCTGTCCTTATAAACCTACTATACTTCAGCCCCTGATGTTTCCTATTACATTATGCTGCTGTTAATATTATTGGATTCGCTGCTGCATGTACCCCGATAACACACAATACTTGAATCCTCAGGGCCGTGCTCTAATGAGGTTTGAATGCAGCCTGATGCCCAATGAATGGAGCTGATGTGATCTATATTCAGTTTGCATCTCTGATATTCCCTTCAGTGTTGGATAAAAGGATATTTTTCCTCTGTGTTTTGTGGAACTTCAAACTGATTTGCAGGAATTTTTTTCCAGTAACTTCTGCAATATTCGTTTCACTCTTCACATTTCATCAGTTGCATTCATCACTTAACTCAGGCTTTTAAAATTCTTAGTTTAATTTAATTGTTCATATATACAGATGTTAATTTAATGTCTGCATAGTTAAGTTGCCTTGGTTTCACATTGTTCATCAATGTACCATTTACTTCAGGAGAAAGATACAAAGGTGAGATCAAGTCTGATCAACAATTACTAACTGGAGAACTTTTGGTCTATAGTTGAGCCTGTAGACCACTGTGGAAGCAGGCCAGAGTGATTCATGTATGGCATTGAGGAATTAGATTATAGGGAGGCCGATATCAACCCAAGAGTCAATTCACAGCTAGGGTCACCAACCTGCTAGGATTGACCGTAAGTCTCCCGGAATTGAGATTTGCTATCTCAAGTTTGGAACCCAGGAGAAAAGTACTTTGTGGCACCAAGCAAGAATATCACCATAAAAAACACGTTTAACGACTTGGTTGCACTGATAACACAGAATAAATCTCAGCCGTCTCTCCATTCCGGTTCAGAGTAATTCATTATAACTGTAAGAACATCTGCAGTCTCACTATTGGTGAGTGGTGCTGATCAGCAGCCATAATTTCACCTGATTTAAAATACACATTTCAAAATTAGGGCAGGAGCTCTCTGCAAGTCAAGACGAAGTGTGAGCTTCCAGTTTCGAAATTCACTTTTATGCAAGTGCTCCTGTGTCCAAACCAATGTAAAACATAGCCTACTGTATTGAAACGTAACCATATTGGCCTGGAATTTGCGGTGGGCAATAACGGCGAATGAACAGCATTTGAAACTGCATCTTCAGGATTTAGCACATGCACATCCTAATGTAGAAATCCTGAAGTTGCAGTCAGTCATTCATTGCTCCAACACTGGCTGCATTGTGGCCTCCCCACCTCCAACCCACTCCCATAGCTGGTAAACAGTGTAATCAGGTAAATCTGTGTAACTGATGAGAAACTGGTGGTAATATCGCTGTTAAATATCCCATTAAATGTTAGGCCTTGTTGGATTTGCTGTAACTGGGGTTTTAGGGACCAATTTTGGCCATGACTTGCATCAATTTTTTTGGAGTAAGTTGTTTTTTCTGGCATAAGTTAAAAAATACCATTTTCCCCCCAAAATTTGCTCCAGAGTAAGTCAGTTAGGTACGATTTGTTTGAGGTCAGTTTCTTTTTTTCAAAAGGGTGCATTCCAAGACACTTACGGCAGTTTTGACCATTTATGCCACTTTGGCCAGCAAAAACTTACTCCCAATCGACTTAGATCAGTGTATGTGGCCAGCTCTGAAAAACCTTGCGGGCAGTGAAGAAAAAGCAGCGCACATTCGGCAGACATTAGGGCAGGGATAGAGGAGGGAAGGGAACTGGAGAGGACCTCAACAACTCAGCACCAAACATTGCAAGGAAAAGCTCAAACAATTAGAATACTAATAAAAATGAAGTAAATCCTACCGGAGAAATGCGAGCTGCTGGCCGCGATGTCACGGGGGGGGTGGCGGGGGAGGTAGCCAGAGAGAGAGAGAGAGATGCTGGTATAGAAAACACTCTTTCTCTCCCCCCCGGCCCCCCCTGCAAAAACACTCTTTCTCCGTGTCCCCCCCGCAAAACTCTCCTCCTCCCCCCCCCCCACAATACACTCTTTCTCTCCATCCCCCCAAAAACTCTCCCCCTCCCCCCGCCTCCCCGGCAATCAAAACTCTCTAGCACACACAATCATTAAATAAAAAATAGAACTGAAGTCCTACCTCGCCCGGGAACTCAGCGGGTCGGCCGGCCAATGCGGGAGGCCACTCGGCCTGGGGATAGGGTGAAACATGGAAACATAGAAACATAGAAAATAGGTGCAGGAGTAGGCCATTCAGCCCTTCGAGCCTGCACCAACATGATCGAGAACTGACCAGTACAAAGGACCAATTGCAAGCTGTTTGTGAACAGCTCCGACAGAAAAAACTTGAACTTGAAAAGTCGGTAGCAGAAATTAAAGATCTTAAAGGTGAAATTAAAGAATGGAAAAAATCATTAGGTCAAGAGACAGTAATAGGAAAAGGAAAATGTATCGGTCAATTCCCAGGGTACCCTGTTTGGATAAATTAAAAGCGCAAACCCGAAGACACGACCGAGTAATAGATACGGATTCTGAATCCTCTGACGATACAGGGTCGGAGGATGAAGAATTAAGGGTGCGCTTTGCCACGTTTAAAAAAAGACGAGTTGTAGTCAAATCAGAAGAGACTGCGGATGAGGGTGGAACCAAAAAAACAAAGAAAAGGCTGTATGAAAAATACTTATTTCATGATCCGGCAGACCCAGAGAAAATTGATAAATGGTCCAAGGAGTTGCCCAATCCAAAGAAAGGGGGAGTAAAAACGTGGGACCAATTGGACCGCTTAAGAAATATATATCAACTTCATCCCTGGGGCGGAGTGCAAATTTGACCATAATGGTGCCAAAAACACAGGGAAGAAAATTGCACGACAAGGTAGAAGAAGCTTTGGGGCAGGATGAGCAAGAATTAAACGCAGGGTGAGAGGCGATTAAACACTGGCTGCAAGCCTTCAGTCCAGCTAAGACAGACTGGGGAAAAATTGCAGCCTGCCAACAGAAAGGAACAGAGGAGGTCCTGGAGTATGACGAGTGGTTTAGATGCACGTGGCTAGAACATTCAGGTAGGAATAATACGGATGAGGAAATGGATGAACAAGTGTTTGGACCCCTGAAAGCAGCTTTCATGGCAGGTCTAAAGCCAGAACTGTCCAACATGCTTAAGGTAGTGTTACCGGACTGGGAAGGTAGAGGAACTACCTTTGCAGCATTGGTGGATCGATGTAACGAATTAGATCAGGATATGGGAGCTAAAGTCCAAGCTGTACAGGCTGTGGGATGGAAATCCCAGGATTCCGATAACAGTTATTAGGAAAATTACCTGGAAAATGTCATTATTGTGGGAAAGAAGGTCACTGGGCCAAGACGTGCAGGGCAAAACAGCAAAGTCGTGGCTGGGGAAGAGGACGCAGCCAGGGATACAATTCAGCCAACAAACCAGGCTTGTCACAAGATACCGACCTCATAGAAGCATTTAAGCGACTGACAATACAACAACAGAAGGAGTTACTTGGGATAGCAAAAAACGATGAGAGCTCACCCTGGCCCCCCTCCTCGCACTAATACAACAAAGGGGGGATGGGCTATATATAACTGTGAGGGTGGGCGATAAGGATGTGGACTGTCTTTTAGACACAGGGGCGGAATTAACATGCTTACCCCTACAATGTGGAGACTTTTTGCCGTTGGATGGTAGGGCACGTACAGCCTATGGAATTGGGGGCCATAAAATGGAAATTAAAAGGACAACACCGGTACTTATAGGGCTGGGTCCACATGAACTAACCACGCCGGTCTGGATAGGCCCAGTAGATCAACCCCTTTTGGGAATGGACGTTCTAATCCAAGTAGATTCATCGTTGCATTTTGAGGATGGTCGGGTGACATGGTCAATTAGAACTTTGAAGAAAGAAGAATTGAAGGAACACCCGATATGGGCTAAAGATAAGATCGATTGTGGCCGACTCCAGATGGAGCCTGCGTTATTTACCGGGACCAAGCCTCCATGCACTAAACAGTATCCCATCAGTCCAACTGCCATCGCGGGAATCTTACCGGTTATTCAGCAATTGGAGAAACAAGGGGTGCTTATTAAAACGCATAGCTCCTCCAATAGCGCCGTGTGGCCGGTACAGAAATCTAATGAGACTTGGTGTTTGACTGTCGATTATAGGAAAGCTAACCAGTGTATTGATCAAAAAGCTCCTTTGGTCGCAGATCCCTCCACTATTTTTAATGCCCTCAAACCGGAACATATTTCTCGGTTATAGATATGGCCAACGGATTTTGGTCGGTGCTTCTGGCACCGGAGGTTCGACAGTGGTTTGCTTTCACGGTCCAGGGACAACAGTATACTTGGACCCGGTTACCGCAAGGTTTCCACAACAGCCCTACGG
The DNA here is from genome assembly GCF_044704955.1 of Pristiophorus japonicus. Taxonomy (NCBI): domain Eukaryota; kingdom Metazoa; phylum Chordata; class Chondrichthyes; family Pristiophoridae; genus Pristiophorus; species Pristiophorus japonicus. The sequence goes on along the minus strand of NC_091982.1, from coordinate 79,174,979 downwards.
TATTCCACATGGCTTTACAAAGCCATTTGCGAGAATTACCTTCCCTGTCATCCACAGTCATTCAATATGTAGACGATATCCTGCTAGCTTCAAACACGGAAGAACAGCATGAACAAGATTTACGAGCTTTGCTGGACCACCTTTGGCTGAAAGGACATAAAGCCAGCATCAACAAAGCACAAATATCCCAAGAAGAGGTTGTATACCTGGGATAAAAGATTTCACAAGGAAAAAGAGAACTTACCCAGGATAGAACTGCAGCCATTCAGGCTGCTAAAAAACCCACCACTATTCAGGAACTAAGGTCTTTTTTGGGATTGTGTAACTTTAACAGAAATTGGATTGACTCTTTCACATAGCTTGCTCAGCCATTGAATGATATTTTAAAGGGGAAACGTGCCTCTAAAGAAGCCATCACTCTCACTAAGGAACAGCAAGAGGCCTTCCTGAGTTTGAAAAAGGCTTTGTGTTCGGCACCGGCTCTGGAAATCCCCGACAGTGGTAAGCCATTTACCCTGTTTGTCCATGAGAAAGAAGGATATATGACAGCTATACTGACACAAGAACATGGGGATTGGCAAAGACCTATTGGCTATTATTCGGCAAAACTGGATGCGGTAGCCCTCGGATGGGGAAGTTGCCTAAGGGCCATGGAAGCTACATGTCGAGCGGTAATGATCACTGCGGGTCTAGTCCTCGACCAAAAGCTGATTGTCAAGTGTCTCCTCACCATACATGCTTTGCTGTCTATGAATAGAATGTCTCAGGTGACAGCAGCTAGATGGACCCGCTGGACAGCAGTTTTGGAAGCTCCTAATCTCCATTTCATCCGGGCCAGCCCGGTTAATCCCGCAACTATGCTCCCAATGTCAGAATCGAGGGAGCAAGAGGGGGGAGAATGTGAAGAGCATGACTGCGTGGAGATTTTAAAAGAAACAGAAGAAGCAGCCTTAGCAGCAGAGGAGCCTCTACACAACCCAGACCTCATCCTGTTTACAGAAGGTTCCTCCTTTGTTGACAATGGTACCAGAAAAGCAGGATGGGCAGTTACAACCTTATATGACGTAGTGGCAAAAGGATGTTTACCCTCAGGAACGTCAGCAAAACAGGCCGAGTTACGGGCCCTGTCAGAAGCATGTCGAAGAGCAGAAGGACAGACAGCTAATGTCTACACAGATTCAAGTTATGCTTTTGGAGTCGCTCACAACTTTGGTCTGTTATGGCGGAAAAGAGGATTCCTCACTACTGTTGTACACCTATCCGAAATGGAAAAGATGTCCGAGACTTACTGGAGGCCATACAATTACCTCAGAAAGTGTCCATCCTGAAGTGTAAGGCCCATACCAAGGAAAATACCACAGAAGTATCGGGAAATGCCCTAGCCGACCAGGCAGCTAAAGATGCCGCCTCACAGGGCGCTCCCCCAGAAGAACCAACACAGATGTGCAGATTGAAAGCACTCAGGACTCTGACATGGGACCTTCAAACAATGCAAGGCGAGTGCTCCCGAGAGGAAAAATGGACATGGATTGAGGCAGGAATTAAGTTATGCGAAGATGATGTCTGGAGACAAAGAGTAACCGACAAGCCAGTCGCGCCACAAGCGCTTATGCCTTTTTTAGCCCAATAGATCCACTCATGAGGACACTTGGCCTCACAACAGATGATGGCACAGTTCCAGAAAAGCTGGTGGGGATTTAAAAAACATGCCCAGCTGGTAACAGACCGCTGTGTGGTCTGCCAGAAAAATAATTCTGGACCCATCACGGTAATGCCCAACTGAGGCCCCCTGCCCCTGTCGGACCATTCCAGCATCTGCAGGTTGATTATATATCTCTTCCTTCATGCCAAGGATACACTAACATTCTTGTCATGGTTGACAGATTCTCTAGATGGGTAGAAGCTGTCCCAACTAAAAGAGCCACAGCCAATCACACTGCAAAGGTCTTGTGTAAGGATTACATTCCCCGATGGGGAGTGCCGAGTAGCATTGACTCAGATCAGGGAACACACTTCACAGGTGCTGTCTGCCAAGAAGTCTGTAGGTTACTGAACATTACGTGGGATTTACACTGTCCTTATCATCCACAATCATCAGGACAAGTAGAGCGAATGAATCAAACTCTGAAACAACGGCTTGCCAAATATCACCAAGAAGGAACACCATGGCCCCAGGCACTACCAATAGTGCTATGTAGCATTAGGGCAACCCCAAACAGAACTACAGGTCTAAGCCCATTTGAAATTATAACAGGAAGACCCATGTCGCTGCCAGGAACTATTGATTTATGGAAAGCTGATTTAATGAGTGACACTTTGTTATCATACTGTCAGAACCTAACCAATGCTATTAGTTCTGTTTCCCGACAGGTATCGGCAGCTTGGGGTAAACCACCCGAAGGAGGACATGACATCATCCCAGGAGTCTGGGTGTATGTGAAAAAGTTGCATAAAGAACCTTTGGGTGCCAAATGGGAGGGACCTTATCAAGTGTTATTGACCACCCAGGCAGCTGTTAAAGTCCAAGGAAAGAAAGCCTGGATCCATGCTTCACACATTAAACGAGCACCCATAACTGAAGCTGAAATCTAATAAAGACAATTACTTTTTGCTAAAATGTATAAATTTACTGTATTACTGACTGTAGGTATTCTAGGCATAGGCCTACTTCTTACTAGCCGACCCTCTGCACCAAAGGGAAATAGTAGAGTACCAAGAGAATTACATGTAAATACCTTTTTATATATGTCATACATTTATGCCAAACAAAGTAACATTTCTTGTTGTTGGGTATGTGCGCATATTCCTATTCACTCAAAGGGAGGGATTACCTTGAGGCCAGTTCCCTTGAATATCTCGGAAATGGCTGAGTGAATAATTAATCAAAACAAAACAGGCAATGCGTTTCAGGATATGGAAAACTGGGCACGTAAATGGAAGTCAGCAGGTTACAATCTGACTACCTTTGAAGGGGAATACCAATCATGCTACAATAATTCCAAACGGCCCCCATTTTTTGTTATCACTAATACAACGGGAATAAGAAGATCGGGGGAATCGGTCTGTCTGATTAGAAACATCAAAGGAGGCCAAAATATGGGGTATAGTAACTGCTCCCAGAATTATAATATAATCAAGCCACGGAACCGTCCAAACTGGGCCAATGTGGGAATTTTTAACGTAACGGGGATTCTGAATAAAACAGATGGAAAAGCCTGGACAGGCCCCGGAGTGTTGCTGACAAAGAAACAGCTAACATTCATTGCCTATAATGGCACCTATTGGGTGTGTGGCCACACACACAAGGCCTACCCTTGGCTGCCCCAGAATTGGATGGGATCCTGCTATTTAGCCTACATTGTGCCTTATATGTATCATATAAAGTCACTGTCGGAACATTTACACCGTCCTAAGAGAGCTATCACAGAAACAGAAAGGTTCTTTGCCATTCTGATCCCCAGGTATGGGACCGCCAGACTGGCAAGGGAATCCATTAACATGGCATCCATTGTGGAACGGGTAGCCAATGATACCTCAGAGGCCCTAGTTAAAATCAATGCAGAAATGGTAGCAATCCGCACAGTAGCCCTACAGAATAGACTGGCCCTTGATTACATCCTGGCTGAAAAGGAAGGTACTTGCGCCCTACTCGGAACTGAGTGTTGCACATATATCCCAGATAGCTCCGAAGAAATTACCCACTTAACGGAGCATATCCAAAAGGAGGTAGAAAAACTTAAGCAACCCCCATCATTCACTTTGTGGAGCGGAGCCACTGAATGGCTAGGTTCAATAGGAACTTCATTGGTGGAAGGTTTAATTCTATTCGTTGTAATTATTTTCCTTTTATATTGTTTGTTTATGTTGATTAAATGTTGTTGCAACCAGATGGCTGTAGCTGCTGTCCCGCAGGTGAGATACCTTGCAGGTCCCAGCAGACCGTTTGTACGTGGCACAGGGGTATGTTATGCTTAAGGGAAGGTTGTTTACTGGTTGAATTAAGATATTGATTTGGATTAAATTGGAATAAGGTTAATTAACCTACTAAAACCAGACTTCCATTGTGACCACGCTGGAACTCGGGTTGGTGTAAATTTGTGTGGAAGCTACTAGTCCGGACATGTGGCGAAACACATCAACAAACTTTAGAAGGAAACTCTATTAACATGTATGAAATTATTTTGTAGAATGCTTAACCAGTGATACCTGATGTTTTATGATTCAGTTTGTGAAAGAATCAAAGGGGGGATTGTTCGAGAATTCAAACAGGCTGCATTTAGACAGGTTGAGAAAACACAGACTCCCATGTCGACGTGTGACTAAGCACATTGCATTAAGTCATCAATCAACTTGACATTTTAGGACCTTTGGGTAGCGAGCCAATTAAAGGTTAAAATATTATCAAATGAGCCAATAAGGTCAAAGAAGGCGAGTTCTTTTCTGTAAATTGCACCAGGTATAAGTACAGCCATTTTGACCATGTGGTCTCAGAAGGACAAAGGCTTGGCTTAAAGCCAAGAGCTAGTTGCTGCTGCCAAAATAAAGTTACATTAAAACTACAACCGGAGTTCGTATTTCATTGGAAATTAAGAGATCTAACAATTAAGCCTGTCGAATATCCTCTGGCTCGTTATTGATTGACTCACACCTGTGTCCAATTCCATCGATACCGGCACACCATTAAGTTTTACATTAATCATTATCACTTGGCTCTTTGTAAGGAACGAATACAGTCCATACACACGTCCTTCTCTGGTATCTCGGATTGCATATCCGGATCCGCGCTAGACTGGTCATCATCCTCCACATGGTATGTCGCAGCACGCTTGCTCAGTTGCGGACACATGCGCTAGAGATGCCCCACTCTTGAACAGCCTTTACAAATATACTGTTTAAACCGACACTGATGATGCCGATGATTTCCCCCACAACGCCAACACAGTGATATCGGATTCATTCCCATTGCGGACTTTGAGCAGCCACAGGTTTCGAGTACGCAGTCGGGTAGGCGTTGCAGCTCTGCAAAACGATGATACTATCTTGTTTACAGTACTTGCCGAGTTCCGATTTTTCAATGATATCAGCTTTAAGCTTTTGTCGGTCGTCATGCATGATTGGGCAATTGTGATGGTCTTGCTCAAATCCAGCGTCTCCGCCGCCAGTAGCTTACGCAGGATCATCTTGATGCCAATTCCCTTGCAGTCAGATTCAGGTGAATTTATAATGGGGAACAAAGAAATGGCAGACCAGTTGAACAAATACTTTGGTTCTGTCTTCACGAAGGAAGACACAAATAACCTTCCGGAAGTACAAGGGGACCGAGGGTCTAGTGAGGAGGAGGAACTGAAGGATATCCTTTTTAGGCGGGAAATTGTGTTAGGGAAATTGATGGGATTGAAGGCCAATAAGTCCCCGGGGCCTGATAGTCTGCATCCCAGAGAACTTAAAGAAGTGACCCTAGAAATAGTGGATGCATTGGCGATCATTTTCCAACAGTCTATCGACTCTGGATCAGTTCCTATGGACTGGAAGGTAGCTAATGTAACACCACTTTTTTAAAAAGGAGAGAGAGAGAAAATGGGTAATTATAGACCGGTTAGCCTGCCATCAGTAGTGGGGAAAATGTTGGAATCAATTATTAAAGGTGAAATAACAGTGCATTTGGAAAGCAGTGAAAGGATCGGTCCAAGTCAACATGGATTTATGAAAGAGAAATCATGCTTGACAAATCTTCTGGAATTTTTTGAGGATGTAACTAGTAGAGTGGACAAGGGAGAACCAGTGGATGTGGTGTATTTGGACTTTCAGAAGGCTTTTGACAAGGTCCCACACAAAAGATTGGTGTGCAAAATTAAAGCACATGGTATTGGGGCAATGTACTGACGTGGATAGAGAACTGGTTGGCAAACAGGAAGCGGAGAGTCGGGATAAACGGGTCCTTTTCAGAATGGCAGGCAGTGACTAGTGGAGTGCCGCAGGGCTCAGTGGTGGGACCCCAGCTCTTTACAATATACATTTATGATTTAGATGATGGAATTGAGTGTAATATTTCCAAGTTTGCAGATGACACTAAACTGGGTGGTGGTGTGAGCTGTGAGGAGGATGCTAAAAGGCTGCAGGATGACTTGGACATGTTAGGTGAGTGGGCAAATGCATGGCAGATGCAGTACAATGTGGATAAATGTGAGGTTATCCACTTTGGGGGCAAAAACACGAAGGCAGAATATTATCTGAATGGTGGCAGATTAGGAAAAGGGGAGGTGCAACGTGACCTGGGTGTCATGGTACATCAGTCCTTGAAAGTTGGCATGCAGGTAAGCAGGCGGTGAAGAAGGCAAATGTGTTGGCTTTCATAGCTGGGGGTTTTGAGTATAGGAGCAGGGAGGTCTTACTGCAGTTGTACAAGGCCTTGGTGAGGCCTCACCTGGAATATTGTGTTCAGTTTTGGTCTCCTAATCTGAGGAAGGATGTTTTTGCTATTAAGGGAGTACAGCGAAGGTTCACCAGACTGATTCCCGGGATGGCTGGACTGACATATGAAGAAAGACTGGATCGACTGGGCCTTTATTCACTGGAGTTTAGAAGGATGAGAGGGGGTCTCATAGAAACATATAAAATTCTGACAGGACTGGACAGGTTAGATGCAGGAAGAATGTTCCCGATGTTGAGGAAGTCCAGAACCAGGGGACACAGTCGAAGGATAAGGGGTAAGCCATTTAGGACTGAGATGTGGAGAAACTTCTTCACTCAGAGAGTTGTTAACCTGTGGAATTCCCTACCGCAGAGAGTTGTTAATGCCATTTTGTTAGATATATTCAAGAGGGAGTTAGATGTGGCCCTTACGGCTAAAGGGATGAAGGGGTATGGAGGGAAAGCAGGAAAGGGGTACTGAGATGAATGATCAACCATGAATGGTGGTGCAGGCTCAACGGGCCGAATAGCCTACTCCTGCACCTATTTTCTATGTTTCTATGTTTCTAAGTCCCGCAGCACGTCTGCCAATGCAGTTTCAAACTTACACGGTCCAGCTATATGTCTTAGTTTGGCAACAAATTCCGATACATCCTGGCCCTCAGAATGAACGTGCGTATAGAATCGATATCTTGAGATGATGATGCCTTCATCTGGTTTGAAATGGTCACATACCAGAGCACACAATGTTTCATAGTCCTTGTCCGTTGGACTTAAGGCCGAGAGGAGATTCTTTATGAGTCCATAGATTTTCGGATCGCAAACCGTGAGGAGAACCGCCCGGCGCCAATCTGCATCTGCCTCTTTCTCCATTTTGTTGGCCACGAAGTGCTGTTCAAGCGGGCTACAAAGTCTGCCCAATCTTCTCCCTCCATGAATTACTCCAGAATTCCAATTGTGCTCATTTTTGCATGCAAAGGTTCTTGTTACCTCGTCACCAAATGTTGTGTATGTAATAACTCAATAGACTGAATACTGTAAACTCCGAACAGGTACAAACCTGGCTCTACTTTATTAGGGCCCAAAGTGATTACATTACAAGATGGCTGGCCTTTTATACCTGGGCCGCACACATGTGCGCACAGCCCAAAGACCTCCAATAGTGGTGCCACCTGGTGGCTAGTAAACCCAAGCTTACATACATGACAGTACCGACGTGGACCATGACAACTGGATCTTCTCCCTCCCACTCCAATTTCCTCTCCAGCCCTGAGGAGATGTCCTTAACCCTGTCACCAGGTAGGCAACACAGCCTTCATCTTTATTTCAGGTTTACCTTTTCCTCATGTGAGAGTCCCAATCTTTGTTTTGCTCTGTATAACATTTTTTTAAAGTTATAATAAAGGGAGATTATTCACTTCCTGCTTCCTGGACTATGATAATCCTGTATTTTGTTTGGCTGTTTAGACCACATGTTGACATCACAGCAGCTCACACTCGGGGATCCCCATTGATGTACATTGATCGCAATTGAACAGTGGAAAAGCTGAACTTCTCGCCCCAAATTTCTGGAAATCTTTGTGGAAAGCTTACTTCAGGGCCAGTGATGAATGCCTTTGCTTCACCGCTGACCACAAATTTACGGGAAAATATTTTCGAAATGATCACCATCCAGGTAAAAAGAAACATAGATATTGCAATTCAGCATGTTTTTTTGTGTATTTTTCATCACTGATCAAAATACATTTCTGAGCAAAAAGAGGTAGCCCACAATTATTTTGCTACAAGCCTACACTCTCTAGCTTGTGGCATAGGAAACTGAAAATAAAACTGTGGCAATGGTGGTGTTGGTTAGAACATGCATTGATATATTGTCTTTAACAAACAAGAACAACTTGAATTTATATAACAATTTTAACATAGCAAATCGTCCCAAGGCGCTTCACAGGAGTGTTATCCCAAAGAAATGTCCTAATGCTCTTTCCACCTAGGATTGAAGAAGACAGGCACTTGGATAGGATAGTATGTGTGACCAAAAGCTTAATTGAATGAGTGAAAATTTTCAGGAAGGAAGTTCCAGAGAGTAGCACAGAGGTGGCTGGGCAAAAGGAGGTTTCAGGTGCAAATCTCAGAGTTGGAGAAATACAGCATTCAGGAAATTAGGGATGCCAACCTTTCCAGATTGTCCAGGTGTGTCCCAGAATTACGATTTGCTCTCCCGGGCACTGCTGCTCGCAACCCAGAAGAAAAGCACTTTGTGGCTCCGAGCTTTCACTGATGGTGTACAAACAGCAAGATCACCCGGAAAAGAAACATATTTAACAACTTGGCTACACCCAATGCTCTCAATACACTTATTGGCCTAGATTTCAGAGTCAGCAGCGGAGGAACGGTACTCACCGCTGACCTCACTGACCTTGGAGAAAGCTGCCAACAAAGATTTAGCAGGTTCTGTAACATTGATTTCCCCGCTTCTGATGTGACTTTCAACCTGGTGGCATCTACAGGGAACCTGTGCCATCCAGGAACAGTGAAGTCATCAAGCAGGCTGAGCAGCCAATCAAATTGAAGAATTCTTACAGACAGCAAACCAGGAAGTATAAAGCACCGATTGTCATTCACTTTTTAAATTATTTTACAGAAAGCAAAATCAAGATTGGGACATACACATGAAATTAAGGTAAAAGCTGAAATATCATAAATAAGCTTTAAAATAATAAAATAATTTTTTTAAATTATTTTAAAAATACTGACACTCCACACTTATAAAGTATTTTTCAGGGCCAAAGAGATTGTTCAGCAGTAATTATGACTTACTACGCCGTTAAAAATTCAGTTACACCTCATCTAACAAGGTCTAACTATTTCATTGTTTTTTACAACGAGAATAGTGCATAAAAAGTTGAAGTTCACGTCAGATCAGTGATTCTGGCCTGAATTTTAATCCTTTGACGAGTTGGGAGCAGGGGAGGAGTGGGGGGGAGGAGCGGCTCGAAAGCGGTCGTGAAAACCAGGAGAATGGTTTTCCCGCAGGCCCTGCCGCATTTAATGGCAGTGCCTGCAGTGCATGTGAAATCTCTGTTTCCCACCCACAGCCAATCAGCTGAAGATGACATTGGGGGGCCCAAGGAGCATCGGAGAAAGGGGTGAGGCAGATGATATCAGCGGAGGGAGGCAGATGACATCGGGAAGGCCTCATGTGGGGGATTGGAGGCCTCGTAGCGGGAGATCTCCGATTGCAGGCTTGCGGGGGGGGTTAGGCAGGAACATTAGGGACTTACCTCCTGAATCCAGCCGTTATCGCCTTCCATTAGCTGATGGGTTTCATGAAGTCTGCAAAACCCGACCAGCCGCTGTTAGATTTTAAATGGTGGTTAAATCTGAGGCAAGCCAGCCTATTTAAAAAATGAGGCAGACAAAAAGCAAGAAACTATAGACCAGTTAGCCTAACATCTGTCATTGGGAAAATGCTGGAGTCCATTATTAAGGAAGCAGTAGCGGGACATTTGGAAAAGCATAATTCAATCAAGCAGAATCAGCATGGTTTTATGAAAGGGAAATCATGTTTGACAAATTTGCTGAAGTTCTTTGAGGATGTAATGAGTAGGGTGGATGAGAGGGAAGCAGTGGATGTGGTGTATTTGGATTTCCAGAAGGCATTCGATAAGGTGCCACATAAAAGGTTACTGCACAAAATAAAAGTTCACGGGGTTGGGGGTAATATATTAGCATGGATAGAGAATTGGCTAACTAACAGAAAACAGAGAGTCGGGATAAATGGGTCATTTTCCAGTTGGAAAACAGTGACTAGTGGGGTGCCGCAGGGATCAGTGCTGGGTCCTCAACTATTTACAATCTATATTAATGACTTGGATGAAGGGACCGAGTGGCAGGTGGAGTATAATGTGGAAAAATGTGAGGTTATCCACTTTGGCAGAAAAAATAGAAAAGCAAATTATAATTTAAATGGAGAAAAATTGCAAAGTGTTGCTGTACAGAGGGACCTGGGAGTCCTTGTGCATGAAACACAAAATGTTAGTGTGCAGGTATAGCAGTAATCAGAAAGACAAATGGAATGTTGGCCTTTATTGCAAGGGGGATAGAGTATAAAAGCAGAGAAGTCCTGCTACAACTGTACAGGGTATTGGTGAGGCCACACCTGGAGTACTGCGGACAGTTTTGGTCTCCATCTTTAAGGAAGGATACACTTGCATTGGAGGCTGTTCAGAGAAGGTTCACTCGGTTGATTCCGGAGATGAGGGGGTTGACTTATGAAGCTAGGTTGAGTAGGTTGGACCTATACACATTGGAGTTGGTGATCTTATCGAAACATATAAGATAATAAGGGAGCTTAACAAGGTGGATGCAGAAAGGATATTTCCACTCTTAGGGGAAACTAAAACTAGGGGACATAGTCTCAGAATAAGGGGCCGCCCATTTGAAACTGAGATGAGGAGGAATTTCTTCTCTCAGTGGGTTGTAAATCTATGGAATTCTCTGCCCCAGAGAGCTGTGGAGGTTGGGTCTTTGAATATATTTAAGGCGGAGATAGACAGATTTTTGAATGATAAGGGAATAAAGGGTTATGGGGAGCGGGCAGGGAAGTGGAGCTGAGTCCATGATCAGATCAGCCATGATCTTATTAAATGGCGGAGCAGACTCGAGGGGCCAGATGGCCTACTCCTGCTCCTATTTCTTATATTCTTATATTCTTTTTATAATATTTTAATTGGTGACCCAGGAGGTTGGTTGCCTGCCCCTCATCCTGCCTCTGTTAAAACTAGAGGTAAGCGGGTTGGGGTCAGGATTCAGACTCTGAACACTCAATTTCCCACATGACCACCAACCCACCCGTTTTTGGGGGCTAAATTCCCCCCTCTGTGTTGATTGCAACTGTGAAGACTGCAACAGCGTACCCTGTGGAAAAGCAGGGCATCACTGACAGCAACTTCCAGCTTTCCACGTTTAACTGCACACGTGCAGACGCCAGCAGCTGCTCTCAATTTTACACCGTAATGACGACAAGTGGCAACAGTTTCACCGTCATTATAACCACAAGTTCTGGACCATTGTCTCAATACAGGTGTCGTTGCTCAGTGCCTTGTGTACCCAGTCTTTACATTTCCTCTTACAGTAAGATGTCCCTTCACTCCACTCCCACTGTCCACCCCACCCCCTCCATCTGTTCATTGTTTAGTTACTGATATGAAAATGTGTTAAGTAACAATAGAGAGACTGTGGGGTCTTGATCAAACTGTGCTGGGAGTTTCTGACAGGAAATGCTGAATAACCAGCACTACAAGATGCGAGATGAGTTTTTTTGGTCACAAGCAAGGTTAATCTCAAATTCCGTGCGAGAAAGAGAGGCAAAGCATGCTCAATTGCAATTTATTCCTGCCAGAGAAGAGGCCCCTTAATTAATCACCATGAAAGATTTTTTATTCTTCAATAAGACAGGAATGAGGGACTTCAGTTACGTGGAGAGACTAGAGAAGCTGGGATTGTTCTCCTGAGAGCAGGGAACGTTAAGGGGAGATTTAATAGAGCATTCATATTATTGAAGGATTTTGGTGGCTATCCGGTTCCACTGGCAGAAGGATCAATCTTCTTCTCTCATAGGGTAATAGCAAAGCAAATCAAATGTCAATATCTAAGTCAGATATTCAGTCCAAAGCTTCCGGTGTAACAGTGTGGATATCTTGTCGGTTGCCTGGAAAATTCCTCTGAAGGCAGTGCTCAATGATGTGCTCCAATGTCTGATTAGAAGCTCCACAGTCGCATGATGGGACTTCCATCAATACAGAAGGTGACATCATCTTCATCAGTTCTAAGGTAGTTGATGGTTGTCCACTGTTTGCGAGGAAGATTTGATTCTCCAGGTTGTACTGTGGGGTTCTCCATAAGGAATCCATTCCGTATGTCACAGTTCTTCCAAGCATTTTGCCATCAGTCATCAAGGCTAAGGTGACAAAACTGAAGGGCTTTGGCAATGGTCTAAAGTGGCCTTCTAGATTTGGGATGGGTTGATGGTAGGTTGTTCAAATCGGCCTGGATTGGCATGTCTTTGCTGGTGTAGCGGTTGCGGTTGTATTCTCTGGAGACTGAATATTTACGGACTAGCTGCTGTGATGCGATGTTTGCAAGCATGGGCAGCCAAGGTCTTGGTGTCGATAAAAGCATGCCAGTTATAATTCTCATAGTAGAATTCAGTTGAACATCAACGGATTTGACATGCGGACTTAATAGCCATGCTGGAGAGCAGTACTCCGCTGTAGAGTACACCAGGGTGAGTGCTGCCGTATGGAAGGTTTGAGCGTCTGCTCTCCATGTGGATCCAGCGAGTTTCTGGACCAAGATGACTCTACTCTTTAGTTTCTTCCCTAGGTTCTGGAGATGTTGTCTTTATGACGGTGTATGATCAAGCGTGATTCCTAGACAGGGATTTTTGGCATTGTATACCTCAGCGTCGCAAAAGCAGACTTTCAAAGCTTGGTTTGCTTGATGGGTGTTGAGCTGGAATGTCAAGGTGACAGTCATTTGTGGTTTTGGCCGAAGTCACCATCGGCAGAAGTAGGCCTCCATCCTCTGTAAATCCCTGGTCAGGGTCTCCTCGATGATGGATAGATTTATATTTTGTGTGACCAAGGCAATGTCATCAGAATACACAAACCTGCAGAGCTCTGTTTCAGGTAGGTCACTGGTGTAAACTTTGAATAATATGGGTGTCAGGACAGAACCCTGTGGGAGTCCGTTATTCAATGTCCTATATCTGCTCTTCTGGGTGCCAGAGTACACACGGAAGCGTCAGTTGCTAAGTATGGAGTTGAGAAGATGGATCATTGTTCTGCAGGGTAAAATGGTGGAGAGTTTGAAAAGCAGTCCATGCTTTCATGAAGGATCTGTAACCAGAGAACACAGATATAAAGTAATTGGCAAAAGAGCCAGAGGTGCAATGAAGAGAATTTTTTTACGGAATGAGTTGTTATGATCTGGAATGCACTGAAAGGGTAGTGGAAGCAGATTCAATAATAATTTTCAAAAGGAAATTGGATAAATATTTGAAGGGCTATGGTGAAATAGCAGAAGAGCACAACTAATTGGATAGTTCGTTCAAAGAACCGGCATGGGCACAATCGGCTGAATGGCCTCCTTCTGTGCTATAAGATTCTATTATTGTTGCAGCACAGAAGGAGGCTATTTGGCCCATTGAGCCCATGCTGGCTCTCTGCAAAGCACCTTCAGCTAGTCCCACTCTCCCGCCCTTTCCCTGTAGCCCTGCAAATATTTTTCCTTCAGGTACTTATCCAATTTCCTTTTGAATGCCATGATTGAATCTGCCTCCACCACACTTTCAGGTAGCAAATTCCAGATCCTAACCATCGCTGCGTAAAAATGTTTTTCCACATGTCGTCTTTGGTTCTTCTCCTTAAATCTGTGTCCTCCGGTTCTCGACCATTTCGCCAATGGGAACATTTCCTCTCTATCTACTCTGTCAGGGAGCAGTTCAGAACCCTGTCTTTGTTTGAGTTTTTTTTCGTGTGATCCGTAAGGGCAATTAGAAAGTTGCAAACATTTTGGCATTGATAATAACTGCAAAACAGGAAGGAAACAGGGTGGGAGGGGGCAGCATAGATTTAGCAGCCAGGAAACCCACAATTACGGATTTCCTGGAGGTTACGCTGAATTTAACAGCAAGACCTGATTTAATTTTTCTAATCAGTTTCCAGGCCACACCCAGCTAGATCGTGGAATGGTTTACAGGGTAGCTTGGGGGGTTTTGGGGAAGCATTCCTGTTCCATCCAAGCATTCTCGTTTCTCTTCAGCTGCCGGGTTTCCCGAGCCCTGATAAACCCGTTCTGGAGCCATTAAATTTGAAGGGCAGTGACATTCACTTTAAAAAGACCTCATTAACGTCTCATAAGAACGTTAATTGCTCCAATAACTACCCGCTCACCTGCACTAATTAAGGTCCCGACTGCGGTGAGTGGCAGGCATCCAAGCTTGTCACCATTAAATCCGGAAGTGGACGCGTTGGAGCCGGGTTGCAGTCGCGATCCAAAAATCTATTATTTTAACTACCCACCCGCCCCCACCCCACCCGTTCTTGGGGGTTAAAATTCTCCCTTCTGCCTCTAATATTTTCTGTCCCTGGAGAGTTTCTGTATACATTCCAAATAGCTGTCTTTGTTCCTTGAAACTTTTTTTTTTGAGGTGGAGCACAGGAAAAGACATTCGATATACCGTTTTTATTATATTACCAGTCATTCTTTCATGATATTGCACATAAGAGTCAAGACGAAATGCAGAGTTCAGATGAGAGGGATTAAAGGGTGGAAGATAATTGAACCAGGGCACCAGGAGTAATTCAGTCCCTATTTTAAAGTCATACATTCGGTCCTTATTTTGTGCAATTGTTTGAATAGCTAAATAGCAAAAATGTACAGCAATTTGGGAGGTGAAAAAGTAGCATTGGTTAGAGCACTGGAGTTTCTCTGCAGTACAGGCTGAAGAGCTAAGAGATGCAAAATAAGGAGCTATAGTGTTACCAGTGGTAGGAGAGTGTAATTACAGTGCGGCAAGTTTACACAGGCAGTTTCCATTATAAACTTGGACATAGGAATTTATAATGGTAAAAGTTGACAGCAGGAAGTAGGTGTTTGTAGACAGGAATTGCACACAGATTTTTTAATTATATTAACTACAGATTAGCCATTTTCTTTTAACTAATAAAAACTCCACTGGTGAAAGGGAACAGAAACTCTGTAATGTTACAGTGCTGTAACCTGCTGCAGCCGAATACAAAGATTATATAGTTACAGTGAGAATTTTTTTGTCCTGCTGAATGGACAGCAACTCCATACAGTTACAGAATGGGGAATCCTTAACCTGCTAGATGATAGTCAGAATTTTTCATTGCAGAGGATCACATTGACACACTCAGAAGATTCCTGTACCACAGGAGCACAATTTTAATTAAATTAAAATACATTCACAATCTATTGGCTATAATATATTGCTGTCATCACAGATTGCAGTAAGAAGCACAGATTTTGGATTTCAGAACACAATTCTGCAAAGTATACAATCTATTGTTAAGGTGGATTCTATTCTAGTCGGTATTACTTCTAGTCTGCTGGCATAGTTTGATAGAATGTACAGGTGACTGCCAATACAATCATTGAAGGCCAAAGTTGACACTAGAGATTTCTAACAGCCCATCAAAGTTGCTGTTTCATGACCAGTAAGAATGTAAGTTCCTTCCCAAGGAAAGTACAGGTTGCACCTGCAACTCCATGTCCCAACACCACAACCATCACAGATGCATACATTTTAGACACGCAGAGACTGTATAAAGGGAGAATGAGCAAGAATTGTGAATGTTACTGTACAAGTAGAGAACATGCAGGATTACTGATCATTGCTGTATAAGCAGAGAGCATATAGGAATTCTAGAACGTCCTATACAAACGCAGTATGAATGGGAAAGCCAGGCCTTGTTATACTGGGAAAGAGAACAAGCAAGTATGGACTTTACCATACGAGGGGAGAAAGTGAACGTTTTATGCATTATGGTCAGAAATGTCAGGTTTTCCCACCCTAACCATACTGCTTGTTATTTTGAATATGTTGAATGACTTTTAAACTTCTTATGGTTTGAAATACACTTTTTATAAAGCAGTAACAGAGCCATTCAAGGTGAGTTGGGGCATCACAATGAACCAATATTTTCACTCTGGTGTAACATCAATATTTAACTGGACTGACAATATCTTACCGAACATCTGTCACTCATGTACCGTAAAATCAAGCAAGGCATAAACAAATCTGTCCAATACTCTACCCTCAGGCTAACAGCAAACATTCTGTTTCCAGCAGCATTTCTGTGCTAGTCTGTATTCTGTTTCCTAAAGAAACAAAGATCAAAGTTGGGTCATATTTGGTAAATGTGTAGGAAATAAAAAGCTGTCTGACAAAAACTGTAATCATCACTCACTGTTCTTCAATTGCTACAGAACTGTCCCACTCTCAGAGAAATGAAAAGTGCACTGCACTACCTAACAGTTTCTGCTAAGTTAAAAGATCCCGCCACAAAATAACCTGCAGCTAACAGTAGGAGGTTTGAGATCTAAGAAGATTTCTGACACTTACAGCAAAACACAAATTTAAACAAGTTGATGACAATGAGGTTTAAAGATTTGAATAGTATTTTAACAATTAACTGATTATATTCCGATACCACAGCCAACTCTAGACAACTATGGACATGGTATAAGCACTATATTCTACTATATCCAATTATTTCCCATTCACTTTCACTGATGGAGTCGAAGCAGAAAATTTAGAACTGTATACACTCCTCCCAGACACAGCCACACGTCTCACACATGCATTTCTAGAGTGTCCAGAGTCATGCTCCCCTAGAAATGTTTTAACATTATAAAGATGTTAAATCTTTTTTATAAAATATATCCTGTGGTGTTGGTCCATGTGGGACACAATGGGATTTAGGTGTGACATTTAGGTGTGACATTTGATGTGTAATGGCTAAAGTGTAACAGCGAGTAAATGTGATGGTTATAGGAAGTGTACGCTATAGACAAACCTTTTAATATATTTTAGAATATAGAATGCTTACAGCACGGAAGAAAGCCATTCAGCCCATCGAGCCAGCATGCCTTCCTTGTTTTTGCCACCAAAATGGATAACCTCACATTTATCCACATTATACTGCATCTGCCATGCATTTGCCCATTCACCTAACCTGTCCAAGTCCCCCTGCAGCCTCTTAGCATCCTCCTCGCAGCTCGCACTGCCACCCAGCTTAATGTCATCTATAAACCTGGAGATATTACATTCAATTCCTTCGTCTAAATCATTAATGTATATTGTAAATAGCTGGGGTCCCAGCACTGAACCTTGCGGCACCCCACTAGTCACTGCCTGCCATTCTGAAAAGGACCCGTTTATTCCCACTCTTTGCTTCCTGTCTGCCAACTAGTTCTCTATCCACGTCAATGCATTACCCCCAATACCATGTGCCTTAATTTTGCACACTGATCTCTTGTGTGGGACCTTGTCAAAAGCCTTATGAAAGTCCAAATACACCACATCCACTGGTTCTCCCTTATCTACTCTACTAGTTACATCCTTAAAAATTCTAGAAGATTTGTCAAGCATGATTTCCCTTTCATAAATCCATGCTGACTTGGACCGATCATATCACTGCTTTCCAAATGCGCTGCTATTACATCTTTAATAATTGATTCCAGCATTTTCCCCACCACCGAAGTCAAGCTAACCGGTCTATAATTCCCTGTTTTCTCTCTCCCTCCTTTTTTAAAAATTGGGGTTACATTAGCTATCCTTCAATCCATAGAAACTGAACCAGAGTCCATGGAATGTTGGAAAATGACCACCAATGCATCTACTATTTTTAGGCCACTTCCTTAAGTACTCTGGGATGCAGACTATCAGGCCCTGGGGATTTATCGGCCTTCAGTCCCTTCAATTTCCCGAACACCATTTCCTGATTAATAAGGATTTCCCTCAATTCCCCCTTCTCGCTACACCCTCGGTCCCCTAGTATTTTCGGGAGGTTATTCATGTCTTCCTCAGTGAAGACAGAACCAAAGTATTTGTTCAATTGGTCTGCCATGTCCTTGTTCCCCATTATGAATTCACCTGATTCTGACTGCAAGGGGCCTACGTTTGTTTTCACAAGTCTTTTTCTCTTCACATATCAACAGAAACTTTTGCAGTCAGTTTTTATGTTCCCTGCAAGCTTACATCATACTGTATTTTCCCGGTCCTAATTAAACCCTTAGTCCTCCTCTGCTGAATTCTAAATTTCTCCTAGTCATCAGGTTTGCTGCTTTTTCTGGCCAATTTATATGTCTCTTCCTTGGATTTAACACTTTCCCTAATTTCCCTTGTTAGCCACAGTTGAGCCACCTTCCCTTTTTTATTCTTATGCCACACAGAAATTGCTGGTCACAGGAATATGGGAAGGGAGGACCTTGAGACAATCACTATCACTAGGGGGGTAGTGCTGGACAGGCTAATGGGACTCAAGGTAGACAAGTCCCCTGGTCCTGATGAAATGCATCCCAGGGTATTAAAAGAGATGGCGGAATTATAGCAGATGCATTCGTTATAATCTACCAAAATTCTCTGGACTCTGGGGAGGTACCAGCGGATTGGAAAGCAGCTAATGTAACGCCTCTGTTTAAAAAAGGGGGCAGACAAAAGGCAGGTAACTCGAGGCCGGTTAGTTTAACATCTGTAGTGGAGAAAATGCTTGAAACTATCATTAAGGAAGAAATAGCGGGGCATCTAGATAGGAATAGTGCAATCAAACAGACGCAGCATGGATTCATGAAGGGGAAATCATGTTTAACTAATTTACTGGAATTCTTTGAGGATATAAAGAGCATGGTGGATAGAGGTGTACCGATGGATGTGGTGTATTTAGATTTTCAAAAGGCATTCGATAAGGTGCCACAC
The DNA here is from genome assembly GCF_044704955.1 of Pristiophorus japonicus. Classification (NCBI taxonomy): domain Eukaryota; kingdom Metazoa; phylum Chordata; class Chondrichthyes; family Pristiophoridae; genus Pristiophorus; species Pristiophorus japonicus. The sequence goes on along the minus strand of NC_091982.1, from coordinate 79,156,063 downwards.
AAAAGGTTGCTGCAGAAGATAAAGGTACGCGGAGTCAGTGGAAATGTATTAGCATGGATAGTGAATTGGCTGGCTAACAGAAAGCAGAGAGACGGGATAAATGGGTCCTTTTCGGGTTGGAAATCGGTGGTTAGTGGTGTGCCACAGGGATCGGTGCTGGGACCACAACTGTTTACAATATACATAGATGACCTGGAAGAGGGGACAGAGTGTAGTGTAACAAAATTTGCAGATGACACAAAGATTAGTGGGAAAGCGGGTTATGTAGAGGACACAGAGAGGCTGCAAAGAGATTTAGATAGGTTAAGCGAATGGGCTAAGGTTTGGCAGATGGAATACAATGTTGGAAAGTGTGAGGTCATCCACCTTGGGAAAAAAAACAGTAAAAGGGAATATTATTTGAATGGGGAGGAATTACAACATGCTGAGGTGCAGAGGGACCTGGGGGTCCTTGTGCATGAATCCCAAAAAGTTAGTTTGCAGGTGCAGCAGGTAATCAGGAAGGCGAATGGAATGTTGGCCTTCATTGCGAGAGGGATGGAGTACAAAAGCAGGGAGGTGCTGCTGCAACTGTATAGGGTATTGGTGAGGCCGCACCTGGAGTACTGCGTGCAGTTTTGGTCACCTTACTTAAGGAAGGATATACTAGCTTTGGAGGGGGTACAGAGACGATTCACTAGGCTGATTCCGGAGATGAGGGGGTTACCTTATGATGATAGATTGAGTAGACTGGGTCTTTACTCGTTGGAGTTCAGAAGGATGAGGGGTGATCTTTTTGAAACATTTAAAATAATGAAAGGGATAGACAAGATAGAGGCAGAGAGGTTGTTTCCACTGGTCGGGGAGACTAGAATTAGGGGGCACAGCCTCAAACTATGGGGAGCCAATTTAAAACCGAGTTGAGAAGGAATTTCTTCTCCCAGAGGGTTGTGAATCTGTGGAATTCTCTGCCCAAGGAAGCAGTTGAGGCTAGCTCATTGAATGTATTCAAGTCACAGATAGATAGATTTTTAACCAATAAGGGAATTAAGGGTTATGAGGAGTGGGCGGGTAAGTGGAGCTGAGTCCACGGCCAGATCAGCCATGATCTTATTGAATGGCGGAGCAGGCTCGAGGGGCTCGATGGCCTACTCCTGTTCCTAATTCTTATGTTCTTATGTACAATTGTTGTAGTTCATCCATGTGATCTTTAAATGTCTCCATTGCCTATCCACCATCAACCCTTTAAGTATCATTCTCCAGTCTATCCTAGCCAATTCATGTCTCATACCGTCGAAGTTTCCTTTCTTTAAGTTCAGGACCCTATATTCTGAATTAACTGTGTCACTCTCCATCTTAATAAAGAATTCTACCATATTATGGTCACTCTTCCCCAAGGGGCCACGCACGACCAGATTGCTAATTAATCCTCTCTCGTTACACAAGACCCAGTCGAGGATGGCCTGCTCTCTTGTTGGTTCCTCGACATATTGGTCTAGAAAACCATCCCTTATACACTCCAGGAAATCCTCCTCCACCGTACTGCTACTAGTTTGGTTAGCCCAATCAATATGTAGATTAAAGTCACCCATGATAACTGCTGTACCCTTATTGAATGCATCCCTAATTTCCTGTTTGATGCCATCCGCAACCTCCCTACTACTGTTTGGTGGTCTGTTCACAACTCCCACTAACGTTTTCTGCCCTTTGGTGTTTCGCAGCTCTACTCATACAGATTCCACATCATCCAAGCTAATGTCCTTCCTTACTATTGCGTTAATCTCCTCTTTAACCAGTAATGCTACCCCACCTCCTTTTCCTTTCTGTCTGTCCTTCCTGAATATTGAATACTCCTGGATGTTGAGTTCCCAGACTTGGTCACCCTGGAGCCATATCTCCGTAATCCCAATTACATCATATCCGCTAACAGCTATCTGCGCAGTCAATTCATCCACCTTATTACGAGTGCTCCTCGCAATGAGACTCAGAGCCTTCAGGCTTGTTTTTTTAACACCATTTGACCTTTTAGAATTATGTTGTAATGTGGCCCTTTTTGATTTTTGCCCTTGATTTCTCTGCCCTCCACTCTTGCTTTTCTCCTTCCTACCTTTTGCTTCTGCCCCCTTTTTACTTCTGTCTGCCTCCCTGCATAGATTCCCATCCCCCTGCCATTTTAGTTTAAACCCTCCCCAACAGCACTAGCAAACACTCCGCTTAGGACATCGGTTCCAGTCCTGCCCAGGTGCAGACCGTCCAGTTTGTAGTGGTCCCACCTCCATCAGAACCGGTTCCAATGTCCCAGGAATTTGAATCTCTCGCCCTTGCACCATTCCTCATGCCACGTATTCATCTGAGCTATCCTGCAATTCCTACTCTGACTAGCACGTGGCATTGGTAGCAATCCTGAGATTACAACATTTGAGGTCCTACTTTTTAATTTAACTCCTAGCTCCCTAAATTCAGCTTGTAGGACCTCATCCCATTTGTAACCTATATCGTTGGTAACTATATGTACCACGACAGCTGGCTGTAAACCGCCCCCCCCTTCCAGAATGCGCTACAGCCACTCCGAGACATCCTTGACCCTTGCGCCAGGGAGGCAACATCCAATCCTGGAGTCTCGTTTGCGGCTGCAGAAACACTTATCTATTCCCCTTGCAATAGAATCCCCTATCACTTAGCTCTCCCACTCTTTTTCCTGCCCTCCTGTGCAGCAGAGCCACCCCTAGTGTCATGGACTTGGCTGCTGCCGCCTTCCCCTGATGAGCCATCTCCCCCAACAATACCCAAGGTGGTGTATCTGTTTTGGAGGGAGATGACCGCAGGGGACCCCTGCACTACCTTCCTTCCACTGCTCTGCCTGATGGTCACCCATTCCCTATCTGGATGTGTAACCTTTACCTGCGGCCAGTGACCAACTCACTAAACATGCTATTCACGACATCCTCAGCATCACGGATGCTCCACAGTGAATCTATCCGCAGCTCCAGTGCCGCAATACAGTCTGTCAGGAGCTGCAGCTGGATACACTTCCTGCACATGTAGTTGTCAGGGACACTGGAAGTGTCCCTGATTTCTCACATAGCACAGGAGGAGCATGTCATGGGTCTGGGCTCTCCTGCCATGACTTAACCCTTAAATTAACTTAATTGGCAACAACGCCAAAGGTTTCTTACTGATAAAAAAAGAAAAAGATAAAGGAAAAAGAAAAACTACTCACCAATCGACCAGTCAATCACTTACCCGCTTGGCTGTGATGTCACACTCGATTTCTTTCTACTTCTTTTTTGCCTTTTGAACCTGAACCTCGCTCTCCTTCTGTTGAGCTGCTCTCCCGATTACCGCCCTTTTATGAGCCTCGCTCTCCCTCTGTTGAGCTGCTCTCTCAACTGCTGCCCTTTTATGGGCCTCACTCTCCCTCTGTTGAGCTGCTCTCCCGACTGTCACCCTTTTATGGGCCTCACTCTCCCTCTGTTGAGCTGCTCTCCCGACTGCTGCCCTTTTATGAGCCTCGAAGGAGGAGGAGGCTGTCATGTATTCAACCAGCACTGTAACCCATGTATAAACTGACCTAAGTTGTACACCGTGAGAACACTGACCACTAGGTGGGAGACACTCCTAACCTGGACCTTCAAGTATAAAAGGGGAAGCTCCACCCACCTTCATCACTTGAGTGCTAAGGAATAAAGGACAGGTCACAGACTGACCTTCTCTCAAGCATGGCGATTACAAGGCCACCATCAATCGGGTGTCACTCCAAGACCAATACCCGCTACCGAGAGCAGAGGACCTCTTTGCGACGCTATCCGGTGGCAAACTTTTTTCAAAATTGGACCTGACCTCAGCTTACATGACCCAGGAGCTGGCGAGTGAGTCGAAGAAGCTGACCACTATCACGACACACAAGGGATTGTTTGAGTACAACAGATGTCCATTCGGGATTCGCTCGGCCGCCGCGATCTTCCAACGAAATATGGAAAGCCTCCTCAAGTCGATTCCAGGGACGGTGGTTTTTCAGGACGACATCCTCATTACGGGTTACGATACTGAAAAACACCTCCACAACCTGGAGGAGGTGCTACGCAGACTGGACCGGGTAGGTCTGCGACGGAAAATGGTGAAGTGCGTCTTCCTAGCTCCAGAGGTAGAATTCTTGGGGATGAGGGTAGCAGCAGACGGGATCAGCCCTACTGCATCCAAGACGGAAGCGATCCAGAGAGCACCCACGACGGAGCTGCGTTCGTTCCTGGGGCTCCTGAACTATTTTGGAAACTTTCTTCCCAAATTGAGCACGCTGCTAGAGCCGTTACATGTGCTCCTATGCAAAGGTCGCGAATGGGTCTGAGGGGACAGCCAGGAAAGGGCTTTTAATAGAGCACGCAATTTGTTATGTTCCAACAATCTGTTAACGCTATATGACCCATGTAAGAAACTTGTGTTAACGTGCGATGCGTCGTCCTATGGTGTCGGGTGTGTGTTGCAGCATGTCAATGCCAAGGGTCAGTTACAGCCGGTAGCTTATGCCTCCAGGAGTCTGTCCCAGGCAGAAAGGGGCTACGGGATGGTAGAAAAGGAGGCGCTCGCATGTGTATATGCGGTAAAGAAAATGCACCAGTACCTGTTTGGCAGGAAATTTGAGCTGGAGACAGATCACAAACCCCTAACGTCCCTTTTGGCCGACAACAAGGCCATAAATGCAAACGCATCGGCCCGCATACAGAGGTGGGCACTACACAATTCGGCACAGACCGGGCACCGAAAACTGCGCCGATGCACTCAGCAGGCTCCCACTAGCCACCACTGAGGGGGCTACCGAGCATGGTGCTGAGATGGTCATGGCTGTTGAAGCTTTCGGAAGCGAAGGCTCACCCGTGACAGTCCGTCAGATTAAAGTCTGGACAAATAGAGACCCGCTATTGTCTCTAGTCAAGAAATGTGTCCTGAATGGGGACTGGGCAGCCACATTCAGGGCATGCCCTGAGAAATTTAAACCATTTCACAGACGCAAGGATGAACTCTCGATTCAGGCCGATTGCCTACTGTGGGGAAACCGCGTAGTCATGCCCCAGATGGGCAGAGAGGTGTTCATCAGAGAACTCCACAATGGGCACCCGGGCATTGTCACGATGAAGGCAATTGCCAGGTCACACGTTTGGTGGCCAGGGATAAACGCAGATCTGGAACTTTGTGTTCGCAGGTGCAACACGTGTGCCCAGCTGGGCCATGCGCCCAGGGAAGCCCCCCTTAGCCCCTGGCCATGGCCCGCCAAGCCTTGGTCATGCATCCATGTGGACTACGCAGGTCCTTTCATGGGGAAAATGTTTTTGGTTGTAGTAGACGCCTACTCCAAATGGATCGAGTCTGACATTTTAAATTCAAGCACATCCTCTACCACGGTAGAAAGTCTACGGGCAATGTTCGCCGCCCACGGTCTACCAGACATCTTGGTCAGCGACAATGGCCCGTGCTTCACAAGCACTGAATTCCAGGACTTCATGGCAGGCAATGGAATTAACCATGTTAGAACGGCACCGTTCAAGCCGGCCTCAAACGGCCAGGCAGAACGAGCAGTGCAGATAATCAAACAGGGGATGCTCAGATTCCAAGGGGGTTCCCTACAAACCCGCTTATCACGCCTCCTGTTGGCCTATAAATCCCGACCACACTCGCTCACAGGGGTTCCAGCCGCAGAGCTACTAATGAAAAGGACGCTCAAAACCCGATTATCCCTTATACACCGCACCATGAAAGAAATTGTCGAGAGCAGGCGCCAGTCACAATATCACTACCATGACAGGAATGCGAGGGCGCGATGTATTGATGTAAATTATCCTGTTTTTGTCCTCAACTACGCTGCAGGGCCCAAATGGCTCGCAGAAACTGTGGTTGCCAAAGAGGGAAATAGGATTCTGGTAGTTCAACTTACCAATGGACAAATCTGCTGCAAACATGTGGATCAAACAAAAAGGAACCCCATAGAAGAAGCAGAGGAAGAACACAATATAGAGTTCACTCCACCACAGGTGACCAAACACCGGAACCAAAGGGAGGAGAGCCCAGTCACCGTGGGCAGTCCGGACAGGCCTGAGGCACTGCAAACAGCAGACACTCAGGCCAGCGCCCAACAACCGGAGCCCCAACTCAGGCGCTCTACAAGGGAGCGTAAACCACCAGAGAGACTCAACCTGTGATCCCAATAAGACTTTGGGGGGGAGGTGATGTCATGTATTCAACCAGCATTGTAACCCATGTATAAACTGACCTAAGTTGTACACCGTGAGAACACTGACCACTAGGTGGAAGACACTCCTAACCTGGACCTTCAGGTATAAAAGGGGAAGCTCCACCCACCTTCATCACTTGAGTGCTAAGGAATAAAGGACAGGTCACAGACTGACCTTCTCTCAAGCATGGGCCTCGTGTGCATTTATACTGTGTAGTAAGGACGTATCAGAGGCGGTGCAGGAGGAGGAGGAGGATGAGGAGGAGGAGGCGGTGTAGGAGGAGGAGGAGGATCCCTGTCGCCCCAGAGCTAGGAGGCATCGACCCAGCGCCACTCTGGAAGGGCCAGGTGCAGACTGGCCCGGTGCGTCCTTACATATATGGAGGTGCCTGACACCTTCCCTGCAATCTCCCTCCATGCATTATGTACTGGTGGTCTACCAGGTCTCCCCACATCAGGAAACAGTATTCTTCTTTTGTCCTTCACACCGTCCATCAGTGTCTCCAGCTCCATATCAGTGAACCTGTTGGCTCTTGTCGAAATCTCGACCTCCGATAAATGACTCAGACACCTTCAGCTCCAGCAGAAGTTTCTTTAATTTACTTGCTAGCAAGGGAAAGGTCACACTCAGTCAATGGCTAAGTGAACACCTCCGAAATGGTACAGTTTCACGAGATATTTATACAGTAAAACCCAAGTTATGGGCCTCTCCCTGTGTATTGGCTCTGTTAATTACTACATCCTTGTCCTGACGTGGTTTCCAGATATTTCCTTTTGTCAGGGTTATTAGTTGGCCAGCCGGCCATTACTCAATGAGAGTGTGGTAATGAGCTATTACCTGCCTTGCATTGTGTCAGGATTGTCCAGTTTCCTAGTCAGTTATCTTTTTGCATCAAATGGATGAGGTCTCTACAAGAGATAATGGCTGGTGGTTTGAGTACTTCGAAAAGGGTGGGGTGGTGTGGCACTGGTGTCGTATAGACAATAGGAGAGCACCATGGGGGGTGGGGGGGGCGGTACTTATCTCAGCAGGACTTGCCTCCTAGCTGTCTGGTGGCTATCAGCCCTTTCAAGCCAGGTTTAGCTGTTTATGCAAGCCGACTGCTTTATGCAGAAATTTCTGGAAGGACCAGGACTCCATTTTGTAATATATTAAAAAGGGCATAAAAATACCGTGTGGTATCAGCTTAGATAAAAATACATTTCCACACTCTCCTTGCACCTCATACACCAGCCATCCTTCCAGACTCCTTCCCCCCTCAGGGCTTTGCTGCAAACCCTGGCCTTTAAAAAGGCCAGGGAGCAGCTGGCTCATTAGAAACCTTACCTACATGCTGAATGTCTCAGTGGTGATAATGTTCAAAGTAAGACAGCCACACCGCTGAAAAATCCATGTTGGAAGGATTCATTAGCGCTGGAACCCATTTATTCACTTTTGGAGCGGAATATGGGATGGCCCAGCCATGAAAACATTTTGGCGCTAATGGCCACAAAAAGGTGGGGAGAGCACCAGCTTTCCAGTGATACTGAATTTCAGGCTCTGTACCTCTAGTCATGAAGCCCAGGATCCCGTATGCTTTTTTAACTGCTTTCCCTACCACCTTCAATGATTTATGCACATGTACCCCTAGGTCTCTCTGTTCATGCACTCCCTTTAGGATTGTACCCTTTGCTTTATATTTCCTCACCTCATTCTTACTACCAAAATGTATCATTTTGCACTTTTCTGCATTCAATTTTATCTGTCACGTGTCCGCCATTCCACCAGCCTGTCTATGTTTTCTTAAAGTCTATCATTATCTTCCCCACTGTTCACTATACTTCCATGTTTTGTGTCATCTGTAAATTTTGAAATTATTTCCTGTATACCCACGTCCAAATTATTAACATATATCAAGAAAAGCAGTGGTCTTAGAACTGAACCATGGGGAGCACCACTGTATACCTTCCTCCAGTTCGAAAAACAACCGTTCACTACACTCTCTGTTTCCTGTCACTTTACCAATTTCATATCCATGCTGCCACAGTCCCTTTTATTCCATGGGCTTCAACTTGGCTGGCAAGCCTATTGTATGGCACTTTGTCGAACGCCTTTTGGAAAAGCATGTGTACCAAGTCAATCGCATTTCCCTCATCAAAAGACTTGATCAAGTTGGTTAAGCACAATTTGTCTTTAACAAATCCATACTGACTTTCTTTAATTAATCCACACTTGTCCAAGTGACTTAATTTGTCCTTGATTATTGTTTCTAAAAGCAAATATAAATGTACACGTTCAGAAAATTTATATTTAAATGTTCATTTAGGTATATAATAGTTTCATAAAATGTATATGTAATGTATTTGAATGTGATAATAAAAATGGTACAGCTGATTAATTTTAGAACACAATTTTTAATCTAAATAAGTGTAGGAAAATGAAATGACACTTGGGTTTATCCATATTCAACAAATCAATTATACTAAAATTTCCCTAAATGTGCAGTGTGGCAGCCCCAACCTGCGAGAGACCATCAGCGGCAGGTCGGGACCATAAAAGGAGTGGCGTGTGGCGGCCCTGTGCAGCGTAGCAGCTTACCATTAAAAGGTACAGCGTGAGCCAGTCCGGGAAGGTGGCGGCTGTGAAGAGGGCGACTAGATTGGATGTCACCATAATCCAGGTTACTGATTGGAGCATGGGCAGGTACAGCAGGAGTGGCGAGGTCAGGACGAAGGAGCAGCGAGAGATTGCGGAGCGGCGAGGGATTGCAGAGAAATGTGATCGGGGCCCAGGAGAATCGTGAATTCCGGGCCAGAAGAGGCGAGGGCCCAGGGGCAGCACGGGCCAGCCCACACTGTGATATGTGTGTGCACTAGGTCCGTGCAACAGAGCTGGTCTCCAGTCGTCTTGGTTAATCCTTGCCACTGGATCAGACCTAGCTCTGTCAAGCCCGTGTGGTGGCTGGTGTGCAATGGTCACCACCTGTTAAAAAAATCCATGCACAGGCATCTTCCACCCTTCAATATGCAGTTCCGGACCTGGAATATTAGGTCCTTCATTGAAACATCTGTGAACTCATCCCTTTTTGGCGTGGAAGCAAGTCATCCTCGATACGAGGGACTGCCTAAGAAGGAGAAGAAGAAGAGAAGAAATGCTGCCTGAACAAATCCTCCCAACCACAGCAAGAACATCAATTTGCAGTTATACAGACCCTTTAACATTGACATATGTCCCAGAAGAAGAAAATGAATCAATACTGAACTATTGTGGATCAATTGGAAGAGATGACCAGCTTGGTTGGGAAAGGATTTTTAAGGTGGAGAGAGAGGTACAGAGCCAGAGGCATTTAGGAAAAGAGCTTCAGAGAGTAGATCTGTGACAGATGAAGGCTCTACCACCAATAGTGGAGCAAAAGGAAAGAATATATGCAGAGGACCAAGGGCATGGGAGAGAATTTGAAGTTGGAGATGGTGGGCTGGGATGAGGTCATGGGATGGATTTGTAGATGAGTATGAGGATTTTAAATTCAATGCACTAGGGGATGTAGTCAGCAAGGATGGGGGTGATGGGTGAACAAGACTTATTATAGGTCAGGATCTGAGCGGTGGAGTTTGGAATGAGTTGGCCATTAGTGGGCCAGCAAAGAGAACCTTGGAGAAATTGAGTCTGGAGATGACAAAAGCATGGATAAAAGTTTTGGTGACAGTCAGTCTGAGGCAGAGGCAGAAGCAAGAAATGTTGCAGAGCTGGAAGTAAGCGATCTTAGGATAAGCAGTTTGAAGCTCAGCTTTGGGTCAGTGAACATCAAGGCTATAGAATCTGGTACAGCCTGAGCGAGCAACCAAAGAGGGGAACTGAGTCAATGCATAGAGAACAGGATTTTTGGCAAAGCCCAAAAACATTGGCTTTAGTCTTTCCAATTTTCCATTGGAGAAATTTAGGCTCATCAACAACTTAATGTCAAAAAGCAGTCTGATAGCACAAAGACATCTGAAGAGTCAAGAGAAGTGGTAGAGATTTAGAGTTGGGTTTTAGGAATCTAACTGTACATGTGATTAATGTCACTGAGAGGTAATATGTAGATTAAAAAGAGGAGGGTGGCCAAGGATGGATCCTTGGGGAATTCTGGAGGTGACTGTTTAGGACTAAGACGAAAAGCTGCTGTTGAAAATATGTTGAGACATGTAGGTGTGCAGCCATGCAAGGACAGTCCCACAGAGCTGGTCCATGGAGATAGGTGTTGTAGGATGAGATGATCAACTATCTTAAATGCCAGAGAGGTCAAGGATAACATGAAAGGATAATGCACTGTGGTTACAGTCATAGAGGAAGGATATTGTTGGTGAGTTTAACCAAAATAGTCTCGGCGGTGTAAGCAGGGTAGAAAAGGATGTTGTAAGAGAATTAGGAAAGGTTGGGAGGAAGGGAGGTAACAAATGAGGCAGTAGCTGTAGAGGTCAGATAGATTAAAAGTTAAGTTGTCTCCCCATATGAACTTTCCCCACAATTTACAAAAGGTACTTTTCAACCCACCCATCACCATTCATGAATGGCTTAATTTCCTCCACATTCTGTTCACAAAACTCTGGCCACTATTTTCCACTTGCTGCATTTTTGGCACCCACGCATGTTAAGGTACGATTTTTTTTTGTACATTAGCACCAGAAAAAAAAATTGGGACTTTTGTCAAACAAATATTTGAATTTGGCGCCGCGCTCTCTGAAATTGTCTGGGGCAGAGCTTCAAGTCTGCGCTAAAAACTCTCTAGGCATGCGCGAAAAAATAAACTTCCGGGTCTGGATCATACATTTTTAAAGAGCCCTTTGTGATCAGATCGTTTTTCTTTTTGTGATCAGATCATGCTGGCTAGATTTTGCTGCAATTTTGAGCATTAAAACCTGCAAAACTGAGCAGGAAGTGGAAGAGGAATTTGGAGAAGGAAGGGCCGTTCGATTTCTCCTACACGAAGTGGTATCCCTGGCAGATATCATTGAGAGGAAATGGGATCTGCTGGCATCTCAAGGGGAAAAGCGAAAAAAAGTAAAACCTGCTATAATGGCTCAACGTTGGGATGGCTCAATGTTGCTGTAGAGTACAATGCAGTAGCCATTGCCAAAGAATCGGTGGGCAGTTGAAAAAGAAGTGGCAGGACCTAGGACAATTAGTTAAAGTAAGTATGCACTGTAATTACATTTGTAAATGTGTGTGTGTGTGTGTATGTGTGTGTGCGTGTGTGGCCACCACAGCAGAAGGAACATCTCTTAAAATGTTCTATTTTCATCTTTAAAGTTGAAGAATGCAAAGATCAGGAACCAGAGGAATCTTGGAGGTCCACCAAGTAAGCTGCAATTGAACCAGCTGGAACAATGTATCAGGCAAACTCCAACCAGTTGCATACGCATCCAGAAGTCTGTCTAAGGCTGAAAGAGCCTATAGTATGGAAGAGAAAGAGGCTTTAGCATGCGTATATATGGTGAGGAAAATGCACCAATACCTGTTTGGGCTTCGGTTTGAGCTTGAAACAGACCACAAGCTGCTCATTTCAATGTTTTCTGAGAGCAAAGTATTAAACACCAATACCTTGTCCCACATCCAAAGATGGGCACTGACATTATCCGCTTATGATTATGTCACCCACCATAGACCAAGCACTGAAAACTGCGCTGATGCACTTAGCCAGCTACCATTGCCCACAACCGGGATGGAAATGCCGCAGCTCGCAGACTTGCTGTTGGTCATGGATGTCTTCAAGAGCGAGGGGTCACCCGTCATGGCTCGCCAAATTAGGACCTGGACCAGCCAGGATCCTGTACTGTCAAACGTAAAAAGGTGTGTCCTAAATGGAAATTGGTCTGCCATTCCCAGGGAAATGCAGGATGAAATTAAGCCTTATAGCTGCCGCAAAGATGAATTGTCTATTCATCTGATTGTCTGTTATGGGGTAATCGTGTTGTTATGCCAAAAAAGGGTAGGGAAACTTTTGTGCGAGATTTACACAGTACCCACCCAGGCATTGTCATGATGAAGGCCATTGCCAGGTCTTGCGTTTGGTGGCTCAGCATCGACTCGGACTTGGAGTCATGCGTGCATCAGTGCAACATTTGCATGCAACTGAGTAACACACCTGTAGAGGCTCTGCTGAGTCTGTGGTCATGGTCATCCAAACCGTGGTCAAGGATCCATATAGACTTTGCTGGCCCCTTTCTCGGTAAATATTTTTTGTGGTAGTGGACACTTACTCCAAATGGATTGAATGGGTAATCATGTCATCCAGCACGTTCACAGAAACTATTGAAAACCTCCGGGCCATGTTCGCCACCCATGGCCTGCCCGACATCCTTGTCAGTGACAACGCACCGTGTTTCACCAGTTCGGAGTTCTACAAGTTTATGACCTGTAATGGCATCAAGCATGTCAGGTCTGCCCCTTTAAAACCCGCGTCTAACGGTCAAGCGGAACGGGCTGTCCAAGCCATTAAGCAAAGCCTAAAACGCACGGCTCACGGCTCCCTACAGACCCGCTTGTCCCGCATTCTGCTCAGTTACCGAACGAGACCCCACTCACTCACCGGGGTCCCTCCTGCCAAGCTGTTAATGAAGAGGCCTCAAAACCAGGCTCTCCCTGTACACCCAGATCTCAATGATCATGTCGAAACCAGAAGGCAACAGCAGCAATGGTACCACGATCGCACAGCCCTGTTCATGACCCTGTATTTGTCCTGAATTATGGTCATGGTCCAAAGTGGGTTGCTGGCATGGTTTTCGCCAAGGAGGGGAACAGGGCGTTTGTAGTCAAACTGTTAAATAGCCAAACATGCAAGATGCACATCGACCAAACCAAACTGCAATTCACAGACAACCCAGAACAAATTGAAGATTACATCATCATCGACCAACCAACACACATCCAACCATCAGTTGACCCTTGTGTCATTCATGAAGACGAACCTACCATCCCCGACAGTCCTGTCAGACCGACTGCTCCGCAATGCAGCAATGGTCCTACTAACTCACCGAAGCTTGGGTTCGAACTGAGAAGATCAATCAGGGAGTGGAAGGCCCAGGACCGTCTCAATTTGTAAATACACCCTGTACCAAGGACTTTGGGGGGAATGATGTTATGTATGTTAATTGGGTTTTACCTGCCACTGGAGGGCGCGACTGTCACTGGCAGACATGTGCCAGCCGTGTACATCATGTTGGCAACCATGTTGAATCCTCACTTTGAGAGTAAATAAACTGGAGTAAGGTCATGCCTGAACTATCTCACCGGACTTAGCCTCGTGGAGTTATTCGATACTTAACAAGGACGATCTGGATGAAGGCCTGCATGAAGATCCCCCACTGATCTGATGGTCATACTGGACTTGCAGCCGGTGGAGCCCATGGATCAGGATGCAGGTCCCAGTGTGGTCCAGCATCACACACCTGTGAGAGGGATGCCCAATAGGGTTGAGGAGCAAGGCACAGATGGGAGACGGCGAAGGAGGGTGGAAAGGATAATTGAACCACAAGCACAGGTAGACATGGGATGAGTGGGGAGAGTATGCAGCTAACTAGGTCACTCCGGGACACCATGGGTTAGGTGAGGATAGAAATTGCGGGACTGTCAGGAGAAGTAGCAACACTGTCTGGAGGAATAGGACCACCACTGGCGGGGCAGATTTGGGATGGAATGGTGGATGCACTTGATGCACTGTTGGAACAGCTGATGGGGAAATTGTCTGACATATGCGACGGAAATTTGCAGGTAGCTGCTGCAATAAGGGGACACACCCAGGTTGTCATTCAACAACACCAATTGGTGGCATCAACTGCTGCCACTCAAATCATCCCCAGACCACCCTCAGGGACTGTGCCGCAGGGTGATCCACAGCTTGAAAAAGAAGACGAAGACAAACCCGGGCCTTCCAGAAAGGTGTCTACTAGGTCTGCCCCTGTCCAACCCCACCAACGAAAAACAAAAAAATATAACCTTGGTCTCACCGGGGGTGGGGGGAGGGGGGGGCACTGAGGAAGTCTGCTGCGTCAACAGACAGGGCTAAGGGTAGAAGCACCAGGGCGGGCAAGAGGGACACTATGCATTAGTGGTCATTGAATAAGGGCAAGGAGACATATTTGTATCTTGCTGTTCCTCGTTTTGTTAACAGAAAAGTTTGATACAGTAAACTTTTGTTAATTAAAAATGTTAAAATTTGCTAGAAGTTTAAAGTTTGATACATATTAATTGAAAATTTTAAAGTTTGCTATTTCTTCATTAAAAAGTTAAATGTTTCATTAAAGTTAAATACACATGTACAAATGTCCAATAAATCTATTCTTTTAATTTAACCAGAATCAGTGCATTATTTTGTGAATTTAACCAACATAAACCAACACAACATTATTAAAAGTGCAAACAGATATAATCAGTCAACATGGTGCGACACTATAATCCACCATGACACCATTTAGGTTGGGCCTCTACTCATTGGAATTCAGAAGAATGGGAGGTGATCTTATTGAAATGTATAACATTATGAGGGGGCTTGACAAGGTGGATGCAGAGAGGATGTTTCCACTGATAGAGGAGACTAGAGGGCATGTTCTTAGAATAAGGGGCCGCCCATTTAAAACTGAGATAAGGAGGAATTTCTTCTCTCAAAGGATTGTAAATCTGTGGAATTCGCTGCCTCAGAGAGCTGTAGAAGCTGGGACATTGAATGGATTTAAAACAGAGATAGACAGTTTCTTAACTGATAAGGGAATAAGGGGTTATGGGGGACGGGCAGGGAAGTGGACCTGAGTCCATGATCAGATCAGTCATGATCATATTAAATGGCGGAGTAGGCTCGAGGGGCCATATGGCCTACTCCAGCTCCTATTTCTTATGTTCTTATTTTTAGTCTTCAGGCAGAAAAATGTTCATGGATTAGCCACTGAAGCAAGTCTCTAGCAATGGCTAGAGATCCCCTTGGTCGGCCCACCCTCTTCCGCCGTCGTCCTGCGGCTTGAGGTGGTTCCTCCTCCTGCTGCTGGTCCTCCTCCTCCTCCTCGTCAGCCTCCCCCGAATCCTCATCCCTCCTTCTCCCCTCAGGAGGATCTTCAATGTCCAGTACCTGTACCCTCATGATGGCCAAGTTGTGTAGCATGCAGCACACGACAGTGAACTGAGCGACATGATGAGGAGAGTATTGCAGGTAGCCTCCAGAGTGGTCCAGGCATTGGAAACGCTGCTTTAAAATGTCAATTGTCCTCTTTATGATGCTCCATGTCGTTATGTGGGAGACGCTCTGCCTCAGTGCAGGGTTTGCGTAGGGGGGTCATAAGCCAGATGGCGAGCCCGTAATCTTTGTCCCCGAGCAACCAGCTGTGCCCTTCTGGCAGCTCCTGAAACATCGCAGATATAATGCTCTCACGTAGGTGAAAGCATCATGGATGCTACTGGGATTTTGGCATCCACTTCCATGATCCGCTGCAGATTGTTGCACATTAGCTGCACATTGAGGGAGTGGAACCCTTTCCTGTTGCAGTAAACTTCGGAATCTTACAAGAGTGCTTTCAAGGCGATGTGGGTACAGTCAATAGTACCCTGTACCCAGGAGAAGCCAGCAATTCTGGAGAACCCCACAGCCCTGTTTCTCATTGCCTGCGTGGTCATAGGGAAAGTGATGAACTGGTCCCTTTTGGCATACAGCAGTCACCTGGCAAATGCAGCAATGGGTGGTGTGCTGGGAGATCGAGCATACGTCCCTAGTTGAAGCTTGAAATAATCCCGTAGCATAGAAGGTAAGTGCTGCTGTTACCTTTACTTCTACAGATAGGGCAGTTCTCCTTCCACTTCTTGGCCGTATGTCTGCTCTGATTAGTTGGCAGATCTCTGTGATGACTCCTTTCTGAATCGCAGCCTGCGAACGCTGTCTACCTCACTCAGTTGCAGGTATGAGCACCTCTCCCTATGGACTCGCTGAGGGTAAGGCCTCCTCCCCATCAATCTGTCTCCCCGATATTGGCGTTGAATTATTCATCGCCTTTGCATGTGCATGTCATGTATGGCCAATGCCCTTATCACATCAGACATGCTAAAAATTGCAACCATTATTATTGTTATTATGCAGATAAATACTTAAATCACTGACACCTTTCCTCTCCATTTTGCTCCACAAGGCTGGGAGACACCCTAGATCGGACTACACCCTGTTAATGTGTATGTAGGCACCTTGTTAATGACTCCACGAGGCAGGGGTATGGTACTTAAACTGTGAAAACTGTAATCCTTTATTGCAGCTGCGAGAGTGAGGACACTAAGATGTGAGCTCCCTTTTATACTGGGTTACCTGCAGTGTGCAGGTGACTCTTATGTCTCTAGCAGGAGCACCCTCTGGTATACAGGTGAGGTGTGTACAGGATGAAGGTACATTAAGTGTTACAGTACATATAACATTATATCATAACACTGTAGACATGCATACATAACAACACTCCCCCCTAAGCATTTTTCAAGTCCTTATTGCCATGACCTGGGGAGGTGATCAGTAGTGGGCTGTGGGAGGTTGTGATGAGGGTTGTGTGGGTGCCAGGTGTGATCCCTGTGCTTGAGGCTGGCCTCATACATTTACCCCTCTTCACACACGGACCATGTGGGTGTCACTGTTGTGGGATCCCTCAGTGGGGGGAGCCAGTGCAGTAGTGGGTAGTACATACTCTGTAGAGTGGGTAAGTGTGCGGTGGTGGACAGGGCCACAGGGCTCCTTGTCCTCCATTTGTGAAGAAAGTCTGATCATCCCAGGGTCCGGCAGGAAAGCTGGAGACTATTGGCCTCTCGCTGCTGGTGTTGGCCTTGGTGGCCAGAGGGTGTAGGGCCGATCTGGGGCAGGTTGCCAGTGGTGGTGGCTGTGCTGCCCATTGACCCCTGTCCCTGCAGTGGGTCTGCTCCCACTGGGTGCATGTGAGCTCTTCCTGGGGCATCACATTTGTCCCAAAAGTCCAGGCTACATGGTCAGGTAGCCCGCTGGAACTGGGGGTCTCCCACGGGGGAATTCCTCTGGCATTTATATTGTCCCTGTAGAACCCAGTTCCCTTAACAGCCTACTAACTGTATACATGACACATTAGCTCCGATCATACATAGTCAAGTCTACATTGTTAACTACCTTTACATTGTTAATTACAGCATTTACATCACTTTCTTGATACTCGGTCTCTCCATACATGGTTACATTTGTCATTTTGAAGTTTCTATCATAATCATTAGGCATTACAAACTTATTCTTAACCTTACACAAGCATTAATTTAATTTTTCTCATCAGTTACACCAGCATCACAAATCCGCGTTACATTATCATACCTGCATTCGCTAACTGCATTTTTAAGATTAGATATCTTTAGATTAGAATTCTTTGGGTTACTGGTCTCCTTTAAGGGGGCCTTCCAATCCGGTTCGCCGCTCGGTGCCACGTGTCGCTCCTCCAATGCTGCCCATCGTGGTCTGGTCACGGCCATTTTGATTTTAGGTTTGTCACTTCATGGTGTGGCCGCCATCTTCTCGCTCTCCTCCAGGTAGGCTGTAGTGATATTTTCCCCCTCAGGTTCAGCCATGGACGTCGGTAATCCACTTTTCTCAACGATATTCTTCTCTTGGAGTCCTGCCCTGGCGCAGAAGGTGAAGTTTGGAAGTTCAGTTCTGGAGATCTCGCCACGGTGTTGTGACGTTGTCGCCGCGCAGTCGAGCTGGACGATAGGATCTCTAGGTTCAGCGATGGATCCAAGTTCGGAACTGCGTAGGATGTGGATTGCTGGAGCCTGGGGGCCGTCATCACTTCGATCGACTTGGACCTGCTTCATCCAACTTCTTCCCAGCAGCGTTGGACCATCGCCGGCAACGATCCACAGGGGGAGTTTGTTCATCATGCCGCCCTGGGAGACCTGGATGTCCACGCTGCCAATGACTGGGATTTTACCTTTGGTGTAGGTGAGCAGCTTCACTTGGACAGGAGACAGTTTTGGTCATTCGGCGGGATTGATCCAAAGTTTTTCAAAGGTCGTCTGGCTCATCAAAGACTGGCTCGCACCTGTGTCGATCTCCATTGAAAGTGGAACTCCGTCGATGTCTAATTCCATCTTCCACTTTTGGTGGAGCAGATATCAATTCCATACTCTTCTTCCAGGGTTTGAGCAGTTTCGTCTTCATCTGTGTCGGAGCCCAGGTGATCAGCCAACTCTTCAGCGACGCGGTGAGTAAAGCTTTTTCTGCACATTCTCTGAAGGTGCCCTTTCTCTTTGCAGTCTTTGCAGGTATAGTCTTTGTAGCGGCACTGGTGGACCCTGTGGTTTCCTCCACAGGGCCAGCATGGGGCCAGCCGGTTTGCTCCATGTGGCGGATTCAGGGCTGCAGGACTCGGGGCAGCATTTCTGCCTTTAGAAGTAGCCATTCGGTGCACTGTGTTCGTTGGTTTAGAGTCCTGGGTGTGGGTCAATACCTGGAGTCGCCAACCAAAATTATGTAGGCCTGACTCACTTTAATTGCCTTCTACAGGGTGACTGTGATGTCCGCAGAGAGCAATTTGTGGAGGAGGCCCTCGTGGCCGATTCCAATAACAAATATGTCCCTTAGTGCTTCATTAAGGTGGTCGCCAAAATCACACGGTGCAGCCAATCTTCTTAAATACACAGCATACTTAGCAATTTCTTGGCCTTTGGGTTGCCGGTGAGTGTAAAACCGGTGCCTGGCTGTGAGGATGCTTTCTTTGGGTTTTAGTTGCTCTTGTATTAAGGCCACAAGTTCCCCATAGCTCTTGGTTGTTGTCTTCGCTGGGGCTAGCAAGTCCTTGACGAGGCAATGGATAGATGACCCACAACTACTAAACAGGATGGCCCTGTTCGGTAGTGTAGCCAGTGTGTCCCCATCCAGGTCGTTGGCTTAGAAGAAATGTTCCAATATTTCCACAGAAACATCCTAATCTTCCCCATCGGTGAATTGTTGAAAGTTGCTGAGATTCGACATGTTGTGCGTGTCGTTCATGACCTCGTCGCCAGTTATTGTGTGTGTAGGCACCTTGTTAATGATTCCATGAGGCAGGGGTATGGTACTTAAACTGTGAAGACTGTAGTCCTTTATTGCAGCTCCTGGAGCTAGGAGGTGAGCTCACTTTTATACTGGGTTACCTGCAGTGTGAAGGTGACCTTTAGGTCTCCAGCAGCAGCACCCTCTGGTGTATAGGTAAGGTGTGTACAGGGTGAAGGTACATTCAGTGTTACAGTACATATAACATTACATCATAACATTGTAGGCATGCATACACAACACTGATCTGCACATGCATTTGTTTTGTTTGTTTGTACAGTGATTCTCTTGGGTCACTTGTGACAAATGGTGATTTCTAGCTTGCTGCTATGCCTGTGCACAAAACATCCTGTTTCGGATGCTGACTACAGTGATTCTCCGGGCTCTGATGCTTGTGTCCGGCCGAGTCCACAACCCTGCCCAGCCGGCATTCCCCCGACCCGTGCCTGTGAGCCCGGCCAGATTGTGTTGGGGTGGACAGTCGCGATTTGGGTGAAAAAGAACCCTAACCCTAACCCAGCAAAGTTATTTCAGTTCCCTCCCTCCGAAAAACATATACATTTGTTTATTAAATTGTCTCGCTCCAAAAACTCGGAAATTACTTTCCAATTATTTTCAGAGCACCCTGTCCAAAAAAATCCATGTATTTGTACTTTATTTTGTCTTCTTTTGCCTGGTCCCAATGTCCTTTTGTGCACCGCGCCGATTTCATTAAGTTCACAGAAGGTATTTTTTGGGGGGGTTTTTGGTAGTATGTGCCGCACTGAAAATAATCATGGACGGTCAAAATCACCTAACTGCAGAAAAACAGCGCCTGAGCCTGTTTTCACTCGTGTCTGCGCCAACATTTTTTAAACTGGCGCACATGGTCCACGCCGGTGTACAAACGTTGGCGAAAATTGGAAACTGAGGATTTGACGACAAAAAACGTTTGTACGCCAAAAAACAGCGCACAATCGTGGTGAAAATAGGGGCCTCTATCCCTCTAACTCCCCTCCCCAATTCTATAATGGGGCATTCTTCGTTCTCGCTGCCCCCTGTTCGCAAAGAGAAGCTAGAGGGTCATTTTAACCCCCCCCCCGCCGCCCCGCCCATCAATGGGCAGGAGAGGGTCAGGGCAGGGGTGGGGGGGGGGGCGGGGCGGGGGAGGAGGGTTTAAATCAGCAAAAAAGTGAAACGCAGGTGCAACCCGCCAAGAACACGCTACTTTTTTTTAACCGCTTTGGGTTTAGGGGCGGCGGAGTAACCCGTTCTTGAGAGGCAAGTCCATAATTATAATAATGGGCCTGAATCCGCAGCCCCGACGGGTGCCGTACGAGGTGCATACGTGCCCCTCGGGGCCACGCAAGTTCCAGGTTTAAGTATGCGAAGCACATGAGCCTTAACCCAGAACTTGCGATCTGTCAAGAATTCTTTTGACAAATCGCATGCATCCCCAGGAGAAGGGCCTCCGCAGGTGGAAAGTTGGGCTATTTTCCCAACTCCTGTCCAGCAAATGTCCTTCAAATTCTTACGCCTGGTAAGAATTTTTTAAAATTGAAAAATAAACAATTATCACTCATTTTTATATTAAAAACCCTGTCCATTAAGGTAAGTTTATTTTTAGCACTGTTAAGACATATTTTTAAATATTCAAAAAAAAAATCTTTTGTATAAAATGTTTAATTAAATTGCATTTTAATTAATTTTAAATATGTAATGTGTTTTTAAAATTTATTTAATGTGTTTGTGTGTTTTTTGGATATTCCCATTCATACTTATGGCAGCTCCGTACAAACGGAACTCACCATAAGTATGATTGGGAATACCCCATTTTGATTGGTTGGGCCGGCCACGTGATCCAAGTGATGTGTACGAAGCACCTACATTGCTGGGCTATGTGGGCCTCTGCGCAGACCTGGGCATCGAGGCCCAGGACCAGATGTCTCAGTACCCCTGGGACCACTGGGTACTTTCATAGAAATGTTTGTGGTCGGAGGCATCCGCCCGTAGGAAGCCTCTGACCGCAGATTTTGGCCCAATATGTAAATGAGGCTCCCTTCCTGATATTTTGGCAACCATTTGAATTTAATGCTGGCCAGCTAGGTTTCCCAGGGCTCGGGAAACTCGCAGCTAAATGGAGACAGGAGCAGCCGGACCATACAACTAAGTGCTTTTCACAACACTGCTTGTGGACCAGGAGCAGGAGTGCTTCCCCTGGCCCCTCAAGCAAATCTTCTGTGACCGGCGGATGTTCCACCCGCCAACCCCGAAAAGTTTCCCGGTTTACCCGTCCTCCTAACTGTTATTCCAACTCCCCACCCCCAATCCCATGACGTTTTTCAAGTCCCCCCTCCCTCCCAATTGCCAGTCCAACTCTGTGATGCTTTTCAGTCTCCCCTCCTTCCCAATTTCCGGTCCGACTCCCCACCCACAACCCATGATGTTTCCCGGTTGCCGACTATCATATGGAACGGACCCCAGCTGTGGCCTTCTACTGCTAGCTTTCCAGCCTGACAGCCTCTCAATCTGGCCGGCAGCCAGCTGGAAACAAGTGAAAAAATGATAATGAGTTCCTGCCATTAAATTTGGCAGGACCTCCGTATTCCCAGCATTTCCAGTCCCCCACCCCGCGCCGCAACCGCAAACACGCTCCCCCCACTTCCACCTCCTAAATCTCAGGTCCACTGTCTCTCTCTGATGCTTTTCTCAGTGTCATGTTCTGATTCCAGCTCTTGTTTCCGGTTGGAATTCCTGATCTGGCCAAAAGCTATTCTAGATCAGAAATTCCCACTTACAATTACAGGACTGAAGTACCAACCAGGTAGGAGCTAGAGTTGGAATCTGGTAACGAGGAAAGTATCAGGGAGCAGAATGAGAACAACCTCCCAGCCAGATCCGTTAAGACAGCAAATCAGCTGTTGCAATGCGATCTCACAATAGGGCTAATGATTTGAGGCCTCAAGTGGCTAAAAAGTATACACTTTTGCATACTTTACACCTACCTATGCCACCGTAGTGTATAACCATTCAGTATATCCAATTGATTCTCACTCACTTCTGTCTTCAGCATTGTACAGAATTGTAATCTCTTCCAATTCACTCATGTTCTATAACACTCTATTGTATCTAGCCACTTACTATTTACTCCTGCTCTATGGCATTCAACTGTATAAATCACTTCCAAATTCCTGATTTATATAGTTGACTGCCATAGAGAATGCCATGAATGCCAAAATTCTACTGTACTCAACTGTTTCACGTTCATTCCTGCTCTACAATATTCTACTGAACCCAACCAGTCCCCTTTCACTCCTATTGTACAGCCTGCTACAGTTCCTAATACATTCAATTCATTTTTATTGTATAGCATTCAATTGAACTAAATTACATTCCATTCATTCCCACTGCACAGAGCACTACTGCAACCAACCTCTTTCCATCATATAGAACTTTTTATTAATACATGGATGTGGATAACACTGACAAGGCCAGCATTTATTGCCCATCTCTCATACCCTTGAGAAGGTGGTGGTGGTCAGCTTCCTTCCTGAACCGTTGCAGTTCGTGTGGTGAAGGTACTCCCACAGTGATGTTACGAAGGGAGTTTCAGGATTTTGACCCAGCGACGATGAAGGAACGGCAATATATTTCCAAGTCAGGATGGTGTGTGACTTGGAGGGGAACTTGCAGGTGGTGGCATGCCCATGCTCCTGCTGCTCTTGTCCTTCCAGGTGGTAGAGGTCATGGGTTTGCGAGGTGCTGTAGAAGAAGCCTTGGTGAGTTGCTGCAGTGCATCTTGTAGATGGTACACACTGCAGCCACGGTGCATCGGGGTGGAAGGAGTGAATGTTTAAGTTGGTGGATGAGGTGCCAATCAAGCGGGTTGCTTTGTCCTGGATGATGTCGAGCTTCTTGAGTGTTGTTGGAGCTGCACTCATTCAGGCAAGTGTAGAGTATTCCACCACACTCAAGTCTTGTAGATGGTGGAAAGGCTTTCGGGAGTCAGGATGTGAGTCACTCACTGCAGAATATCCAGCCTCTGACTTGCTCTTGTTGCCACAGTATTTATGTGGCTGATCCAATTAAGTTTCTGGTCAATGGTGACCCCCCAGAATGTTGATGAGGGAGGATGTGGCGATGATAATCCCGTTCAATGTTGAGGGGAAATGGTTAGATGCTCTCTTTTTGGAGATGGTCATTGCCTGGCACTTGTGTGGTGTGAATGTTACTTGCCACTTATCAGCCCAAGCCTGAATGTTGTCCAAGTCTTGTTGCATGGGGGCACGGACTTCTTCATTATCTGAGGAATTGCGAATGGTACATCTCCACTTCTGACCTCATGATGGAGGGAGATCATTGATGAAGCAGTTGAAGATGGCTGGGTCTGGGACACTGCTCTTAGCAACTCCTGCAGTGATGTCCTGTGGATGAGATGATTGGCCTTCTACAATCACAACCATCTTCCTTTGTGTTAGGTATGATTCCAGCCCATGGAGAGTTTTCCCCATGATTTCCACGAACTTAAATTTTACTAGGGCTCCTTGATGCCAAATGCTGCCTTCATGTCAAGGGCAATCATTCTCACCTCACCTCTAGAATTCAACTCTTTTGTCCATGTTTGGACCAAGGCTGTAATGAGATCTGGAACAGAGTGGTCCTGGCAGAATTCATACTGAACATTGGTGAGTAAGTGCTGCTTAATAGCATTGTCGACAACACCTTCCATCACTTTGCTGATGATTGATAGTGGGCAGATGGGGTGGTAATTGGCCAGATTGGATTTGTCCTGCTTTTTGTGGACCGGACACACCTGAGCAATTTTCCACTTTTTCAAGTAGTGTTGTAGCTGTACTGAAACAGCTTTGCTAGAGGCATGACCAGTTCCAGTGCACATATCTTCAGCATTACAGCTGGGATGTTGTTGGGGCCCATAGCCTTTGTTGTAGCCTGTGCGCTCACCCGTTTCTTGATATCACGTGGAGTGAATTGAATTGGCTGAAGATTTGCTTCTGTGATGGTGGGGACCTCAAGAGAAGGCTGAGATGGATCATCCACCTGCCACTTCAGGCTGAAGATGGTTGCAAACACTTCAGCCTTGTCTTTTGCACTCACGTGCTGGGCTCCGCCATCATTGAGGATGGCGATGTTCATGGAGCCTCCTCCCCCCATTAGTTGTTTAATTATCCACCACCATTCACAACTGGATGTGGCAGAACTGCAGAGCTTTGATCTGATCTGTTGTTTGTGGGATTGCTTGTCTCTGTCTATAGCATACTGCTTCTGCTGTTTATCATGCACTTAATCCTGTGTTAATGCTTCACCAGGTTGGCAATTCATTTTTAGGTATGCCTGTGCTGCTCTTGGCATGCCCTTCTATACTCCTCACTTAACCAGAGTTTGTCCTCTGGCTTGATAGTAATGTATAGTGCGGGATATGCTGGACCACAAGATTACAGATATGGTGGTGTACAATTCTGCTCCTGCTGATGGCCCACAGTATCCTTTACTGTATCCAACTATTTCCCATTCACTGTCACTGTATGGAACACCTTATACTCAACCTTTCGACAAGGTCCCACACAAGAGATTAATGTGCAAAGTTAAAGCACATGGGATTGGGGGTAGTGTGCTGACATGGATTGAGAACTGGTTGTCAGACAGGAAGCAAAGAGTAGGAGTAAATGGGGACTTTTCAGAATGGCAGGCAGTGACTAGTGGGGTACCGCAAGGTTCTGTGCTGGGGCCCCAGCTGTTTACACTGTACATTAATGATTTAGACGAGGGGATTAAATGTAGTATCTCCAAATTTGCGGATGACACTAAGTTGGGTGGCAGTGTGAGCTGCAAGGAGGATTCTATGAGGCTGCAGAGCAACTTGGATAGGTTAGGTGAGTGGGCAAATGCATGGCAGATGAAGTATAATGTGGATAAATGTGAGGTTATCCACTTTGGTGGTAAAAACAGAGAGATAGACTATTATCTGAATGGTGACAGATTAGGAAAAGGGCAGGTGCAAAGAGACCTGGGTGTCATGGTACATCAGTCATTGAAGGTTGGCATGCAGGTACAGCAGGCAGTTAAGAAAGCAAATGGCATGTTGGCCTTCATAGCGAGGGGATTTGAGTACAAGGGCAGGGAGGTGTTGCTACAATTGTACAGGGCCTTGGTGAGGCCACACCTGGAGTATTGTGTACAGTTTTGGTCTCCTAACCTGAGGAAGGACATTCTTGCTATTGAGGGAGTGCAGCGAAGGTTCACCAGACTGATTCCCGGGATGGCGGGACTGACCTATCAAGAAAGACTGGATCAACTGGGCTTGTATTCACTGGAGTTCAGAAGAATGAGAGGGGACCTCATAGAAACGTTTAAAATTCTGACGGGGTTAGACAGGTTAAATGCAGGAAGAATGTTCCCAATGTTGGGGAAGTCCAGAACCAGGGGACACAGTCTAAGGATAAGGGGGAAGCCATTTAGGACCGAGATGAGGAGGAATTTCTTCACCCAGAGAGTGGTGAACCTGTGGAATTCTCTACCACAGAAAGTTGTTGAGGCCAATTCACTAAATATATTCAAAAAGGAATTAGATGAAGTCCTTACTACTAGGGGAATCAAGGGGTATGGTGAGAAAGCAGGAATGGGGTACTGAAGTTGCATGTTCAGCCATGAACTCATTGAATGGCGGTGCAGGCTAGAAGGGCCGAATGGCCTACTCCTGCACCTATTTTCTATGTTTCTATGTTTCTAACCACTTCTCAGTTGTCTCATTGCATAGAGCTGTAATGCACTCCAACATTTCCATACATTCCCAACTGTATAGAATTTCTAATCCAAGTATAAAATTATATATTTTTACTATTCAGTAAACAATGGCCGGAATTTTCTGGGGTCCATGTAGGCATGATCTGAGGCGGGTCAGGAGGGAAATTTGAAATAAATTGCAGTGGGCCGCCATCACGCCACCATACGCCTTTCTCTTGGGCGTGTTTGCCAGTGCAGCAGCGACCCGATCGGCAGAGGCGGGTGACCCAATTCAAATCGTTAACAGGTCATTTTCAGACCCGTAAGTGCCATTTTTGGCCTACCTATTGAATTTCCCTGCCTGTCCATGGGATTCACGCAGCTCAGGAAACACATCTGTCAGCCTCAGGCGGCAGTTGAGTGGCCATTGTTCCAGCTGATTAGATGACAGCATGAAATGTACTATAAATACTCCCATCTTACAGGTGATCACTTTCTTCAGGCAGAAGCTGTTGCTGGCAGCATTCCCAGCACACATTTAGCTACAAGTGCTAAGAGCAAAGTCACCATCCAGTTTCACCACATTGTTGCAACCTATCACAACACTGAC
Organism: Pristiophorus japonicus; assembly: GCF_044704955.1. Classification (NCBI taxonomy): domain Eukaryota; kingdom Metazoa; phylum Chordata; class Chondrichthyes; family Pristiophoridae; genus Pristiophorus; species Pristiophorus japonicus. Next base: position 79,129,509 of record NC_091982.1, on the reverse strand, counting down.
ATCTTGCTCCTCTGATCTCTACTTAACCTGCCATCTATTCCATTAGCACGGGTGCCGTTTATACTGTGTCACCTTGGTCCTCAGAATCGGACCACGATGAGCCCCAACACCAGCAGTACCAGGCACACCAGTATCACCAACAACACCACCAACCTTCTGCTGCACAAGACAGAGGGCATCAGTGCGATACCCCCAACACAGGGTATTCAGGCAGAGGATTAACTTTCATATGACTGAGCAACGGTGCCAAAGGAGGCACTGTGCCAGGTCGTCACAGCCATTTGCACATTGCTCGAGCAAGACCTGCAGCCCAGAGTAGCGGCTGAACATGCTTTACCAGTGGCTGTCAAAGTCACCAGCACCCTCAACTTCATCACCTCAAGCTCCTTCCGGAGCTCTGCAGCAGACATTTGAGGTATCTCATAGTTGGCCACCTACAGATGCATCACACAGGTCACAGATGCCTTGTTTCACAAGTCAGCCAGTTATATCAACTTTGCCATTGATGAAGCCAGAGTTACTGAGCGGGCACTTGGCTTTGCCACTCTGGCTGGCTTCCCACGGGTGCAGGGCGTCATCGACTGCACACATGTGACCATCAGGGCACACCATCATCACCCAGGAGTCTGTCAACCACAAGGGTTTCCACTCCCTCAATGTGCAGCTCATCTGCAACCATAGGAAGATCATTCATGCATATATGTGCCAAATTTCCTGGCAGCTGCCATGATTCTTTCGTCCTTTGCCAGTCCAGTCTCCCTCAGCAATTCACTCCTCCAAACAGACTTTCCAGCTGGCTGCTTGGAGACAAGGACTTTCCACTGAAGATGGGGCTCATGACACCTTTGAGACCAAGTACTGAGGCCCAGGAGAGATACAATAAAAGCCAAATTTCCACCAGATGTGTCAGAGCAGACAATAGGCATGCTCAAAATGCACTTTAGATGCTTTGACCGATTTGGAGGAGCCCTTCAGTATGCACTAGCCAGGTTCTCCAGAATCGTCATGGTCCACTGCGTCCTGCACAACATGGCGCAGCAGGGCGGAATAGCACTGCATGAGGAACAAGGCACTGAGTGCACAGCCTCTTCAAAGGAGGAGAAGCAGGAGGAGGAGGAGAAGCATCAGCTGGAAGACGAGGAGGAGCAGGAGCTGGAGGAACTTGCGGGCCAGATCCCACTAGTACCCAAGCACATTGTTGCCCGGGAGGCCAGGGATGGCCTCATCATCCAGATTGAGTTAACTTTATGCATTATACACATATGGCTGCCATAGTAATGCCATAAAGGATCCCTACAATAACCAAGCCAGTCCTTTCACACTGACCACCACTGCTGGAAGGACCATTATGGTCTGACCATTAACTGCAACTGATTATTCACTGCCATTTCCAAAGGTGCCCACAAATGTGTCCAAGACAGGAAAGTGGTGAAAATAAAGATTTTCAGGGTTGACAATACATTAACTGAAACTTGACATTAACATTGATTAAAACACTCAAGTGGCTACTCTTGTGAATCTACTTGTGTGTCATCTTTCTCTTCCGCATGCTTCTAAGAGGTGCTTCAGCAAAGGTAGAGGCAGCCTGCTCAGTTCCCTGCAGCGACTGCTTAGACACTCTTGGCAGACATCCTCTAGGTTTTGGAGCCTGTGAGGGCCCCACCAAATTCTGCTCCTCCTGCAACTGTCAGGAGCAGACTCGGCCATCGCGATCTCAGGAGAATTCTGGGGCTTTGACTGAGGGCGTGGCAATGGGGAAGAACTGCAAGCACTTTGAGAGGAGCCCACACTTCCCTCTCCCCTCTCATGGACCACCTGCACATCCTTGCTAGCAAGGAGCTGGAGAGCACATGGGTCCTCAGTGAGGCCATGAGGACCCATGTCAATGTTGACATTTCTCCTAGACAGGAGGTTTATGAGCCTCTGCCATCTATTCTCCATAGAGACCATGTGCTCCTGTGAGTGGCACATTAGTTGCTCCATGCAGGTGGCATGGAAGATCCTACAGTTGTCATCTGTCTACGCCTGCTACATGGTGATGCTCATGTTGGAGATGGTCTCCTCCATTCTCTGAACATTTTCAGACCTTGTGGTCACAAAACCTGTCAGAGCCTCCTGCACCTCTAGGATCACCCTCTTTCTGGATGGCCCCTGAGGCTCAGCATCTGCATGCAGCTGAGCAGAGTGGGAGCATCCTTCACCCTCCGGTGAGGAGTCCCCACTGCTGTCCCTGTCTCCACCATCTGCTCTTGCTCACTTGTAACTTGTGACGGACTCGGTTACAACACTGCTCTATCTCGCTTGGGATCCACCAAGGTGTGCGTCCCTGTGCTAATGTCTGGTGATGCTGTGCCCTCAGAGGCTGGAGGCTGTTCTGAGGAGTCATCTTCCTCTTCCTCCTGAACAGTGGGGTGGGGGAGGGTGCTTTTGATGGTCCTGTAGGGCAATAAAGAGATGAGTTAGATATGCCATATGCAGAAAGGGTACACATATCATTATGCACATGATAACCATTCAGTGGCTGATGACATCAGTCCCCATATGAGTAACTGATGTATGCCATGTAATTCTGACACTAGGTTGCTAAGATGTCCCCCTCGATCTGTCTCCCTACTCCAGCTACTCGGCCACTCCTGATACTTCCAACACAGCACAACACAGTTGTGAGGGTGGCAAATGATGGTGGCCCACCTCCAGTTCTATCCCTCTCCCTCTTATTGTGCGCTCTCTTCTCCTGTAAGGAGAAAAAGAAGAGAAAATTGAGTGAGAGTGATGGAATGAGTGTAAGAAATGGATGGGTTACATGTTTAGAGGGAGACTATGATGAATTAGGGAGGCAATGCCAAGTGGGCTCCTTCCGTGTTGGTATGATGGCATTAGAATGAGGCTGAGTGTGCGGGGTGGCTAGTAAGTTGGGGATGTGATTGTTATATATGCACTAACGCAATAGACTGAATACTGTAAATTCTGAACAGGTACAAACCTGGCTCTACTTTATTAGGGCCCAAAATGATTACATTACAAGATGGCTGGCCTTTTATATCTGGGCTGTACACACAGGCGCACAGCCCAGTGACCTCCTACAGTGGCATCACCTGGTGGCTAGTAAATCCAAGCATTCATACATGACAATATCCCCCTTTAAGATATTAGTAACGGTCTTTTTACAAATTGAGACGGTCCGAGGCTTTCCGCATCACAAGCCAATACTAGATGCTTACACAGATCATAATGTACCAGCAGCTTATTAGAGCAAAACAGATTAATAGCTTTCTCAAAAGTTCTATCTTGAGACGCACCCCAAACCCAGTTGTCGCCTTTTCTTAGCAGCATGTGCAGTGGCTCTAATAAGGTGCTCAATCTAGGTAGGAAATTACCGAAGTAGTTGAGTAGACCAAGGAACGAACGCAGCTCCATCACATTCTGAGGCTTGGGGGCATTTTTGATGGTCTTGGTTTTCGAGTCCGTAAGCCTGATACCGTCAGCAGCAATTTTCCTCCCCAGGAATTCGACATCTGGTGCCATGAAGATACACTTCGAGCATTTCAGTCTGAGTTTCAATTTGTCCAGACGATGTAGAACCTCTTCCAGGTTGTTCAGATGTTCGGCGGAGTCACAACCTGTGACCAGTATGTCATCTTGGAACACGACAATTCTAGGGATGGACTTCAGTAGACTCTCCCTGTTTCTCTGAAATATGGCTGCAGTCAAGCAAATTCCAAAAGGGCACCTGTTGTAGATAAACAGTCCTTTATGAGTATTGATGACGTAAGTTTCTTCGACGTGTCGACCAGCTCCTATGTCGTGTAGGCCAAAGTCAGATCCAGTTTTGTGAATAACTTCCCCCCAGCTAGCATTGCAAACAGGTCATCAGCCTTCAGTAATGGGTATTGATCCCGTTTTGAAACTCGGTTGATCATAACCTTGTAGTCTTCACAAATCCTGACAGTGCCATGGGAACAATGGGGCTGGCCCATTCGTTAAATTCGACAGGTGATATGATCCCTTCACGCTGGAGTCTGTCCAGTTCGATTTCGACCTTCTCCCTCATCATGTACGGAACCGCCCGAGCTTTATGATGGACGGGTCTTGCATCCGAGTCCACATGGATCTGCACCTTGGCTCCCATGAAATTGCCGATGCCTGGTTAAAACAGTATGGGGAACTGATCAGCACTTGAGCACATGGAGTATCCTCCGACGATGACAACGCTTTGATCTTATTCCAGTTCCATTTGATTTTTTCTAACCAGTTCCTGCCGAACAGTGTTGGACCATTGCCTGGAACAATCCATAACGGTAAATCCTGAACCGCACCATCATACGACACCTTGACAACTGCACTGCCAATAACAGTTATGAGTTATTTTGTGTATGTACGCAACTTGGAATTGACTGGACTCAGCTTAGGCCTCACAGCCTTAGTATCCCACAGCCTGTCGAATGTCCTCTGGCTCATTATTGAGTGACTCGCACCTGTGTCCAATTCCGTCAATACCGGCACACCATTAAGTTTTACATTAATCATTATCGGTTGGCTTTTTGTTCGGAACGAACACAGTCCATATACTTCCTCCTCTGGTATCTCGGATTGCATATCCGGATCTGTGCTAGACTGGTCATCATCCTCCATGTGGTGTGTTGCAGCATGCTTGCTCAGTTGCAGACACATGCGCTGGAGATGCCCCACTCTCGAACAGCCTTTACAAATATACTGTTTAAACCAACACTGATGATGCCGATGATTTCCCCCACAACGTCAACACGGTGATATCGGATTCATTCCCATTGGCGGACTTTAAGCAGCCACAGGTTTAGCATACACAGTCGGGTATGCCATGCCACATGCAGCTCTGCCAAACGACGATACTATCTTGTTTACAGTACTTGCCAAGTTCCGATTTTTCAATGATATCTGCTTTAAACTTTTGTCCGGCATCATGTATGATTGGGCAATTATGATGGCCTTGCTCAAATCCAGCGTCTCCGCTGCCAGTAGCTTATGCAGGATCACCTCATGGTTGATGCTGATTACAAAGAAGTCCCGCAGCATGTCTGCCAATGCAGTTTCAAACTTACACGGTCCAGCTAGACGTCTTCGGTCGGCAATGAATTCCGATACATCCTGGCCCTCAGAACGAACGTGTGTGTAGAATCGATATCTTGTGATGATGATGCCTTCATCTGGTTTGAGATGGTCACATACCAGAGCACACAATGTTTCATAGTCCTCGTCCGTTGGACTTAAGGGCGAGAGGAGATTCTTTATGAGTTCACAGATTTTCAGACCGCAAACTGTGAGGAGGACCATCCGGAGCCGAACTGTGTCTGCCTCTTTCTCCATTTTGTTGGCCACGAAGTACTGGTTCAAGCGGACTACAAAGTCTGCCCAATCTTCTCCCTGCACGAATTGTTCCAGAATTCCAATGGTGCTCATTTTTGCATTGGAAGGTTCTTGTTACCTCATCGCCAAATGTTGTGTATGCAATAACTCAATAGACTGAATACTGTAAACTCCGAACAGGTACAAACCTGGCTCTACTTTTTTTAGGGCCCAAAGTGATTACATTACAAGATGGCTGGCCTTTTATACCTGGGCCGCACACACGTGCGCACAGCCCAATGACCTCTGACAGTGGCGCCACCTGGTGGTTAGTAAACCCAAGCATACATACATGACAGTGATAAAATAAATAAAGAGAGAGGGATAGATGGACGTGCAAGGTATGTTGTTGCGAGTAAGGATGTGCAGGATTAGGGTTGGGAAAACAGGCTGCACCCAGGTCCTCCTGAACACATCCCTGCTGTTGACCACCTCTGCAATTTAGAGCCAGGTTTTTGTTGTCTCGTGGGGAGGTCTCTTCTGCCCATTGGAACGGAAGAGGACCTCCCTGCGTGTTCTGACTCCCTCCACAAGCATATGGAGGGAGTCATCTGAGAACCTGGGTGCAGCCTGCTGCCTCTGTGTAGCCATCTCTCCAACTGTTTGCAGCAATCAAAACCTCCAGTTTGCTGCCTGCACTATCCTAGATGAACCTTCAAATGCAATGTGGTCATGGCTCCTTTAAATATCCCAGCTGTAAAATGTGTCATGGATGAGGTCTTCAGACGCGCACCATTTAATAGGGCTGGGTAATGCTCTGGGCAGGCTTAATAGGCCCCATTAGGGCAAAGTCGATTTCTGCAGTATGATGGAAGCAACACCGGGGTCACGACCCACCACACCTACTGCCCGCACCCGACCTGCCCAGGGACAGAAAATTCCAGCAAATGAATCCAATGCAAAACTACTTGCTATTTATGCAAGTTATTTTATTTTTCTTAAAGTAAATACATTTTCTGATAATGTCCCTTAACTCTAATGTAACAGCTATGCTTGGAAGCTCTGCTAGCTCTCTTAGCCTAATACAAACCTGATTCCAAAACCAGATCCTAACTTTTAAACCCAAACCTACAGCTATGCTTAGAAGCTCATTTCTCATAATCTGGGCTAAAACCCTAATCTATCAATTGTATTATCCAAACCTAGACCGTAACCTCATAATATGTACAAACATTTTTAAAAGAATAATAAGAAAAGAGGATTTGTCTATCCATTCCATTCTAGACATTTTGCAGTCACATGTATCACTGACCCACCTTTAGGAGAGACAAAATAAACATTCTTTGCCTTCAATCATCTTTAACTCTGCTTTGCAGGAAAGTGGAATCATAATAAAATCACATTATCAGGACAGGATGAAATTGTTGTCGATAAAAATATATTTTATCAGCTTTATCCATTTATTGCAACGGGAGTGATAAAATAGAACTTTTAAATCTGTTATCTTAACTTCAGTGCTTAGATGAGATTGGATTGCTCGGCTAGTATTCTGCTAGGCCACTATTCTAATAGTCCAGCACTTACGTGTACTCACCTTCAAGCCTCAGCTGTAGCTCAGATAATTATATTGTGATTAGGTTTCTTCTCCCTGCAGAGGTTGAGGGCATCCAAGTTGGGATTTCAGTCTATGGTTCATTATGTAGCAGTCCCAGTAGGAGTTGGCTTATTATTTATAACCCTAGCATACACATTACCTAAGAGGGGGGGCCAATTCTAAATTTGTATCTTAATAAATATTTCTGCTTTCCTGGACAACCCTTCCAAATCTAGACTTGCCAAAAGTTGGTAATTTAGGAATGTTAATCCAGGAGAGTTAGTGTTGTGATATCACAGTAGTCAATGCTGAGTTGACTAGTATTCTTAAATAAAATAACTATCTTTTTTGATTTATTTACAAAATGTTGGAGCTTGTTAGTTGGTTTTAATTTTTTACTGTAGCTAACTTGGGCAAAGTTAGAATTATAACCTGAGATGGAGTCTTAGCTCCATTATTATTTAGATATTTTATCTGCCACCATTGACTGGAGGCCTGAAAGATAAGATTCATTATTTGTATGTGATGATATTTAAATATTTTTGATTCACAGTAGAGGAAACATTATATAAGAGTCGATTCCTTTTCTGAAGATGGACATCAATCAGAAATTTACCAGAATTGCAGCTACTTCTACTTGGACCACAGGATTGAGGCTGATTGAAGATAATGAAGATCTGTATTGTCTATGAGGTGATAACTATCCAGACATTTCAATAGAAATCATCGTTTTAACGTTCTTGGGGAGTTTGCTAGGGATATAGGTAAATGTAGCTTTTTAATTGGCCCCCATAGACATTCAACAGACTGATTCCTACCTTTCTGGGGCTGTTTCAAGGCCCCATATCACTTATCCTGACCTCCACAATCCCCCCACCTCTGGGGGATATTTTGCATTCTACTGAATGCTCCCTTCTCATTGTATTTATCTTTTGCTCTGACGCTTTAGCCTAGAAATTAATGTTGGTGATATTAGCAAATATAAACCTAATGTATTCCGCTGACATTCCTCTGCCCTTTGTTTTGCAGTTGTGTTAACTCATTTAAAACTAACGAGTTAATGTATGCATTAAAATATATAAAATCATGTTCTTAATTGTTTAGAGATATTAAGTGTATATCGGAGGCTAATTTGATAATGGATTCTAATATTAATTTATTTTATATTAATTTTATTTTGTTTCTACATTTTTTAACACATAGATAATATCTTCTTGTAATGCATTCTTCAAAAGTTCAGAAAATAGGAAGAATTCAAAGATAATACCAAAGTCTTGAAATTATCCTTTTCAGATGATGTACAGTCCTACCTCAGATAGTTCCTCAGGGTTCAGCATACAGATGTTGCACAGCTTGCCTTACTGCACAAACTAAATGCACAAACATAATATTTTGGAATCATACTATGCAACTGGATTGGATACAGTTAGGCAAATAACCTGGCTCTATAATCAATCTGGAGACTGCACTGATTCAGAAGCAGCGACCCTCAATGCAGCAAGGCATGCCATCAATTAAAACCCCTTAAAGTCTTCTGACAGGTAGCCTTTTGGGATTGTTGGGACAGCATCAATGACTAATGTGATACTTCAGACTCTGGTTGAACCCAATTCAACAGTTTATACACCCAACGATGTTGAAATTTATTTACCTTTGGAAATCAGCAGTGAAAGCCACTTATTTTCTGACTGTGTAAAAATTTAATACATCTTACTGAAAATTATTATGGAAAACCAAGTAAAAGATTAATTATCCCGCAAAGCATTTTTTCCTCAATGCAGGAAACCAGTTACAATTTCATATTTAAAATAAATATATCTTGTTAGGTAACTCTAGTGTAGATTTTCCTCCGTGGAAGCACAGAATGGGTTCAGGGAAATTGGGGGAGTGGGCTTTTTCTGTGTTTTGTTATTCATTCCTTCTGCCCATGACTTTCTGACCAGCTACACATATCTATTAGAGTGCTTGTACACATTTCAGGGTAAATTTTCATCTTTAAAGCTCCCAGATAAGGGCTTTGCACCCTGGGAGTACATATCAGGAATTTGGACATGAACCCAATTTTCATGATTTTACATCCATTAATTTTAAAACTGTGGGGTCCTTGCCTTAATTTCTGCTATATATTTCTTGCACGCAAGGCTCTGCACTGAGTGCTCAAGATGAAGGTTGACCCCTTCATATCATAACCTCATTAAGGCCCAGAATGCATGCAAAAATACTTAAGTGAATACGACACAACTTCCAGCTTTTGTACCAGGATTGAATTTATTCCTTATAATATCAGTTTTGAATGGGTGCCAGGGAAGTTCTATGTGTGATGGCGATCTTAAATGGGAACATCATTTGCATTTTTTTCAATGTTTACATGTACCTTTTTTAGGACTATTGTTTTTATTAGAGAATGTTCCACTATTTCTGAAATTATTATAAATTTGTGGAATGAATTTTGAGAGTATTTTTTATTTTGTTACAGTGAGTTTGGCTTCAAACATTCCAAAAAGATTCATTGTTGCCCAATAGTCACTGAAAAGCCAACTATACGTGAATTATTTACAGAAATTCAGCAGAACGTGAAGAGATAAACACCAAATTTTATAGGAGCTCAAGGAGCCACAAGGTGCTTACATGCAAGCATAATTCCATTGTAATAAATGGGAGAGTATTCTGGAAAAGCTGGACATTAGAGACAGATTCCAGAGATGCTGGGTCCTGGCATTCCCTGAAGTTTGCTTAATGTTGTGTTGGAGGCAGAACTCCTTACAGGGGTATTGACTTAGGAAGGGCCAGAGCCCGGGTTGAAGACTCCCTAAGTTGGGAGTAACTATGTCTGGCCCTTACTGGGGCCCAGTATAGCTGCCATTCCAACCACCAATGAAAGGGAGCTCACTTGGCAGTCCAGGCCAATATTATGGCCTGGACCCTCAAATATTTAAGGGGCAGACTCCACTCACCCCCACCACCACGTTTAAAGCAGCACTATTACAAAGGGAATTGAAGAGCAACAGAAAATAATCCCTCTACAGTAAAGAAAAAATCAAATTTTGTTAATATCAAAAATTAAAGAGTATTTTGTCAATGCTGATTCTCCAATCCTCAGTTATCAGAGAACAGCCTTCTCAGCAGAATTGAATTCCCCAATTCTCCCCTGACTGTACAGTATTAAGGATCTTAGCTCCAAAAATCAAGAAGTAGAATCAGTTTGGGTGGAACTAAGAAACAGCAAGGGGCAGAAAACATCGGTGGGAATTGTTTATAGCCCCCCCAACAGTAGTGGTAATGCAGGTCACAGTATAAATCAGAATATTGGAGCTGCATGAAACAAGGGTAATACAGTAATGATAGCGGGTTTAATCTACATATCGACTGGGCAAATCAAATTTGCAGTACTAGTGTGGAGGACAAATTCATGGAATGTATACAAGATGGTTTTCTAGATCAGTATGTTGGAAAACCAACTAGGGAACAGGCTATTTTAGATCTAGTCTTGTGCAATGAGAAAGGGTTAATTAATAACCTTGTATTATTGTGTCAGCTGTGGCTCAGGGGGTAGCACACTCACCTCTGAGTCAGAAGGTTGTGGGTTCAAGTCGCACTCCAGGAACTTAAACATATAAATCTTAGCTGATACTCCAGTACAGTGCTGAGGGAGTGCTGCACTGTTGGAGGTGCCGCCTTTCAGATGAGACGCTAAAACTGAGGCCCCGTCTGCCCTCTCAGCTGGATGTAAAAGATCCGATGGCACTATTCCAAAAAAAGAGAGCGGAATTATCCCTGGTGACCTGGCCAATATTTATCCCTCAATCAACATAACAATGAAACAGATTATCTGGTCATGATCACATTGCTCTTTGTGGAAGTTTGCTGTGCACAAGTTGGCTGCCGCGTTTCTGACATTACAACAGTGACTACACTGCAAAAGTATTTCATTGGCTGTAAAATGCTTTGAGACGTCCGGTGGTCATGAAAGGTGCTATATAAATGTAAGTCTTACTGTCCTACTTTCTTTCTTTGTAGTAAAGGGGCTGTTAGGGAATAGTCACCATAATATGATAGAATTTTATACTAAGTTTGATAGTGATTTAGTTCAATCCGAAACTAGGGTCTTAACCCTAACCAAAGCAAGTTACGTAGTTATGAGGGGCAAGTTGGCTAAGGTAGACTGGGAAACTGTATTAAAATGTATGACAGTAGACACACAATGGCTAGCATTTAAAATATTAATACATAATTTACAACAAACATACATTCTTTAAAGGCACAAAAACCCCATAGGAAAAGTCGTCCAATGGTGGCTAATAAGAGAAGTTAAAGATAGTATTAGATCAAAGGAAGAGGTTTATAATGTTGCCAAAAAGAGCAGTCAGCCTGAGGATTGGGAGCATTTTAGAATTCAGCAAAGGAGAACCAAGAAATTGATAAAGAAAGGGAAAATAGACTATGAGAGTATACTAGTGAGAGACATAAAAACAGACTGTAAAAGCTTCTATAGTTATGTAAAAAGGAAAAGATTAGCGAAAGTAAATGTGTGTCCCTTGCAGGCTGAGACAGGAGAAATTATAATGGAAATAAGGAAATGGCAGAGAAATTAAACAAATACTTTGTGTCTGTCTTCGTGGAAGAAGACGCAAAAAACCTTTTGGAAATAGTGGGGAACCAAGGGTCTAGCGAGAATGAGGAACTGAAAGAAATTAGTATTAGTAAAAAAATAATAATGGAGAAATGAATGGGACTGAAAGCCAATAAATCCCCTGAACCTGATGGCCTGCATCCTAGGGTTTTGAAGCAGGTGGCTATAGAGATAGTGGATGCATTGGTTGCCATCTTCCAAAATTCGATAGATCCTAGAACAATTTGCACAGATTGGAAGGTAGCAAATGTAACTCCGCCATTTAAGAAAGGAGGGAGAGAGAAAATGGGAAATTACAGACAAGTTAGCCTGACATCAGTAGTAGGGAAAATGCTAGAATCTATTATTAGGGACATGGTAACAAGGCACTTAGAAAAAAATAATAGGATTGGGCAGAATCAACATGGACTTATGAAAGGGAAATCATGTTTGACAAATCTCTTAGGGCTTTTGAGGTTGTAACTAGCAGAATAAATAAGGGGGAACCAGTGGATGTGGTATATTTGGATTTTCAGAAGGCATTCGATAAGGTGCCACACAAGAGGTTATTAAACAAAGTTAGGGTTCATGGGATTGGGGGTAATATACTAGCATGGATTGAGGATTGGTTAACGGACAGAAACAGAGACTAGGAATAAACAGGTCATTTTCAGGTTGACAGGCTGTAACTAGTGGTGTGCTGCAAGGATCAGTGCTTGAGCCCCAGCTATTCACAATCTATATCAATGATTTGGATGAGGGGCCTAAGTGTAATATATCCAAGTTTGCAGATGATACAAAGCTAGGTGGGAATGTAAGTTGTGAGGAAGATGCAAAGAGGCTTCAAGGAGATAAGTGACTGGGCAAGAATATGGCAAATGGAATATCATTTGGAGAAATGTGAAGTTATCCACTTTGGTAGGAAAAATAGAAACGCAGAGTATTTTTTAAATGGTGAGAGATTGAGAAATGTTGTTGTTCAGAGGGACCTGGGTGTCCTTGTACATGAATCACTGAAAGTTAACATGCAGGTACAGCAAGCAATTAAGAAAGCAAATGGTATGTTGGCCTTTATTACAAGAGGATTTGAGTATAAGAGTAAAGATATCTTACAAAGGGCCATGGTGAGACCGTTCCTGGAGTATTGTATATAGTTTTGGTTTCCTTCCCTAAGGAAGGATATACTTGTCATAGAAGAAGTGCAATGAAGGTTCACCAGACTGATTCCTGCGCTGGGGGGATTGTCCTATGAGGAGAGATTAAGTAGACTAGGCCTATATTCTCTAGAGTTTAGAAGAATGAGAGGTGATCTCATTGAAACATACAAAATTCTTACAGGGCTTGACAGGGTAGATGCAGGGAGTCTAGAACCAGGGGTCACAGTCTCAGAATAAGGGGTCGGCCATTTAGGACTCAGATGAGGAGAAATTTCTTCACTCAGAGTGTGGTGAATCTTTGGAGTTCTCTGCCCCAGAGGGCTGTGGAGGCTCAGTCGTTGAGTATATTCAAGACAGAGATCGATAGATTTTTGGATATTAATGGAATCAAGGGATATGCAGGTAGCTGAGGTAGAAGATCAGCCATGATCTTATTAAATGGTTCGAGGGGCCGAATGGCCTACTCCTGCTCCTAATTCTTCTGTTCCTATGATGCTGATATTTAGGTTCTCTACTTTCCTTCCATTGCAGTAAGATTGACACAGGGTTCTTCTGGCTCCTCCCCAGAATTGTCTTTGACTTTCTTTTAGGTGGACTATGCCCCTTTACACAATTGCAAATCTAGCTTGTAATGCTTATATTTAGTGTGCAAGAATATTACCAACATTGGTAGTTTAGCTTATTCTAAGAAAACCCATCTTTTCATAATTGGCTTCACTAGTGTTTTAGTCAATGTATGCTAATTCATTACCATTGCATTATAAAGTCCCTGAAAAATTCAGATTAGCATTCACTATACTGAAACAAGCCTTATTGCTAAAAACGCCACGTCATGTTTAACAATGAATGCCATTCATCACAATATAGTTACCACCAGTCTTTGATAAAAATGCATTAATACCATGAAATTAAGTCACAATTTTGGAAGCCTATGCACCAAGTGAATCTGTGAGATAATACAGGGGAGAAATTGGCTAACCCCCAAAAACGGGCACAGGGATTGCGGTACGCGATTAACCCGTGCTCATTCATTGCATTGTAGGCAGCACGGTAAATTTGTGCTGCCTGCTGCTTTACATGATTGCTGCATGCAGTCAGCTGTAACCATGCTGGTCATTGGTTGCACGCATCTGCAGGGGACCCTCGGTGGATATGGCCTCCTGCCGAGAGCCCTTCTCCCTCTCCTGTTCCTCCCACTTCTAGCAGCTTGTCCTGCCCTGTGTGGTCTCTGTTCATTTTCCCAGTCATGCTCAATTCCAAGAGGTAGGCCACCCCTGTCTGGAAGCAACTTGTTCCAGCACAAGCTTTAAAATTAACAAAAAAAGTACTTCAACACCAGCCAGACCACTCTTTGTAGACGATTGAAACTTTAGACAACTAAAGAAAAGGTCCAAAATCGCATGCAATTGCACTAGCAACCAGAAGATATAATCCAGCAATAACCTGTAAATAGTTCCTGATCCCTTTAAGTAGTCAACGTGGGGGGTTCTTCATACTGTTTAACATTGTGTTCAGCTGAGCGAGGTTAAGACTGCGTGTAGAGCATGGGTGTAGAGCATGGCGTTGGAAAATGACAGTGCTGGCATCAGATGAGCGATGCACATTGATTGATGTCATAATCTGCCTGCTCTGCATGCTAGCAGTGTCTGGTAGGTGCACATGTGCAAACCCCATCACGCGTCGGAAGTGTGCGCATTCATCTCAGACGCCATTATTGAGCAAATGGAGGCCTCATAGCACCTAAAAAAGGGGCACTACAGAGCCCAATTACTTCTCCTACAACTTTCAATCCTGAGATTAACTATGATCAGACTGTACTCTTGAATCCAATATATTGTACTAAATGTGTTTTTTTGTATTTCAGCATACAATCAGCACAGATATCAAGAGGGACAGGAATAACACCCCCACACTATCCTGTATCCTTTTTAAGGTTCTAGAAAAACTGTATTGTCTACAGTGATCCCAATATGCAGATGAACTGTTGTGAGAAGGAAAACTACCGTTAACAAAGGGAATTTAACCAGTATTTACCTCAGGAACTTATAATTACTTGAGACTTATACACATGGGGGCAGATTTTGCAGTGGGTGTGATGGCTTACTCTGAGAGTACGCCATCATACCATCTTTGAAACTGATGGCAAGTTCGGGATTTCCATGTGCTAAATCCCTAACTTGCGATCGGTCAAGCTACGATTTGACAGATGAACCGCACTGACGGGGAAATACTCAATGCTGCTGCAGAATTGGGCTAATTGCCCAGCAACTGCACAGTGATTATGGATGATAATGGTACTGTTAGTGAAAGCAGGCGCAGGTTATTTGTGATGATTAACTTGCATCCAGCCAGAATATCTCTTCTCTTTAAAAGTTGGCAACTGTGGTTAAAGAATATTGTAAGGCTATAAATCCCCTTTAGACGTGGTTCAACAATAGCTAGCTAAAATGCTTTAATGAGTGTATTTTTTAAATTTATCAAAACTTTTTTTCTTTTTAGACAGGCAGTAATATAATTTGATAGCTTGAATAAATACAGCACAATTTACTGTAATACAATTTAATTAATGAAAAGAAAAAATCTAATATCAATTTGCCTCCCCCTCCACATTATATGTAAAAACACCCTCCTTCCTCCTTTGTCGCTTCATTCTGTAACTTTATTCTCCCGTGTACCAGTTATCATATCCCATTGAACAATTAACTGTAAAAACCTGATGCTTGTTCCCACGTATCTGTCAAGAGGAAACATCGGCGCTTCCACTGATTGCAGCAACAGGCCCATGTGATCCCAGGTATGCTTCTGCACACGCTGCGTCCTTGGCATCCATGGCACGTTACTCTGCCCTCAAGTACACAGCATCAGAGAGAAAGTTCACAAAGGAGGACCCCCATCAGGTAAGTTTGTATTCTATTCAGATGCCAGCGGTGTATTCCGTACTTACGCCGCTGAGCGTAAAATCTGCCCCATGATTTTGTGAGCCTTTCCTGAAGTATTCCTTCAGCAGTAGCTACTTATCCCCACAGATTGACTCCTGATAAGGATTGGTTAAAAAAATATTCCTTTGGCAGGAGAGTTCCTATTTTCTTATATACACCATGTCTTAAGGGTTTTTCCCAGGAGTGGTCATTAAATAGTATGAATGCCTAACCCAAATATCATGTCCATGTTAAATTGTTTGATCGGTCCCTGAATTACATACACTCAACTCAGAAGTTGTCCTCTTTCGGATTGCCTCATGGTGTGATTAAACCAATTCTAATTTCAGGCTCATATGGTGGGATAGCCATCATCATCATCATCATAGGCAGTCCCTCGAACGAGGATGACTTGCTTCCACATGAGTTCACAGATGTTTCAATGAAGGACCCGATGTTCCAGTCCTGAACTCCAATTGAGGGGGTGGAAGATGCCTGTGCGTGGATTTTTTTAACGTGTGGTGACTGTTGCACATCAGCAAAACATGGGCTCGACAGAGCTAGGCTTTTATCCAGTGGCAAGGGTTGAACCAGGACAACTGGAGACCTGCGCTGCTGCACGGACCTAGTGCGCACACATATCACAGTGTGGACAGGCCCATGCTGCCCCTGGGCCCTGGGCTCTTCTGGGCCCCGTACCCTCATTCGCCACACCTTCGCCCACGATGTTCCAGGGCCCAGTGCTCCAGCTCTATTTATAGCCCTGACCTGCGGTGGTATTCTCACAGAGGTCGGGGCGGCCCATAATGTGGGGGCTAGCCATAGCACACATGACTTCATAGTTGTGAGAAGTTTAACAACAAATCTCACCTGATAACCTCTACAATATTTGGGAAGCTCTGGTCTATATTTAAACAGATCACACCACATTTCCCCACAGAATTATATATATCTTAGTAAAATGTGATGGTAACTTCAAGGCAATCAGATGCCAGTGAGCCCAGCTCTGCATAGTAATTTAACTTCACATATGCAGAGCTCGTTTTCCTTGAGCTCAGAATGGTACAAACAAGGCAACATAGCTTAGTGTTATCTACGTGCATTACTTTTAATTCAGAAAAAACAGTACCTGCAGTTCAACTGTAATATCAGTCACAGTGTATAACCAACTATAGACACTTCACAAGTTGACGTAATAGCATTTTTCAGATCAGGTCTCCAATCGATAGAGGTGTGTATTTGGAACACTCCAACCATTAGGGTGCTAATCGCACATGTATTGCTGAGGTCAGTCTAATTAGCATTTTGTGGGGAATGAGTAACACAACTGATTGGGAGCTTGCTTATTTGTGGATGGGAAATCAAATGTGTGGCAGTTTAAATAGGCATTAGTTTTTGATATCACACTAGTGAAAGGAACTATAAGACAATTTGATAGTGCCTGTTTCCATTTGTGTTGGCCTGGTTTTCAGATGAAGCAATTAAAATCTTATTGGAAGAAATGCACAAGAGGAGAGGCCCTCTTTGAGACAGTAAGATTACGGGCTGGATTTTTGAGGGATTTGCGACCAGTTTAGTGCCTGGGCGGGGCACAAAAACAATTTTTTTTGGCGCTAAATGAGGCGCGCAACATTTTGCGCCCAGGTGGAACTTTCGGCAGTGGTTTTGCGGCGGCACTAAAACTTAGCACCCACCCGATGTTTTCACCGTTTGGATGACGTCAATTGGCGTGCAATGCTGTGCTAGCACCCTGAGCGGAACTTTCAGCATATCTCCTGAGTTAGCGTCCGCCCGGGAACCCGCCAGCAAAAAGCAGTCGCATCCCGGCGCACCCGGCGCTAACAGCAGCATCTTGAAAACGGAGCATAAGTTGAGTGCCTGAAAGGGTTGGGAGAAGAAGGCTACATTTTTCATCTGTTTTCTCAAAGGAAAGGGGCAATACAGATACTGCTATCGAGGAGGAGTGTGATACTCTGGATGAAATAAATATAGTGAGAGAGGAAGTATTAAGGGGTTTAGCAGCTGTGAAAGTAGATAAGTCTCCAGGCCCGGATGAAATGCATCCCAGGCTGTTGAGCGAAGTAAAAGTGGAAATAGCAGAGGCCTTGACCATAATTTTCCAGTCCTCTTTGAATTTGGGCATGGTGCCGGAGGACTGCTAATGTAGTACCCTTGTTTAAGAAGGGAGAAGGGGATAAGCCGAGTAATTACAGGCCTGTCAGCCGAACCTCAGTGGTGGGAAAATTATTGGAAAAAATCCTGAAAGACAGGATAAATCTGCATTTGGAAAGGCAAGGATTAATTAGGGATAGTCAGCACAGATTTGTTAAGGGAACATCGTGTCTGACTAACCTGATTGAATTTTTTGAGGACATAACCAAGAGGGTCGATGAGGGTAGTGTGTACGATGTAGTATATATGGACTTTAGCAAAGCTTTTGATAAGGTCCCACATGGTAGACTGGTCATGAAGGTTAAAGCCCATGGGATACAGGGCAAAGTGTCAAGTTGGATCCAAAATTGACTTCGGTAGGGAGCAAAGGGTAATGATTGATGGATGTTTTTGCGACTGGAAGGATGTTTCGAGTGGGGTTCTGCAGGGCTCAGTACTTGGTCCCTTGCTTTTTGTGGTATTTATCAATGACTTAGATTTGAATATAGAGAGTATGATTAAGAAGTTTGCAGACGACACTAAAATTGGCTGGGTGGATGATATGAAGAGGAAAGTCATGGGCTGCAGGAGGATATCAATCTACTGGTCAGGTGGGCAGAGCAGTGGCAAATATAATTTCATTCAGAGAAGTGTGAGGTGATGCACTTTGGGAGGGCGAATAAGGAAAGGGTATACACATTAAGCGGTAGGCTACTTAATAGTGTAGATGAACAAAGGGACATTGGAGTGCTTGTCCACAGAACTCTTTTGGGAGGAAACGAAAACATTAAATCGTGGCCCCCTGATCTGGGGGAAGCACCAAACATTTACAAGGCTCTTTTTTTTGTTTGTTTTTTTGTGTTTTTTTTAAAGTTTTTTTTTGGGCACTAGAATCATATTTTTTCTCCAAGTGCCCCCTATAAAAGGGGAGGGAGACACTAAAAACACTGGCAATTAAAACAAATTAAACTTTAAAACATAAAATCAAATTAAAATTTGGTTGCTGGGCGTGATGATGCACTCCAGTCCCTCTGGTACCCACCTCTTGCAGAAGGCCGTGAGCGTACCGGTGGACACCGCGAGCTCCATCTCCAAGGACACCCTGGCGCGGATGTACGCACGGAAGAGAGGCAGGCAGTCAGGTTGAACGACCCCCTCGACCGCCCGCAGCCTGGACCGGATGATGGCACCCTTGGCCGTGCCCAGGAGCAGTCCTACGAGGAGGCCCTCGGACCTACCCGCTCCCCTCCGCACAGGGTGCCCAAAGATCAGGAGTGTGGGACTGAAGTGCAGCCAGAATTTCAGGAGCAGCCCCTTTAAATAATAAAACAGGGGCTGCAACCTTGTGCATTCGATAAAAACATGGAACACGGACTCTTCCAGACCGCAGAAATTGCAGGCGGCCTGGGAGCCCGTGAACCGGCTTAAAAATTTATTGCACGGGACTGCTCCGTGCACCACCCTCCAGGCCAAGTCCCCGATAAATACTGGGAGGACTCCCGCGTAGAGTGCCCTCCATCGGGGATCCCCGCCTCCTCCGGACGGCAAGATGGTACGCCATGGCGTGTCCGGACGGCATGCGAAGATGGCAAAATTGAGGGTGTGCAGGAGCAGCCCGTACAGGAAACCCCTCCGCGCAGAACTGAAAGGCACGGAGGGGATTTCCCCGAGGCGGCTCAAATTGTGAGGCGCCGGCTCCCGAGGGAGGTTTCGGGGTTTGGCGCCGATGAGGAATTCCGTCCGGACGGGGGTCAGTTCGGACAGGATCTCCCCACGTGCTTGAGCCTCCTCGATGCACCTAACGGAGTCAGGGCCCAGAGCTGTTTTTAGCGACTCGATGGCATCGGCCGCGCGGCGGACGTCGGCCGTATTTAGGCGCCGCGCCAGCATGTCTGGCACCATCCAGTCCGCTCCTCCGCCATCGAGCAGGTCCCTGACCCTAGTCACCTCATCAGCCACAGCCCTCTCGTCCGACCGCCACCTAAAACCTCGGTCGTGGAGGTACGGATTCCCGAGCAGCGGCTCGTGCAGGACAGCCGCCACTCCAGCCGGTGGAGAGCTGCGCTTGATGGAGACTTTGTTCCAGACCCTGGTGAGTTCCTTGTAAAAGACAGGCAGCTCCTGGAAGACGGTCCTAACGCCCCCCAAGCTCACAAACAGGAGCTGCGTGTCGTAGTTGAGGCCGTGCTGCTGGCGGAAGAAATACGTCGCCAGAGCACGCCATCTAGGAGGGGGCTCGACGTAAAGGTACCTCTGCAGGGTCTGAAGACGAAAAGTCGCGAGCTGGGTGCTGACGCAGACCAACGACTGACCGCTCTCCCCAAGCGGGAGACTCAAGACCACGGCAGAGACGCAGTGCTTCCTGTTGTTCCAGAAGAAGTCCACCAGCTTCTTCTGTATCTTGGTGACAAACGCAGGGGGAGGGGTCAAAGTGACCAGCCGGTACCACAACATGGCGGCCACCAGCTGGTTTATGACTAGCGCTCGGCCCCTGTAGGACAGCACTCGGAGCAGTCCTGTCCAGCGCCCTAGGCGAGCGGCGATCTTGGCCTCCAGCTCTTGCCAGTTCGCCGGCCAGGCTTCCTCGTCGGGGCTAAGGTAGACTCCCAGATAGAGGAGATGGGTCGTGCTCCAGGCTAAAGGCCTGAGCTCCTCCGGCAGGGAGTCCACCCGCCACTGACCCACCAGGAGTCCGGAACATTTCTCCCAGTTGATCCTGGCAGAGGATGCGGCCGAGTAAATCTTCTGGCACTCACGCATCCTCCGCAGGTCAGCGGGATCCTCTACCGCGAGGAGCACGTCATCGGCGTAAGCCGAGAGGACGACCTCCACGCCCGGCCCTTGCAGAGCCAGTCCCGTCAACCTCGTCCACAGGAGGCGCAGGAAAGGCTCCACGCAGATGGCATATAACTAGCCGGACATGGGGCATCCCTGGCGCACCCCTCTCCCAAAGCGAAGGGGCGCCGTCAAGGACCCGTTAAGCTTTATCAGACACTCTGCGGCGGTGTACAAAAGTCGGATCCGGGCGACTAAATGTGTCCCGAACCCGAAAGCGCGCAGAGTTCCGAACAGGTAGCCGTGATCCACCCTGTCGAACGCCTTCTCTTGGTCGAGAGATAGGAAGGCGACCGACAGACCAGCCTGCTGGGAATGATGGATGAGGTCCCGGACCAGATGGATGTTATCATGGATTGTCCGGCCCGGGACCGTGTAGGACTGGTCGGGGTGGATCATGTGGTCCAGCACGGCGCCAAGGCGAGCAGACATCGCCCTGGCGAAGATTTTGTAGTCCGTGCTGAGGAGGGAGACCGGGCGCCAGTTCTTAAGGAGGCGGAGATCGCCCTTCTTAGGCAGCAGGACGATGACTGCCCTGCGCCAAGAGAGGGGCATCTCCCCGGTTGCCAGACTTTCCCCCAGGACCCGCGCATAGTCGCCCCCCAGGACGTCCCAGAACGCCCTGTGGAACTCCACGGTCAGCCCGTCCAGCCCCGGGGCTTTTCCCCTCGAGAGCCGGTTGAGGGCGCCGGTCAGCTCCGCCAGGCTTAGCGGAGCTTCCAGATTTTCGGCGCCCTCCGGGCTGACCTTCGGCAGGTCCTCCCACAAAACTCTACGCGTTTCCTCGCTGGATGGCTCCGGAGAGAACAGAGCCCCGTAATATTCATGGGCCCTGTTGTTGACGCCCTCCGGATCCGAGACGAGAGAGCCGTCGTCGGCCAGCAGCGTCAAGAGCTGCTTACGGACACTCTGTCTTTTTTCCAGCGAGTAGAAGAAGGGGGAGCCGCGGTCCAGATCCCGCAGGAACCGGATCCGCGACCTCACGAACGCGCCTCGGGACCCGGCGAGCTGCAGGTCCTTCAGCGCGGCCTTCTTCGCTTCGTACACCGTCCGCAGGGCCGGGTCCTCGACGACTTGACCAAGACGGGACTCCAGGTCGAGCACCTCTTTTTCTAGGCGCCCGACCCTGGCCGCCCGCCTCTTGGTCGACCCCCTCGCGTACTCTTGACAGAAGACGCGGACGTGAGCCTTGCCCACGTCCCACCATAGCCTCAAGGAGGGGAAGCCCCCCTGCTTCCTTCTCCAGTCGGCCCAGAAACGACGGAACGAGTCCTGGAACCGCACGTCCTCCAGCAGCCGCTTGTTAAAGTGCCAGTACGCGGACCCCGTCCTCGCGCGGACCGAAGCGAGCTCTGCCCACACCAGGTGGCGATCCGAACATGGCACCGGCCGCATGGAGGCCGCCGGGACGCAGGAAACGTACGCCCGAGACATGTAAAGGCAGTCGACTCTGGACCATCCTACTCCAGGCCTCACCCAAGTAAAGGCGCTGGAGTCGGGGTGGAGATTTCGCCAGACGTCCACCAAGTCGAAGGACCCGACCAGGTCCCTCAACTTCTCCATCGCCGTCATGCTCTGCGGGGCACCGGAGCGGTCCCTCGCCTCGAGGGTGCAGTTAAAATCCCCCCCGAGGACAATGCAGTCGCCGACGTCGACGGAGCCAAGAAGAGCGGACACTTCTTCGAAGAAGCGCGTTTGCTGCGGGCCGGGCTGAGGGGCGTACACGCTCACGAGATGGAGTGGCACATCCCCCAGGCGAACCGTGACGTGCAGCAAGCGGCCTGGCACGGGCTCCTCAACCCCCAAGATCTCCGGCTGAAAATGTGGGGCCAATAAGATGGCCACCCCACAAGAAGTGGTAGTGAGGTGGCTCATGCGGACCTCTCCTTGCCATTTCAGGAGCCACGTAGCTTCGTCTCCCGAAACGGTGTGGGTTTCTTGCAGGAAGCACACCGCATATTTCCCCTCCCGCAGGAGCGAAAAATTGTTAAATCTACGGTGTGCCTCTCTGCCGCCGTTGATGTTGAGGCTGGCTATGGTTATCTTCATGACTAGAGCATAGTGCAACCTCTACCTAACCTATTGTCGGGGAGGGAGTGGAGTCGTTTGTTGACCTCCACTCCTTCAGCAGCCCAGCGAGGAACCTTTTGAGCCGGCGCAGCTCAAGGCCTTGCGCCCTTGATAAGGGCCCGCCCGCGGCCATGGTTTTAGCGGCGGCGCGGACGGACGCAACGAACAGCCCCGGCTCGGACCATCTTTCCAGGGCCAGATGGGCTCGGTTGCGGCGACCCTGGCTCTGGACCAAAAAGTCCCGGAGTTCCTTTGCAGGAATGAGGGGGGACTCAGCGGCGGGCACGAGGAGACCCACCGCCTCACTGGCGATGGACTCAAGATCTTCTCCCGAGTCCCCCACCGAGTCCCCATCCCCCTCCGGGAGGTCGCCGCCAGCAGCCGGCCCGTCGACCGCACGAGGTACGGCAAACAGCCCGGCCGCTCCATCCGGCCCTGGCTCTGCCCCGATCCCACCCCCAGGATCGTCGGCAGAGGAGTCCCCACTGGGCTCTTTTAAAAGTGGTGCTGGGTCGGGAAGCGACAGCGGAAGGGTTTCCTCCTCCGCCCCAGGAACCGGGGAAACCGGAGAGACCTGGTCAAAGTAATGTTCCAGGTCCTCCAAGTACCCCAGCTCCAGAGTAGGGGGCGAGGGTTCGTGGTCTTCCCCCTCCCCGCCGCCAACCCCCGGCCCAGCGTGTACAGAATCATTAAAATTATTCATATTTTCTGTTTCTTGCGGGTCGAGCGAGTCCCGGGGGAAGTTGGTTAATAGCTGGGCGGGCTCGGGTTCGGCCTTTTCGGCCCCGCCGGCCTCAGTCCCCGGGACGCTCGACCCGGCGGCAATGCATTCCTCTGCTGGACCCACGCCCCCCACGACAGGCAGATCTTCCACGCCATCCCCGGGAGGCAGAGGCTGGGCAGCCTCGACTGCCTCACCCTCCCCGGGGACAGTTTGGGGGCGCTGGTGGGGGACGCGGGACACGCACCGGGCACCGACTCCTCCGCGGAGGGATATTGTTCCCCCTCCGCCTCATTGGAGCCGCGCCTCCTTTTGTTCCTGGGGGGGGCGCGGAGGCAGGGAGACCTCCATGTTTGCCGAGGCCTCCCGCTCCACCCCCCCCTTTTTCTTATCTTGCCCGCACCTGAACCCTTCTGCGGTATTGGTCAAGGGCTCGGGCACGGGCTCAGGGCACCCCGCGCTCGCCGGTGACAGGGTTGGGCTGAGCGCGGTATACAAATTGTCTGGCGCACTGAGGGGACCCGCCTCGAGATGTTTCGCCTTCTTCCGCGCCTTCTTTCCGATCGAACGCTCTCCCTCCCCCCCGCCGGAGGCCCTGAAAACAAAGGCCCCCGACGATGCCCGTGCACCCACAGCTCCCGGCACGCGGACGCTACTAGGGGGAGGGGTGGCGGCGGCGTCAGCCTTGGCCGCCTTCGGTTGTTTGGCGGCCTTGGAGGCAGGGCAGTTTTTACGAACATGCCCCACCTCCCTACAGGCATGGCACCGCACGCCGTCCGACGTCCAGAAGACGCGGTAGGCAGTCCCCTCGTGCATCACATTAAATGATCCCTCCGTCGTCTCCTCCCACGCCAGACGGACAAAAAGCTGGCGGCGGAAGGAGAACACGTGACGCAGGCTGTTCTCCCTGAGGCCGAGCTGTATGGGGTTAATCCCCGACCTTACGTCCCCCAGTTGGTGTAGGTGAGGGAGGAGGAGCTCAGCGGGAACAAAGGGCGGGACGTTAGAAAGGATGACCCTCTGCGCAGTGGCCTCGAGAGGGTCCACCGGCAGGAACGTCCCGCCCACCGTGAGCCCCTTTTCAAGGGCCAGGGACACCGCCCGCTCCGACCCCAGGAAGAATACAGCCTTCCCAGACATCTTGGAGGCTGCGACAATGGCCGAGGGGCCGACTACCCCAGCCATCGCCCGCACGCACTCCTCGATGCTCATTGTGGGGTGAGTGTAGCTCTTGACCCCGTGTTTTTTTGTTACAAGTCTGAACAGTGGCAGGGCAGCAGGAGGCGCAGGAGGCGCCATGGATGTGGACGCCGCCTGCGCGTATGTCTTTGCTGACCCCGCCACCGGCGTGGATGGGGTCGCCATCACGGGGTCCCTTTAAGGGCTACACCCACCCCAAAGTCACAGGCCTTAATGGTCTTAAATGGCCTCGTTGGTGTTTGAACAGAGGGAGCTCTAAAAGAGGCACACCTCTCCCCTAGTTGACAATTGGGGAGGGGCCTTGCTCCCTCTGCTCAGTTGTCTTAATTGGTTTTTAATTAGGAGGAAAGGGGCTCTCAGAGAGAGAGGGGAGAGACAGAGAGAGAGAGAAAGAGTGTCGGGGGGTGGTAAAGAGGGAAGCTGTGAGGGCAGGTCTCCCCTCACAGCGATGGGTGGGTGTTTTTCTTGGGGTGCACTCCCCAGATGATGGCAAAACAAACAGTCTTTGTAGATGGTCTTCGGGTGGGGGGAGAAGATGTCTTCACCTGGGACAGCTGGAGCCACCCAGGCACACACTCCCAATGATGTTAAATAGGTGATTAATAGTTCTTCAGCCAGGTAGCTCCAGCTATCCCAGGCTAGGCAATGGGGGAGGGGTGCTTCAGTGGTGTGTGGGGCCTAGCTGTAAGCAAGACCCCCACACACACTTCCACACACACACACCCCCTGCGATGTTCCGGCCCTCTAGCAAGTCTTCTTTCCTCCCCCCACCGATACAACAAAGTCTTTAGGGGAATGCACCAAAACACACCCACCTTTGCTTGATGAAGTTTCTCCCTCCTTCCACACTGGATAGTTGTTCTTTTTTCCCCCTCTCTCCAACTCTCTGCAGCAGTATTAAAGGTTGTTGAATTTTCCGCTCTCCTCCTCTCCCTCTGGATGGATTGGAATGTAGAAAGCCCCTTCCTCCTCTTCCTGGGCTGTTTCACAGGGCTCACTCAAGGCCTCCCAGACAGGAGCAACAGCAGGGAGTTCCTTCTCTCACAGCAACAGAGCTCCAACTGAATAGGCCACGCATCCAAAGCTCCACCATTGGTCTACAGATCCCCTGAAAGTAGCAGACCAGGTGGATAAGGTAGTTAAGAAGACATACGGAATGCTTGCCTTTATTGGCTGAGGCATAGACTATAAGAGCAGGGAGGTTATGCTTAAATTGTATAATACTTTGGTTAGGCCACAGCTGGAATACTGTGTGCAGGTCTGGTTGCCATATGATTGCACTGGAGAGGGTGCAGAGGAGATTTACTAGAATGCTGCCTGGAATAGAGAATCTTAGCTATTAGGACAGATTGGATAGGCTGGGTTTGTTCTCATTGGAACAGAGGAGGTTGAGAGGAGACCTCATTGCGGTGTACAAAATATTGAGGGGCCTGGACATAGTGGATAGTAAGGGTCTATTTCCATTGGTGGAGGAACCTGTTATGAGGGGACATAGTTTTAAGGTGGTTGGTGGAAGGTTTAGAGGGGATTTGAGGGGGATCTTCTTTACGCAGAGGGCTGTGAGGATCTGGAACTCGCTGCCAGGAAGAGTGGTGGATGCAAAAACCCTCACCACCTTTAAGAGATGGTTGTATGGGCACTTAAAGTGCAGTAACCTGCAGGGTTACGGACCTAGAGCTGGTAATTGGGATTAGACTGGATGACCTTTTGTTGGACGGAGCAGATATAATGGTAAGTACTGCAGGGAATAGAATACGGCCAGGGTGATCTCCTGGACTAGTTTTGATCGCCTGGATGGGACGGAGAGGAATTTTCCCAGATTTTTTCTCCCTAAATTGGCCTGGGTTTTTATCTGGTTTTTGCCTCTCCCAGAAGATCACATGGCTCCGGTTGGCGTGGAGTGTAGAATGTTTTAGTATAAGGGGTGTCGCAGTTGTGGTGAGGCGGATTGGTTGGGCTGGGTGCTCTTTGCCTTTCCATCATTGTTCATAGATTTATATGTAACCTTCAGGGCTACTGACCAAGGGTCATGCGGTTCTTTGTCGGCCTCCTTCTGTGCTGTAATTTTCTATGTTTCTAAGTTTTATGTGAGTTTATAGTTCATTTTAAATGATATTTAAGGACATTTTAAAAGATGGGGGCTATACTATGTCAGCCATTATTCCTGACTGCTATATTTATATGGCATCAAGTTGCAAGAAGGCTTATTGATGATCATTTTGAACGTGATCGAATGGTTCGCAGACGTTTGGGGAGGAGGCCTTACCCCCAAAGACTTTACAGGGAACAGCGCTTATACCTGCAGCTCTCTGAGGCACCGTGCATTAGAAGGCTGCGCTTTCGAAAAGAAGTGATGACAGAGATATGCCAGCTCATAAAGACAGACCGATAGCCTACCAGCGGCAACAGTACTGCACTGCCTGTCAAGGTGAAGGTGACTGTGGCACTTGCCTTCTATGCCTCTGGCTCCTTACAGGCATCAGCGGGGGACATATGCTCCATCTCGCAGCATGCTACACATTGCAGCATTTGCCAGGTGACTACTGCACTGTACGCATGCAGAATGGACTTCATAAACTTCCCAATGACTAAGGAGACCCAGAATGATAGGGCTGTAGGTTTTGGATGATTTGCTGGCTTCTCCAATGTTCAGGGTCTCATTGACTGCACGTACATTGCCCTACGAGCAGAGGTTTACCGAAACTGAAAGGGATTCCACTCCATGAAAGTACAGATTGCCTGCGACCTTACTCAGCGCATCATGGCAGTCAATGCCCAATATCCAGGGAGCATCCATGATACTTTCATCTTGTGTGAGAGCACTGTCTCAGGCCTGTTCGAACATCAACCACAAGGACAGAGCTGGATTCTCGGGGACAAAGGTTACGGCCTCGCCACCTGGCTCATGGCACCCCTCCAGAATGTTCAGACAGAAGCTGAGCATCGCTATAATGAGAGCCATGCAGCCACATGCAGCATCGTCGAACAGACAATTGGAGTGCTCAAGCAACACTTCCGATGCCTGGAGCACTCTGGAGGCTGTCTGCAATACTCCCTTCAGCAGGTCTCTGAGTTCATTGTGTTGTGCTGCATGCTACACAACTTAGCCATCAGGAGGGGACAGGATTTGCCAATGGGGATTGCAGGAGCACCTCAGGAGAGAGGGGAGGAGGAGGAGGGCGACGAGGAAGAGGAGCCTGGTGAAGAACCCATGCCACCACCACCACCACCACCACAACCACAGGGAAGGCCTCGTGGAGCTTTGGCCGCTGCAAAAGCCTTACATCAGCAGCTCATAATTCAACACTATGCTTGAAGAGTGAACGGCACGTTTTACCACTCTATCCCACCATGTTGACTATTCCCCTTCTTTTTCTGCAAATGAGACACTACACAGGAATGGTTAAGGTGAACAACAGATTTTATGAAAAATGTAAACTTTTAGATCTTTGTAAATGTTGAAACGTTGGAAACTTTAATAAGCATTCAGAACTTTTATAACTTAATATTATCATAATTTGTAAACTTTGAAAACTTTAAAATAACAACAAAACAAGAACCCCTGCCCAAACTCTCTTTTACCACCAGCTCTCCCCCATCCCCTCCCTCTCACCCCCTTACCCTTATCCCCCTCCCTCGCCTCATGCCCCTACCCAAAGTGGCACCAAGAGTTCATGCAGCAAGGCGGTCAGAGTCCTGCTAAATTGGGTGGAGAGACATTGGAGACCCCATCTGGGGATGAACTAGAGAAGCTCAGGGTATGGAAGACCCAGCTTCTGACTGGCGAGTCTCTTGCTCGGCGTCGCCAGTCACAGGGTCCACTGGTGGAGGCCATCAATAACACATGGGCATTGATGATCTCGCAGGATTCGCGGCTCGCACGGACAATCTGTGACCCTACCTCCATGATGGTCGCAGTGAGTGTCACGAGAATCCTACCCAGGACATCAATGAGCTGTCAGGTGAGCTGGATGCTCTCCCTGGACAGTCCCACCATGTCCAGTTCTGCGTCTGCCTGTCTGTCAGCAGACCGTCTTTGCCGACTCACCCTCCGGAGAGATGGCCTGCAGGATTTGAACCCAGAACTACGTTGCTGCATGCCACTAGTCCCAGGAGCCTCATAGAACTCAAAGCCCAGGAATGTTTGATCATCCTCGGACGAGGTATTTTCCAGTGGCAAAAGAGGTGTTGAGTGCATCTGCGCCTGCCCCCCGCCCTGGAATAGGCTGTTTTGTCAGCTCCTCTTCCTCAAATTCCTCCTCATCCTCCTCCTCCCCCACATGACGACTTGAGGTGGAGCTTTGCAGTGAGGGATTCGGCACCTGCGACTCCTCATCTGGAAGTAGAAAACAACAGACGAGTGATTAGCAGCAGGGGTGGGGGCAGGGTGACATGAGGAAGGCCACATAGCACAGACTAATTTTAAGGACCGCCGCTACTCCATTATATGTAGTCCAGAAAAACTGCATGACATTGCCCCAACCCTAGTCCACAGACACTGTATCACGTTACCCCAACCCTAGTCCACAGACACTGCATCACATTGCCCCAATCCAGCCCAGGGAGTGTGTAGGACTTACCGCCAGTATCCAAGAGAGGGTCAGCACCCCCATGGGCAGTTGCCCAACCTGAGACACCGATGAGACCTGCCACTCATTCCTCCAGGTCGGTGAATGGCAGGGTCCGAGGTGGACCGCCGCCTGTCTGCCACTGCTCCCTGCAGTTATGGGACTTCTTTGCCTGCAAAGATGAAAATGGGAATGGTTACCAGAACGTCCATCTGCTCTTGTGGCACACACAGATAGTCACCAAAGCACTTATTCCATACTGTCTGAATGTAATAGAGTCCTCTGTTTAATGGCCTTGGAAGTTGTACGTGGTTCATCAGGAGGATATCGAAGTTTGGAAATATCTTATGAGATCTCAGAAAGCAATCTTAATAATGTGCAAAGATCATTCATGGCAAATAGGGTGCCACACTAAGCCTACCTATGTGTCGTGCATTTTAGGAGGCAACCAATAGAGTGCTCAGAGACAGCAACAGCATGAGAACAAATAGTGTGTCAGATTTATAATTTAAGTAATGAAGGAGTGCATCAATAAAAATTGTACTCACTCTGTCGACCCTCGAATGACCGTTGAATTTCTTCCGGCACTGTGTTGTACTCCTTTGCACTGTGTCAGAGGCAGAGACCGCCTTTACTATTTGCTACAGATTTTTCTAAATACTGATGGGAGGGGTCTAGATCCACCCCCCCCTGTTTAATTCAGGCCATCTGCATTCCACTGCCCCCACTAGCACCTCGCTCGTCTCTGGGTTGAATTTTCTAGCACACTCCCTGCTGCCCTCTTCCGCCATCATGAAAATCAAAAAGTAAAATGGCTGATTCAGCCCCAGGTATACTACACATGCACATGGCCACAACCTACATTAGCTTTTGTGATCGGACGGGGAAAAAAAATGTGCGCGTGCAAATTATGGTCGGAACTTTCGGCTCGGGCGTACAAATTCTGTTGTGCAACGCTGGAGTTCGCGCTAACACCTGTCATGAACTTTCATTTGGCGAAAGTTGTGCGTTCTGGCACTAATGCTAACCCAGCACTAAAAAAAATGTTGCCGCGATTAGCGCCCGAAAACAAGCGAAATCACTAAAACCCAAAAATCCAGTCCTATGAGTCCTGAGATGAGCTGCTCAAAGTGCATGAGAGGAGATGACAACCAATGTAAATGCAAAGTATGCAAGTCAACAGTACTGTTACAGAGATACAAACAAAATTCATGTCCTTACCCACCATAATGTTATATCAATGTCATGTATGGCACATATGGAATATGGTTACCTTCCCTTCATACTGTCCTACAGTACTTTAAGTGCTTACCATCAATGCGCATTATGCAGCAAACCCCACTTCTCAAAAGCAATGTAAGTGTTTGATCCCTTGCATCTTTAAATGCATTTCCCCAAATAAATCCTTCCATCTAATGTGGCTATATGATTCAAGTAAATGTTATCATAGCCAATATGGACTGCATGGTAACACATGGGTATCCCTTTACATCCTCCTTTCAATTTTAATTTCAACCCCCATTACTTGTTTGCAGAAGACTGCACATAACAAGTGAGAGAGAACCAATGCAGGAAGCGGACTCCCAAGAGGAAATAGCCTTTGTAATTCTGTTTAAGACACCATTGAGGAAGAGGGAATAGCAAAGTAGGAGGGCCGGCCTCAGCTTAAATTTCATACCAGTCTCTCTTTCTCTTTCTTCTCACTCACTCGCACCAAAGCATACACTGAAGGCCAATATTGTATTACTCAGTCTGTGAAGTTATATCTGAATAGCCCAAATTTTGCTATCAAAATAACGGTGAGGCTAATGGCGCTCACTGTTATTTGTCCGCAAGTGGTACAGCGACTTCAGGCATAAGGCAAATGTGTGGTTAAACTCAAAAATCCAAAAGTTTCTGTACAAGCTGTGCTGCTCTGCTGTTAGCTTCGCGAAAACTTCATCTTGATGTATGCCTCACCATTGAAATGCTTTGAATGGCATGAAGTTTTGTACTTGCACAGTAGGTATAAACTAAACTCGCTACAGAAAGTTAAGTCAAGTCATTTCAAGTCTCAGTACCCTTTTAATGATATGATAAGTGTCAATTACTGCCAAACAACCTCTCTGGCACTGAAAATGAATTAAAGGTTTTCAGTTTCCCTCGCTGCAACATTATCATCTTACACTTTTAGCAACTTGCCACGCAAAAAATGTAAAAACCTAAACATGCAAGTGCAAGTCTAACTAATGGCAGATGCAGTTAGATGCCCTACTGCAGCAAATTATGGCCCAATGGTTTTCATAAACATAGCAATGTAACATATGTTCATCTCTTTTTATAGATGTTCCAGTGGAAGCAGAATCAGGGCTTGATGACACTGCACTCCCCAGCATGAAGGATCGCTCCCTCCAACCTTCCCAAACAATATATTAGATGCACCACACACAGGGTGCTATACATAACACACGTGAGCAGGAGCCAAAGAAGAAGAGCAGGAACCAGCTGTCCGGAGAGACAGAAGATGGACGCAAGCTGGCCATCATACGAGCCGTCATCTGTTGATACAAAATCCAACGAGCACTCAGAAAGCAAACCACATTTACAAGCAGGCTGCTTAAGATTCTGACCACTTTTAAAAGAGGATGCTTTTTTAGTACTCATTGGATATTCTGTCAACAGATGATGGCTAATTAGTAGGAGTCGACTACCTGCAGCTATGCTGTCTTGATGAATGGAATCACACTTCGATTCACCATGGAGCATGTGACAACTTCAGAGATATTTGTGGTTGGAGCAAACGCAATGACAAATCACAGTATCTATCTTAAAAGGCTAGCCTTAGGATCCAATATGTAACAGGCTCTCTCCTCGGGTTTAGGCAGACTGGAGGATCACATGGAGAGAGTTGATAATTGGAACATCAACAATCTCATTGTTGCCTGCAGGATCATTATATTTGCTCATTCCTCTCACGCCATGCTACTGGCCACTGTCTCATCCCTCCTTAATATTTTGTAACCAGAATTCTTCAGCTCGCAGTTCTGTACTAGCCTCCATCATGTCTCTGTTGATGCATCTATTTCAAATCTTCCATATCTCCCACAGCAATCTGTGCCTCTAGCTCATCAGTTTTGAAATGAGATTCTTCCCAAATTTCTTTAATCATTGAAAACAACTTCTATAAGTCGCTCTTCATAATCTACAGTCCTATGTCCCAGTATAATTCCTGTTGCTCTTCCTTGAACATTCTGCAGTTTATAAATGACCTTTAGAAGGTACGGTGCCTAAAAAGGAATTGCTAGAAAAAAAGATCAGGTCCATCCTGATTGCCTTCTACCATCCTGGTAGTTGCATGATACAACAATAATGAAGTTATTGACAATGGCAATCAATCTCTATCATGCCGTATTCCAAATCTGGCCTATAATTAAGTACTCTGGAGATGGACTGCTAACTACTTTTGATAAATGATCAATAACCAACCCAAATTCTGTTCCTTTCCACCTTTGATAATGGACATCTCTTCCATGTTTTATGTGTGTTTCATGTTTCCTGTTCCATTTGTGCCACAGCCTTATACTTAATCACATTAAAATCTAGCCGCCATCTGGGGCTTTGCTTAGTTCTTTCCTGCTTCTTCTTGGTTTATGGGAGATGGGGTTCTGGCACTGGCATTGGTAGCATGTTGGCAACCGTACTGTTGGATCGTGTTCTGTTATTGCCAAGTTGCATCCCAGCATTTCCAATTTCTGTCCTGAGTCTTAAGCTGCATATCCAGTGATGTGCTAGCAGGTCCTTGGAGCTTGACAATGGCTTTTGTGGCCATGTAGGCCTCTTCTTGAGTGGCAGTGATGAGAGACAATATTTGGATTTCCCTGGGCAGAATCCTGTACACACTGACACAAAAGCTGCGCAGGTACCGGCACACACTAAAGACACAGAGACATGCACTGACACAGAAACAGACTGTGCATAAGTGCAGATAGGAAAAAGGACACCAACTGACAAAGGCTAACCACAAAGATGTATGCATATATACAATCCTTTACAGGACAAGAGATGCACTTTGGCAACAGGACAATCTGCTGATGTTGATCATCCCTCTCCCTATCTGAAATAAAGACCGGTCTATTCTAGCCAACAATCTAGCAGTGTTGCTGAGACTGGGAAAAGGAATGAAATTATTCATAAAGCACACAAATAAAAGAAAAGAAAGCTTGTATCAGAATTACAAAGAGCAATGTTACCTGGCACATCATGTGCGATTTTACTGAAAACCTCACTCTTTGTAAGCTGAAGGCTCTTAGAAAGGAACAGAAATAGCCATTTCTATTGACTGCCTTTACCATTTGAAAAATTACTTTTTAAATAATTTAGAAATGTAATGAAATTGAAATGACCTCTTCAACAAACTGGTTAAGGTCAAAATGTGTTACAACAATTAATAAAATGTATATTTAATAATACATTTAATTAATCTCCAAGCTGTTTTATGTATATTGCTGAGTATGGTTATGATACTGTGATGAGTTTAGTAATATTAAAATATAAACCTTATGCACGACAGCTAATCCCTTAATTAGACAGGAATTACCCAACAGGCTGCTTCCATATGTCAGCAGATCTCACTACAGCTGAGGAGATTTGTACCTTGGCTTACCCCATGAACCTGTTGTTAGCATTCAGTGGGCTGGATTCATTCATATTATTGATTTGTTAAACTCATTTCCCTGGTGCTTGGAGACAAAGAGCAGATGTGCTCTTTATTTCATTATTATGTAACTACAATGAAGCACCGACAGAAAGGGTACTTTAATTATTTGGTCAATTATTAATCAGTCATCACCACAATCAATTGCAATTTTTGGAAGTGAACGTGATTTGTCTTGTTTGGGCAGCGGGCACATACCATCACTTATTATTGCTCCAAAAAGGATAAAAGGTGAAGAGGAGTGGGTTCTGGGTCCAAATCCAACCAATTCAGTGCATCTCAGTTTCTGATGTTCCCATTCTCGAGCTTAGCAGCCTTCTGTTTGCACAAATTGGCAATTGCACTCAGAGAGAATGAGTTTGATTGATGTGGGGAATGGAAATGTCACAATGGTACAGTGGAGATTGGGGTTAAGGTACATTCAGACAACAGAAAAGGAGCTTGCCCCTTCATCTGACCCGTGCTGTACCTGACATGGGTATGCTTAATGAGAGGAAGTTTTATTTATCATCTAACCTATGCTAACATGGGCCACGATATTCATGAGGAGGTGAGGAGGCAGGAAGGGAGCGGGGGCAGGGGCGAATCATAGCGCCTGGGAAACCACGAATTACAGGTAAGCTGGCGGTCCAGCCGAATTCAACAACAGAACCTCAATTTTTTTTAAAAGATTGTGGAGATCAGAGTCATGGGGAGATCTGAAAGGCCTTGGAGAAATCGTGGTTGGAAGGCCGGGGGTGATAGTGTGGATTGAATGTCCAATCGTTGTGCGGGGGGATTCAATCGTGTGAAGGGAAGCAGGTTTGATTGTGGGGCCAGGGGATAGCACTCCTGCTCTTCCTGGCCCACAAGCAGTGCTAGAAAAGCACTTACTTGCTGGATCCGGCCGTTTTCACCTCACTTCAGCTGCCGGGTTTCCCGAGCCCTGGGAAATCCAGCCTGCAGCTGTAGTAAAATTGGAGGCACGCAGCCTCATTAAAATATTTAAATTGGGAACCCACCTCTGGAGAGTGGGCTAGTCGCCACCTCTGTTAAAACCGGAAATGGATGCGTTGAAGGTCAGGTTTCCGATTTTTTAAATGTTAACCCCAGTTTCTTGCTATGTGTGACCAGTGGATGATACTCCCCACCTTGCCTTCAACGATAACAACTTGTATTTATATAACACCTAAACCTCCCAAGACACTTCACAGGGGCAGTTATCAAATAAAATTCGACACCAAGCCATATAAGGAGATATTAGGACAAGTGACCAAAAGCTTGGTCAAAGAGGTAGGGTTTAAGGAGCGTCTTAAAGGAACAGAGAAAGATAGAGAGGCAGAGAGGTTTAGGGTAGGAATTTCAGAGCTTAGGGCCTAGGCAGCTGAAGGCAGGCCACCAATGGTGGAGCGATGAAAATCAGGGATGCGCATGAGACTATAATTAGAGGAACGCAGAGATCACAAAACTTTGTTGGGCTGGAGCAGGTTACAAAGATAGGAAGGGGCTTGAAATCAAGGGCAAGAATTTTAAAATCAAGAAGCTCAATTTTTCCCAATGCCGTTTTTTGGCGTCTTAAAAGAGTTACGCCCTTTTTTTTGGCTCCGACTACTCCAAAAAAATAACTAACAAGTTTCCCATTCTATTTTTGGAAATTGGCACCAAGCAGCCCATCCATTAGCTTCGGGGGTGGGTGGAGCCGAATGTCTGCATTGAAAAAATGGTGCCCCCCCCCCCACCACCACCACTTCTGCGTATGCGTAAAAAAAGATGCATTTTTATAAGTGATTGCCATGGGCACGCATGCCTAATACAGCTCCTGGTCTGCATTCGGCCATTTTTTTAAAAGCCAGTTGTGTGTGAGAACTTCAATTCTCATTGGAAAAATCGGAGCTGCAATACAATATGCAACTCGGCTCAAGGACCAAGAATTTCTCAAAGTTGAAGTGGAGGCACTGATTACTGTAATTGAGGCTAGATGGCATGAGCTGGACACCAGCAGAGGTCACATAAAAGTTTCACCAAAAGAAATGAGGAAACACTGGAACCAACTTGCAAAGATTACTGTGCAATGGTGACCACCCCGAGGTCTGGAGGCCAGTGCAAAAAGAAGTGGCAGGACCTTGGTCAAGTAGTTAATGTAAGTAATATTTTCATTTATTCAATGGAATTGCAATTGTAAATGTGAACATCTGTATATGTCCCAGCCAGCAGAAAGACACCTTCTCTAAAAAGTTCTATTTTCATCTTTGCAAAGGAAGGTGGTACCCAACAAAAAGGAAAGAACTCGAATAGGAGGAGGCCCAGCAAATATGCACTCACTGACACCCTTGGAAGACAAGGTCGCTGCTTTGATGGGTCCTGCCTGGAGAAAAGCAACCACCACTGCACAAGCTGGGCCCACACTCGATAGAGACGTAAGTCCTGCAAATTCCAGAGTCTAGATGTGCTAAATATTGTATTGTGCAGGCTAGCCATGCTTCGGTTCATGGGGATATCTCCTTCAGCTACGCTTCGGTTGATGCAATGTGCTATCATTCATTGTGGTCCTTCAAATCAGCCTGCTGCCTACATTGTGTGAGCCATCCTGCCCCCTCCTCTGCTGCTAACCAGTTGTCTGTTCAGTTATATTTTGCAGAACTTGAGGCCAACCCTGACGATGCAGAAGATTCAGACGCGGACGAGCCTGAAGAGGAGAACATCGTCCAATCCTACCCTCCAGACCAAGAGCATGGGGGTGAGGGGAAGGGGATAGGGTAGGGGATGGATGAAGCCCCCACTGTTGTACTCACTCTGGAGGAGGTGCAGGTGCCGCCCATTGAGGTGTCAGGCCCTTTCCTGAGTGGTATGAATGTTGGGATATTCCATGGTTTCTCACACGCCGGGTATTCTGGGTATTCCAGTGGGATGTAGCGAGGCACACCCAGGGCCCCACCGCCCGAGGCTGTGAGTCCCAGTGGGATGCAGCGAGCCACACCCAGGGTGAGAAGGAGAAGGAGAGCTCAACAGTGCTCTCCTGAGGTGCAGGATCTAACAGACGATGGCAATGAGTGCGGAGACCATTGACCTTACACGATCACTCCTGGACACCATCAGTGGGGGGGTGATGAGATATCGGGACTGTCGGGAGAAGTCCCGCTACCTCACGAAAAATGGGAACACTGTTCGGGCACGAGGGAGGGAATGTCAGATTTAGCTGCTGCAATAAGGGAACACGCCCAGACCCCGCACCCATTGGCAAAATCAACTGCCCCTCCCACTCCAATCCCCAGACCAACCTCTGAAGAGGCCCAAGCTTGGCCCTCCACATTACCACCTGCTCTCCCCCCCACCCCCGCCATCAAGAAGTGCGCATTGGCCGAGATGTTCGAAAGAATAAGCTTGGTACCAACCCGAGAAATGCTGCGTCACCGCCTGCGTGCAGGGATGGAGTCAACAAGACCAAGCGCAGCGGGCAGTCTTAGAATAAGGAGAGATAAACATAAGAACATAAGAAATAGGAACAGGAGTAGGCCATACGGCCCCTCGAGCCTGCTCCGCCATTCAATAAGATCATGGCTGATCCGATCATGGACTCAGCTCCACTTCCCCACCCGCTCCCCGTAATCCCTTATCCCCTCATCGTTTAGGAAACTGTCTATTTCTGTCTTAAATTTATTCAGTGTGCCAGCTTCCACAGCTCTCTGAAGCAGCGAATTCCACAGATTAACAACCCTCTGAGAGAAGAAATTTCTCCTCATCTCTGTTTTAAATGGGCGGCCCCTTATTCTAAGATCATGCCCTCAAGTTCTAGTCTCCCCCATCAGTGGAAACATCCTCTCTGGGTGCAGCCTTTCTTTGCTGCTATTGTTGTTATTATTATTGTTTTTACTGTTGTAACTTCTCAACTTAAAAGTTTTTGTAAGTTATGTAAATTTACAAGTTTAAAAACTTGTAACTGATCTTAAAGTTTTTAAGTGATCTTAGAGTTTGTAAATGATCTTAACTGAAAACTTTAAAAGTTTGATACAAGAATATTTTTATTAAAGTAAAGTACAAACAAGTGTTAAACTTTTGAATAAAATATATTTTAAATTATAACTGAATCATTTCCATTATTTGTTCCATTATTAACACAACTTTTTGAACTAAAGAAGAATCATTTATATTATTTGTTCCATGAACACAACATAACAGTATGGAACAGCTCCAAACAGTAAACGTAGTCCATTTGGAATAATTGCCACTCAGCCTTCAGGCAGCAAAGTGTTCACGGATGAGCTGCTGGCACAAGGCTCGAGCAATCGATAAAGGGGCACGGCGGCCTGTCCTCCTCTGCCGTCGCGCTCCGGGTTCAGGTAGTTGCATGACTTCCTTGTCCTCCTCCTCCTCCCCATCATCTGCATCTTCCTCCTCATCATCAACCACTATCACCTCAGATGAGTCTTCTACTATCAGCTGCTGCTGCCTCATGATTGCTGGGATGGCTGGACTGACATATGAGGAGAGACTGGATCGACTGGGCCTTTATTCACTGGAGTTCAAAAGGATGAGAGGGGATCTCATAGAAACATATAAAATTCTGACGGGACTGGACAGGTTAGATGCAGGAAGAATGTTCCAGATAGGGAATGGAAGACCAACAGGAAGAGCAGTGCAAGAAAGGTAGTGCAGGGGTCCCCTGCGGTCATCCCCCTGCAAAAAAGATACACCGCTTTGAGTACTGTTGGGGGCAATGACTTATCAGGGGAGGGCAGTAGCAGCCAAGTTCAAGGCACCATGGCTGGCTCTGCTGCACAGGAGGGCAGGAAAAAGAGTGGGAGTGATAGTGATAGGGGATTTAATTATAAGGGGAATAGATAGGCGTTTCTGCCGCCGCAACCGAGACTCCAGGATGGTATGTTGCCTTCCTGGTGCAAGGGTCAAGGATGTCTCGGAGCGGGTGCAGGACATTCTGAAAAGGGAGGGTGAACAGCCAGTTGTCGTGGTGCACATTGGTACCAACGATATAGGTAAAAAACGGGATGAGGTCCGAAGAGATGAATTTAAGGAGCTAGGAGCTAAATTAAAAAGTAGGACCTCAAAAGTAGTAATCTCGGGATTGCTACCAGTGCCACGTGCTAGTCAGAGTAGGAATTGCAGGATAGCTCAGATGAATACGTGGCTTGAGCAGTGGTGCAGCAGGGAGGAATTCAAATTCCTGGGACATTGGAACCGGTTCTGGGGGAGGTGGGACCAGTACAAACCGGACGGTCTGCACCTAGGCAGGACCGGAACCAATGTCCTAGGGGGAGTGTTTGCTAATGCTGTTGGGGAGGAGTTAAACTAAGATGGCAGGGGGATGGGAACCAATGCAGGGAGACAGAGGGAAACAAAATGGAGACAGAAACAAAAGACAGAAAGGAGATAAGTAAAAGGGGAGGGCAGAGAAACCCAAGGCAAAAACAAAAAGGGCCACTTTGCAGCAAAATTCTAAAGGGTCAAAGTGTGTTAAAAAGGCAAGCCTGAAGGCTCTGTGCCTCAATGTGAGGAGTATTCGGAATAAGGTGGACGAATTAACTGCAGATAGCAGTTAACAGATACGATGTGGTTGGCATCACGGAGACATGGCTCCAGGGGAACTCAACATCCAGGGGTATTCAACATTTCGGAAAGATAGACAGAAAGGAAAAGGAGGCGGGGTGGCGTTGCTGGTGAAAGAGGAAATTAATGCAATTGTAAGAAAAGACATTAGCTTGGATGATGTGGAATCGGTATGGATGGAGCTACGGAATACCAAAGGGCAGAAAACGCAAGTGGGAGTTGTGTACAGACCTCCAAACAGTACTAGTGATGTAGGGGAGGGCATCAAACAGGAAATTAGGGGTTCATGCAATAAAGGTGCAGCAGTTATCATGGGTGACTTTAATATGCATATAGATTGGGCTAACCAAACTGGAAACAATACGGTGGAGGAAGATTTCCTGGAGTGCATAAGGGATGGTTTTCTAGACTAATATGTCGAGGAATCAACTAGGGGGGAGGCCATTTCAGACTGGGTGTTGTGTAATGAGAGAGGATTAATTAGCAATCGCGTTGTGCGAGGCCCCTTGGGGAAGAGTGACCTTAATATAGTGGAATTCTACATTAGGATGGAGAAGAAAACAGTTAATTCAGAGACCATGGTCCAGAACTTAAAGAAGGGTAACTTTGAAGGTATGAGGCGTGAATTGGCTAGGATAGATTGGCGAATGATACTGAAGGGGTTTACAGTGGATGGGCAATGGCAGACATTTAGAGACCACATCGATGAACTACAAGAATTGTACATCTCTGTCTGGCGTAAAAAAAAAAATGGAAAATGGCTCAACCGTGGCTATCAAGGGAAATCAGGGATAGTATTAAAGCCAAGGAAGTTGCATACAAATTGGCCAGAAATAGCAGCGAACCCGGGGACTGGGAGAAATTTAGAACTCAGCAGAGGAGGACAAAGAGTTTGATTCGGGCAGGGAAAATAGAGTACGAGAGGAAGCTTGCAGGGAACATTAAAATGGACTGCAAAAGCTTCTATAGCTATGTAAAGAGAAAAAGGTTAGTAAAGACAAACATATGTCCCCTACAGTCAGAATCAGGGGAAGCCATAACTAGGAACAAAGAAATGGCAGACCAATTGAACAAGTACTTTGGTTTGGTATTCACTAAGGAGGACACAAACAACCTTCCGGATATAAACGGAGTCAGAGGGTCTAGTAAGAAGGAGGAACTGAGGGAAGTCCTTATTAGTCGAGACAATTGTGTTGGGGAAATTGATGGGATTGAAGGCCGATAA
Organism: Pristiophorus japonicus; assembly: GCF_044704955.1. Classification (NCBI taxonomy): domain Eukaryota; kingdom Metazoa; phylum Chordata; class Chondrichthyes; family Pristiophoridae; genus Pristiophorus; species Pristiophorus japonicus. The sequence continues at coordinate 79,088,905 of NC_091982.1, read as the reverse complement.
ATCCCCAGGGCCTGATGGTCTGCATCCCAGAGTACTCAAGGAGGTGGCCTTGGAAATAGCGGAGGCATTGACAGTCATTTTCCAACATTCCATAGACTCTGGATCAGTTCCTATGGAGTGGAGGATAGCCAATGTAACCCCACTTTTTAAAAAAGGAAAGAGAGAGAAAACAGGGAATTATAGACTGGTCAGCCTGACATCTGTAGTGGGTAAAATGATGGAATCAATTATTAAGGATGTTATAGCAGCGCATTTGGAAAGAGGTGACATGATAGGTCCAAGTCAGCATGGATTTGTGAAAGGGAAATCATGCTTGACAAATCTTCTGGAATTTTTTGAGGATGTTTCCAGTAGAGTGGACAAGAAAGAACCAGTTGATGTGGTGTATTTGGACTTTCAGAAGGCTTTCGACAAGGTCCCACACAAGAGATTAATGCGTAAAGTTAAAGCACGTGGGATTGGGGGTAGTGTGCTGACGTGGATTGAGAACTGGTTGGCAGACAGGAAGCAAAGAGTAGGAGTAAATGGCACTTTTCAGAATGGCAGGCAATGACTAGTGGGGTACCGCAAGGTTCTGTGCTGGGGCCCCAGCTGTTTACATTGTACATTAATGATTTAGGCGAAGGGATTAAATGTGAGGTTATCCGCTTTGGTTGTAAAAACAGAGAGACAGACTATTATCTGAATGGTGACAGATCAAGAAAAGGGGAGGTGCAACAAGACCTGGGTGTCATGGTACATCAGTCATTGAAGGTTGGCATGCAGGTACAGCAGGCGGTTAAGAAGGCAAATGGCATGTTGGCCTTCATAGCGAGGGGATTTGAGTACAGGGGCAGGGATTTGTTACTACAGCTGTACAGGGCCTTGGTGAGGCCACACCTGGAGTATTGTGTACAGTTCTGGTCTCCTAACTTGAGGAAGGACATTCTTGCTATTGAGGGAGTGCAGCGAAGGTTCACCAGACTGATTCCCGGGATGGCGGGACTGACCTATGAAGAAAGACTGGATCAACTGGGCTTGTATTCACTGGAGTTCAGAAGAATGAGAGGGGACCTCATAGAAACGTTTAAAATTCTGATGGGTTTAGACAGGTTAGATGCAGGAAGAATGTTCCCAATGGTGGGGAAGTCCAGAACCAGGGGTCACAGTCTAAGGATACGGGGTAAGCCATTTAGGACCGAGATGAGGAGAAACTTCTTCACCCAGAGACTGGTGAACCTGTGGAATTCTCTGCCACAGAAAGTTGTTGAGGCCAATTCACTAAATATATTCAAAAAGGAGTTAGATGGAGTCCTTACTACTAGGGGGATCAAGGGGTATGGCGAGAAAGCAGGAATGGGGTACTGAAGTCGCATGTTCAGCCATGAACTCATTGACTGGCGGTGCAGGCTCGAAGGGCCGAATGGCCTACTCCTGCACCTATTTTCTGTGTTTCTATGTTTTTATGTCTATGTTCCTGATGTTGGGAAAGTCCAGAACCAGAGGACACAGTCTACGGATAAGGAGTAAGCCATTTAGGACTGAGATGAGGAGAAACTTCTTCACTCAGAGAGTTGTGGAATTCCCTACTGCAGAGAGTTGGTGATGCCAGTTCATTTGATATATTCAAGAGGGAATTAGATATGGCCCTTACAGCTAAAGGGATCAAGGGGTATGGAGAGAAAGCAAGAAAGGGATACTGAGGTGAATGATCAGCCATGAACTCATTGAATGGTGGTGCAGGCTCGAAGGGCCGAATGGCCTACTCCTGCACCTATTTTCTATGTTTCTATGTTTCTATGTTTCTAAGTTATGCAGCATGCAGCACACAACAGTGAACTGACCGACAATCTCAGGGGAGTATTGCAAATAGCCTCCGGAATGGTCCAGGCATTGGAAACGTTGTTTCAAGATGCCAGTAGTACTCTCTATTATGCTGCGCATCGCAATGTGTGAAATGTTGTATTCCCGGTCAGCTTCCGTCCGGGTTATGCGTAGGGGCGTCATGAGCCAGGTGGCGAGGCCGTACCCTTTGTCTCCCAGCAGCCAGCTCTGTCCTTCTGGCTGCTGCTGAAACATGGCAGATATAGCGCTCTCACGTCGGATGAACACATCATGGGTGCCCCCAGGATATCTCGCATCAACTGACATGATGCAATGCATGTCGTCACAAATGAGTTGCACATTAACGGAGTGGAAGCCCTTCCTGTTCCTGTACGTGTTGGAATCCCCCAAAGGTGCTCGCAAGGGAATGTGGGTACAATCAATGCAACCCTGTAGCTTTGGGAAGCCAGCAATATTGGAGAAGCTCACAGCCCTTTCACGCATTGCCTGGCGGCCATGGGGAACTTTATATATTCATTCCTCTGGGCATATAGTGCAGCAGCCACCTGCCGAATGCAGATATGTGCTGCATGTTGAGAAATGGCGCACAGTTGTGGCCTGGAATGATCCGGATGCATAGAATGCAAGCGTAGCTGTTACCTTCACTTCAACTGCCAAAGCAGTCCTCTTGACATTTCTAGTTTGCAGGTATGCTTTTACTAACTCACAGATCTCAGTTACAATTTCTTTGCGGAAACACAGCCTTCTCACACAGTCTGTATCACTCAGACGCAGGTATGAATGCCTGTCCCGATATACCCAATATAGGCAAGACCTCCTGCCCATCATCCTACGTGCTCTGAGGTTCCTCATGCAGTGATGTCTAATCAATTGTCTCCTCCACAGCACCATCATGCAGAAGGCTTGCACAAGGTATGGCATTGTCAATATTGCCCCCATAATTAAATTGTACATTTGCAAGAAGCTCAAAACAGCAGGACAAGGAGTTAAAGCTTCTTTGTTCTCTCTCTCCCCAAGGTCGACACCCTTGCTTAGAACGGGAATCTAGGCATTCAAATGGGGACATTTGGGGCAACGAAGTCTAATCCAATTCTTTCATTTTAGATTTTTTTCAAATTACCACGCCATCACCGACCGAACATCTCCTCACCGGGCTCGAGGGTCGGCGGGCAGAATCGTTCCCTTGCCCGGACACAGGGGCTTGGCAAACACCCACTGCCACCCCCACCCCCTCCGCACAACCAGGGCTTCTTTTAAAGCTGCTGCATAGTGTAAGGCTTCTCAAGCCTATAGTTCAGCTTCCACCAATCTCCACTGCCCCCACCACCCGCAAGCTTCTTTTGAAACCAAGCCTCGAGCCCTTGTGTCCGGGCAAGGGAGCGATTCTGTCGGCCGACGCTCCAACCCTCGAGCCCGGTTTGGAGATGTTCGGTGGTGGCATGGCACTTTGAAAAAAATCCAAAATTAAAGAATTGCATTAGACTTCCATTTTCTTTGTTTTAAGTTTGAAAAAAATTAAGCTTCATGATGCATATTTAATGTGTTCTTGACTCCCTCCAAAACTTTGCATGAAAACAATGGCGTCATTCTGCGGCGATTTTTTAATGTGCGCTAGTTTTTCTTAAGTGCTCGGAAGGTTTTTTGGGAGTGGTCACCTACGCCGGCCTAGGAGAAATGTAAATTGGCCAAACTTGTATAAATCTGAAAAACTGGCGCAGACATCAGGTTACGCTCCCTATGACGCAAAAAAAACTAACCTTTAAAAATTGTAACTAACTGAGTTACGCTGGCGCACAAACTTTGGGGAAACTTGGATATTTTTATTTAGGCCAAAAAAAGCAGCGCGTGCCAAAAAAACGGTGCAGATAACTGGGGAAAATTAAGCTCAAGATGTTGCCGGATCGGTTGTAGGTCAGGAAGCACAGAGCTGATGGGTGAACGGTGCAAGTTAGGAAATGGAAATCGGCCCTATGGTGCCAGTTTTATTTCACATTTTTTATTTGCCTGTGGATGCTTGATAGATGGGTCACTTTTATTGCACCCTGTATGTCAATATCTTCCCATTTTTATGGCTGATCTGAGTAGTTACTACAATGTTATGTTATCACAAATTGTTGGGCTAGGAAGAGCATTTGCAAACAACTTTGCACTATTAGTTGTACAAGTCAAGCTGGTCTCAAGAGGCATGATTTTCCATTTATTGATTTATTAATATTAAACCTATGCCCATCAGATCCATCTATTGCCCCTTGTCAGCACCACACCCTGAACTTTCACGTGTTAATGTCCAAACAGCAGGACTTACATGCTATGGTGGCCATTTTCATCAACTATCAATCGAATGTCTGAAACATCCACCTGAGACAATGACACCAATATTAACTCAGAGCGTGGCCCGATATACGTGGGAAAATCGGAAGAAAGTTTAGTGCGTCGGTCAGTGACTTTTTAATAAACTAAGCCAGTTCATTAGCATTTTACTTCCATGTTTAGTGTCCAATCCACGGCAGCGAGCATGATGAGGACCCGCAATCTCAACTCCAGTATTTAAAGGGACAATCCAAAAATGGAATTTGGAAGAATTGGAGTTGGAAACAAGAGAAGACAAAGTACGTGTGGCAACATATGCCAGATGGTCAATGGCTGCTCTGCGGTTCAACGGTGGCTCACTTGATGTGCTGCTGGGGTCAATGAGCAGCCACAGACAGATACTCTTCTCCAGCAATGGGAGAAAGAAACCTGCTACTGACACCAAGAAGGCGTGGCTGGAAGTGGCCGAGGAGGTCATTAGCAGGAGCATAGTGCCACACTCATGGATTCAGTGCAGGAAGCACTTTAGTGACCTAACCAGGTCAGGTAAGGAGACTACATCTACAGCCTGCTGTGCGCATCACCCCACGACCTCACTCTGCCTTCTCAAGCCTACTACATCACATCACTCCTCATGCATGTCCACTGATTCTTTTCTTTTCTTTTTATGCACTTCCTCAAATCCCCACCTATCCATCCACCACTCCTAGTCACCCTCATCCTTATGCAATTTCAAGCCTCGCCCTGATAGTCAACCCTCATCCAAAGCACTGCATCCATCGATTGAACACGTGCCATTACACTCACTCATAGGTCTGTTCGTTCTCTCGCTGCAGGAGAAGAGAGCACAGAACACAAGGGACAAGGAGAGAACTGGAGGTGGATCTCCATAGATTTCCCAACTCACAAATGCAGAGGAGGCACTGGAGATAATTGGAGTTTTGGCGATGGCCTTCGGAGATGGGGAGACGAATACCTCCCAGCTACTTGGTGACACAATTAAATATCAGCGACCCATATGTCATACAGCACTCAGTCATGCTGACTTGATTTCAACAGCGAATGAAATATGATTATTTTCATAATGATAACTTGCAACAATTTTACCTTGCTAGTATTAATTCATATAATTTATCGCTACCAGGGCTTTCTCGCATGCAGCAGTAGTCAGTGGAGGTCGCGAACAGCGATTCATCAGTGCAGCTGATTCTTCTGAGGGTGCACCATCACAGGACCCATGCATACCATGCAGCAGCTCAGATAAGGTGGGACCAGTAAGGCAGATAGTTTGGATCTCACCTGGTGACTCACACTTCACAAGTGAGCACGAGCAGACGGTGGTGGCAGGGACACAGAGGGCACAGTCAGAGGGCACAGTCAGAGGGCACAGCCCTCTCCAAGCTCTGCTGACTGGACACAGATGCAGTACCCCCAGGGCCATTGGTGAAAAAGAGAATCATTGAGCAGCAGCAGAGAATGTGCGATGCACTGACAGCTCTTCCAGAGAATGGTGGAGTCCGCCTTAAACATGAATGGGTTGATGTCGCAGGGCATTGCGATGATGTGTTCTTCTATGGATAGAGTGACCAGCTCCTTGGAACATCATACACTGCTATCAAATGAGTCCAGGTATGCCTTGACCATGGCTGTGCAGGTCAAGGCATGCATGTCAACCACCTTATATAGAATGACAGATACCTTAGCCCTGGCCTTACAATGCTGCACTGATCTACACCAAAGTGCTCTCCAGCAGAGGAGTAGCAGTGAAATGACATGAGAGGGAAGATGGCAAAATGGGATATGGAAGTGAGGACTCCACTCAAAGCTTCTCACTTCTCACCCATTGCCCCTCTCCCAGTCAGTATCCAACATGCTTCCTCGTCTCCCAATGGCCGAGTCTCCCCCTGCACAGGTTCAGGAGCAGCAGTCTTTGGCAGGGCCCTAACTGGCTTAAAAACCTCAGCCATGAGCATCTCCTGTCAGAGCAGGCATCTTAGGAGCCTACCTCTACCTTTGCCCAAGCCACAGTGATTGCATCATTTAGGAGCAGAAGGGAAAGGAAGAGGAAAGCTTTGTAGTTGCACAATTGTATGCACATGCGTGTATGATAAAATGTAACATTGTCAAGTTTCTGTTGTTTAGTTAAAGCACACAAATTTTATTTTTTTGCACCACTTTCCCGTCTTGCCTATTCTTGGTTCCTGGGTGGCAAGTCACATTTTAAACTGCTGGATGATGATAATGGGGACCAATGGGGGAATGTGCAAGGGGTGGTTAGTTGTTTGCAAGACTGCTTTGCGTCAGTGGCATTGGTTGGGGTGGGGAGGGGGGGAGGGTGCAGGGGGAAAAGATCGACCATTACTTGTGTTTCTGACATGGGTCCACTGGTTCCACCTAAGTAAACCTTGCATTAATGAGGGCATCCCTGGCAGCAATGTGAGCAGCTGGTGGTGCGTTGCCCTCATCACCTTCCTCCTCCTACTCCTCAGAATCAACCGAAGAGTTCTGCACCTTGTTCCTCCTGTAGGTCCAAACCTCACTGCTGCACAATGTTGTGCAGAGCGCAGCACACCACAGCCATTCTGGAGACCCTGGCTGGTACGTACTGATGGGTCTAGGCATCTAAAACAGATCTTCAGCATGCCGATGGCTCGTTCAATCATACATCTGGTGGTCATATGGCATTCATTGTAGCGCTGCTGGGCTTCATTGGTCAGGCTTGTGGCAGGTGTTATCAGCCAAGTTTGACTCCTAGCAGCCACCCCTTAAATATGCTTGCAGGTCATGAAGACATCAGGGAGCTTGGATTGACGCAGGATGAAAGTATTAGGCAGCTTCCCAGAAATCTTGCGCACACCTGCATAAACATCTTTTTGCAATTGCACATTGATGGAATGGAAGCCCTTGCAGTTGATGAATACTCTTGGATGATCTGGGAATGCCTGGATTGCCATGTGTATGGAGTTCATGATGCCTTGCACCTGTGGGAAGCCAGCCAGAGATGTAAACCCAAGCTCCCGCTCATTCTGACCGGGGTCATCGCAGGTGAAGTTCATATAATTGCCGGCTCTGGCAAAAAAGCCATCAGTCACCTGCCTTATGCATTTGTGGTCCACCAACTAGGAGATCCTGGATATGTCTCTGGCAGACCCCTTGAAGGATCCAGAGGCTAAAAAGATGAGGATAGTGATGACTTTGACAATCACTGGTAACGCATGGCCACCAGGTCCAGCAGGGAGCAGGTCTTCTTTTGGGAGGCTGCAGATGCCTGCCACTACCTGATGTAACAACCTGAGCCTCCTGAAACACTGCTGTTCAGACATGTCAAGGAAACTCAGCCTCTGCCTGTACACGCTGTGTTGCAGGTAATGCCCCCTACGAGCTGCATCATCTCCAGGTCCATCCAGAGCAAGCTGCTGCTGCTGGTATTGGTCATATCGCTCCTCGTCAGAGCTCTAATCTGAGGCTGCCAAAGCGCCAACCATTCTGCAGTGATTCAGAAAACCTCCAAAGTGTAGAAAGTAAACTCTCAGCAAATGTACTATGATCAAACCCTTTCCACTAACAGGTAAGAAAGCAGCAGTGAGTACTGAGTATTAATTGCAGTATTTCCAGGAGTTTGATTCAGCCCCTCAATTGCCATTGTGTTCTCACTTTGCTTTCACTGGTGAGTTTCAGGAAGCCCGGGAAACCTGTGGATGTGGCGTTAAATTTGAAAATGAGTTGAAATATCGCTCTCATTGAGCAATTAGCACATGTGAATAGGCAACCCGCCTCGCCTAAGGGGGTTGCGCGCAAGATGACTAACGCGCTGGAGTTAAACACGGATCAAGGGGTTGAAGCTGGCTATCCGACATGATCGCATTTTTGCCAGTTTTAACCCCCACCCGCACCCAAACCCACATGGTGTACAACGTTAAATTTCCCCCCATGTGAATCATTAATTTATAAAATTTTCAGTATTATTTATGTTGTTGAGTACTAACACTGTGCTATCACATGCAGGCAGTTCAATTGCAGATTGAGATACATGACAGATCAGGAGACTTCCTGTACACATTACACTCCATTACAAGACAAGCTCTAATGCTATCTACATGGCCAGAGGCAGCTGGGTTAGTCCAGCTACCTGTACCAGGGTTAAGATTAGCTTCTAACTAGTCACATCAGTAATGAAGAAAATAAGATAAATTAACATGACCTGTGAATGAAACTGTTGGACACTGAATTTCTGAGAATCGATGATTAATTCCATTATCTGTTTAGCTTCTGTTAGTGATACTATCTCCAGTCAAGTGGATCTGTGATTTATTAGAATTTTCAAAGAAAGCTCTACAAAATATATACTTTATTGATATCACTGTGATCAACATTTTGAAGCCATTTGAGTTAATAATAAAAGTGACAGAATTTCAAATATTTCTTATTTCCTACAGCAGCAACAGAGGGCTGAGAGGCTGATCACTTTTCTTAAAGTCAGTTTTGATAAGAAAGTTTTATTTAGCAGTTAAGAGTTACATAAATGCTAAATTTTCATCTTCTGTAGTTTAAATGAGGATAAGAGTCAGATTCCTTTTCACAAAGTCAGCTTTGATAACGTCAGGGAGATGACAACTTTTGCAAAATGCAAAGCAGGCTCTGCTGAGAGAAGTCATGTGAAGGCTGCTGCATCAGTGACAAGTAATTAGAGGGCAGGGTCAACAAGGCTTTCTTTTTATATTAGGAAAAATCTGAATTGCTTTCAAGGAGAGGGCAAGATTCACCTCGCCTTCCCTCGAAAGCAGTTCATTAATTTCTGTATTCGAAAAAGTCTTGAAATGGAAATGTGTTTAAATGTCATACCAGGGCTGGGCCTCATCAACCTTACCGGGCCTTTGTGCTCTGCATAATTTTATTGGCATCATGCATTAATTATAAGATCTAAAAACTAAGGGAAATTTACCCTCAAATGGATTTTGCCTCCAAAATTATGAATATTAATGATTTTCATTATCTTGACATAATTTTGATCTACTCAGTGTGTGTCTTTCAAAGCAGCATAGGTATCTCACAGTATGGTACCAGTCCTGAACTCAGTATAACAATTCTTGAAGGTTCTGTAGAGACCATGGGACATAATCTGACAATTTTGAAGAGTAGACTTTCCTCTTTATACTACCCAATTTTCAGGAGTACTGGAGCAGAAAATGGGGCAGGGACCTGCTACGCCATTTTAACATCCATTATATATTCCAGCATCACTTTTGCTGAACACTGGAAGTTCCCCCACAAATAGGGGTGGGTATATTTAGGTTATGTGGTGCATCCCGTTTTCTATCATTACCATCTCAGTAACGCTTGATATAACTCACACCCATATAAAATACGAATCCAACATTGGTAGGAATCTCAAAAATGGTGGAAGAAAATTTAAAATGCTACAGCAGATCATTTAAGTTCTAAAAAAATGTTAATTTTTAATCATTTTTCATTTTTAAAAATTATTATATTGCTGGTTACTGTTTCAATGTATACCTTTATGCCTCCTAATGTGGGGCTTTTATTTTGGAACACTCTCTCCTAAAGAGTTCACTACAAGTTTCCCATTGGGAATATCCCTGTTTTGGAGGAGGAATGGAGATAGGCCAAGCTGATCACCTGCCAGTACATCTATATGCTGCAACCTAACTTTGAAGCTCATCTCCTGATGGCACCACACTGCCAGATTTTCTAGCCAGAGTGTCATTTCAGTTTGCCATCGGTAACATTTCAAATCCAAACAGGGTTTCCCCCCTCATCCTGATTTGGCCCAGCAGCACTTCTATTGTTGCCTCAGAAATGTCTCCTCCTTCCCCCTCCCCAGCCCCCCCACCCCACCCACACCACTGCAGCACCCTGCCACCCCCCCCCCCCCATGGAAAGCTCTCTCAATTGGAGGTAGGAATACACCAGGAGCCCAACTTCATTATTCAAATTAAGCTCTCCTAAAAAATTCACCAGGATCAGTGGTAGCTCAATTGGGAAGTCCTGCCCTGCCCCACTTTCAGCAGTGATACTGTCAGAGAAGAAAATCTAGGCTTGTACTTTTAGATTTTCATGGAAGCCTAACAACAATAAAGATAGCTACTACTCATGTTGAGGGAGGTAAAAATAAATCTCAGTGTCATAGCTCAGTATGGTTCCATCAAGTCCAGGCCTAACTCTTCACATTAAACATGCTGTCCCTCCTCTGGCCTATTAGCCCAAACTCACACTAAACCTTCTGCTGTGCGTTTGGACATTAAACTTCAGCCTCACCCCTCACATTAAATGTGCTGTCTGTCTTCAGTTAGGCTTGGGTTTGCTACGCACCATAAACCTTCTGACTTCCTTCAGCCCATCGAGTCTAATCCTCAGTGCTAAATGTTCAAACAGATAAAACTTAGCACTCCAAACGCTGCACTACCAAATTTCACCCCCATTGTCTTCCCATCAACCAGATTAGGATTCATTTTGATATCTAAGCGGTTAAAGGATAGTTTGATAACCCACTGTGCCATCCAATTCACAGACACACCAATTGCTCAGTGCTGAGAGCATATGAAAGCCCTGTGATCCCCATTAGCCTGACAAACAAGCAACTGTGACCACAGTCCTTATGCTGAAGGCTATTGATTTAGGGCTTTACCTTTGATCGTGTTGTTTCTACTCGGAACCCTGTACTGAAGCCATCATATCGCCATCAGATGCTGTATTGGGGACTAACTAGTTAAACACCAAAGATGAGTAAAGCTATATATTATACATGGAGTGCAGCTAGAAGCTTCACATGGGCAAGGGGACACATTTTTCTCTCCCATCCTACCTCAGTGTGAGTGGGAGAGGAAAAAAAAACAGGGAACCAGCCCATAAATTTCAAACACCAGTTCTAGGAATTCCCACTGGGAACAATGATGGGTGTTCCATAGTTACCCAAATATAGGTGGGCATAGGCATATTGCAATTAGTCGCAAATGATAGGAATGCATCATGATTGATATACTTCACATAATTTGTGCTAGAAGTGAAGGTCCAGTGATTTAAAATTTATAGAATTTATAGAATACAATCACAGAATCATTGAACAGCACAGAAGGAGGCCATTTAGCCCGTTGAGCCCATGCTGGCTCTCTGCAAGAGCACTTCAGCTAGTCCCACTCCCCCACCCTTTCCCCGTAGCACTGCAATTATTTTTCCTTCAGGTATATATCCGACTCCCTTTTGAAAGCCACAATTGAATCTGCCTCCACCACTCTCACGTAGTGCATTCCAGATCCTAACTTCCGGCTGCGTAAAAAAGTGTTTCCTCATGTCGCCTTTGGTTCTTCTGCCAATCACCTTAAATCTATGTCCTCTGGTTTTCAACCCTTCCACCAATAGGAACAGTTTCTCTCTATCTATTCTGCCTAAAACCCATGCTTTCTTGAACACCTCTATAAATCTCCTCTCAACCTTTTCTGCTTCAAGAACAATCTGAGCTTCTTCAGTCTATCCACATAACTGAAGTCCCACATCCCTGGAACTATTCTGGTAAATCTTTTTTGCACCCTCTCTAATCCTTCCTAAAGTGCGGTGCCCAGAATTGGACACAATACTCCAGTTGAGGTCAGACCAGTGATTTTTAAATATTCATCATAACTTCCTTTCTTTTGCCTCTATTTATAAAGCCCAGGATCCTATAGGTTTAGCTTATATTGCCTCTCCTCTTTCTATCTACCACTTTGCATCACTTTGCACTTTTCTGCGTTAAATTTCAGCTGCCACCTGTCCGCCCATTCCACCAGCCTGTCTATATCCTCTTGAAGTCTATTGCTATGCTCCTCACTGTTGACTATACTGCCAAGTTTTGTGTCATCTGCAAATTTTGAACTTGTGCCCTGTACACCCACATCCAAGTCATTAATATATATCAAGAGAAGCAGTGGTCCTAGTACCGACCCCAAGGGAACACCACTATATACCTTCCTCCAGTCCGAAAAACAACCATTCACCACTACTCTCAGTTTCCTGTTACTTAGCCAATTTTGTTTCCATACTGCCACTGTTCCTTTTATTCCATGAGCTTCAACTTTGCTGGCAAGCCTATTGTGTGGCCTTCTGGAAGTCCATGAACAGCACATCAACTGCATTGCCCTCATCAACCCTTTGTTACCTCATCAAAAAACTCAATCAAGTTATTTAAACATGAGTTACCTTTAAGAAATTCTTGCTGGCTTTCCATAATTGATCCACACTGTCCAAGTGTCCGTTAATTCTGTCCGGGATTATCGTTTCTAAAAGCTTCGCTACTACCGAGGTTAAACTAACTGGTGTGTAGATGCTGGGTTTATCCATTTTTGAACAAGGGTTTAACATTTGCAATTCTCCAGTACTCTGGCACCACCCCCCCCATATCTAAGGAGGATTGGAAGATTATGGCCAGTACCTCCGTAATTTCCACCATTACTTCCCTCAGCATCCTAGGATGCATTCCATCCGGTCCTGGTAATTTACCTACTTTAAGTACAGCCAGCCTTTCTAGTACTTCCTCTTAATTTTTATCCCATCCAGTATCTTAAATACCTCCTTTTTCAGTATGACTTTGGCAACACCTCATTCCTTAGTAAAGATAAATGCAAAGTACTCATTTAGTACCTCAGCCATGCCCTCTGCCACCATGCGTAGGTCTCCCTTTTGGCTCCTAATTGGTCCCACCCCTGCTCTTAATATAATTAACGCAAGTAAAATAACAGTAATGAAGAAAAGAGTGGCAAATCCACAGAATCAGAGGGTTTCAGTCCTAGGGTTTTAAAGGAAGTAGGTGACCACATAGCAGATGCCCTAACTATAATCTTCCAAAGTTCTCCAGATTTAGGAACTGTCATCCCTTTAGATTGGAAAATGGCGCATGTCACTCCTTTTTTTATGAATGGTGAGAGGGGGAAACTAGGGTATTATAGACCAGTTAGCCTAACATCTGTTGTTGGGAAATTACTCGAGTCTATAACTATGGATAGGGTGACTGAACACCTCAAAAATTTTCAGTTGATCAGAGAGAGCCAGCATGGATTTGTGAAAGGTAGATCATGCCTGACAAAACTGATTGCATTTTTTGAAGTAGTGACTAAAGTAGTGGACAGGGGAATGTCTATGGATGTTATTTATATGCTTCCAGAAGGTATTTGGTAAAGTCCCACATAAATATCTAAGGTAGAAGCCCACGGAATTGAGGGCAAATTATTGACCTGGTTAGGAAATTGGCTGAGCAGCAGAAAATAGAGTGTCAGGATAATGGGTAGATACTCAAATTGCCAAGAGGTGACTAATATTGTCCCGTAGGGATATGTGTTGGGGCTTCAACTATTCACAATATTTATTAACGACTTATATGACGGCATAGAAAGTCATATATCCAAGTTTGCCGATGAAACAAAGATAGGCGGCATTGTAGTCAGTGTAGATGAAAGCATAAAATCACAAAGAAATAATATGCAGAGTGAGACAGTTAATTCAAAGACTAGGGTCCTGAACTTGGGGAAAGGTAACTTCGATGGTATGAGATGTGAATTAGCTAGATTAAACTGGCGAGTGATACTTAAAGGGTTGACGGTGGATAGGCAATGGCAAACATTTAAAGACCACATGGATGAACTTCAACAATTGTACATCCCTGCCAGGAGTAAAAATAAAACGGGGAAGGTGGCTCAACCGTGGCTAACGAGAGAAATTAAGGATAGTGTTAAATCCAAGGAAGAGGCATATAAATTGGCCAGAAAAAGCAGCAAACCTGAGGACTGGGAGAATTTTGTAATACAGCAGAGAAAGACACAGGGTTTAATTAGGAGGGGGATATTAGAGTATGAGAGGAAGCTTGCAGGGAACATAAAAACTGACTGCAAAAGCTTCTATAGATATGTGAAGAGAAAAAGATTAGTGAAAACAAACGTAGGTCCATTGCAGTCAGATTCAGGTGAATTTATAATGGGGAACAAAGAAATGGTGGACCAGTTAAACAAATACTTTGGTTCTATTTTCACGAAGAAAGACACAAATAACCTTCCGGAAATACTAGGGGACCGAAAGTCCAATGAGAAGGAGGAACTGAAGGATATCCTTATAAAGCGGGAAAATGTGTTAGGGAAATTGATGGAACTGAAGGCCGATAACTCCCCGGGGCCTGATAGTCTGCATCCCAGAATATTTAAGGAAGTGGCCATAGAAATAGTGGATGCATTGGTGATCATTTTCCAACAGTCTATCGACTCTGGATCAGTTCCTATGGGCTGGAGGGTAGCTAATGTGACACCACTGTTTAAAAAAGGAGTGAGAGAGAAAACAGGTAATTATAGACCGGTTAGCCTGACATCAGTAGTGGGGAAAATGTTGGAATCAATTATTAAAGATGAAATAGCAGCATATTTGGAAAGCAGTGACAGGATCAGTCCAAGTCAGCATGGATTTATGAAAGGGAAATCATGCTTGACAAATCTTCTAGAATTTTTTGAGGATGTAGCTAGTAGAGTGGACAAGGGAGAACCAGTGGATGTGGTGTATTTGGATTTCAAAAGGCTTTTGACAAGGTTCCACACAAGAGATTGGTGTGCAAAATCAAAGCACATGGTATTGGGGGTAATGAACTGACGTGAATAGAGAATTGGTTGGCAGACAGGAAGCAGAGAGTTGGGATAAATGGGTCCTTTTCAGAATGGCAGGCAGTGCTTAGTGGAGTACCGCAGGGCTCAGTGCTGGGACCCTAGCTCTTTACAATATACATTAATGATTTAGATGAAGTAATTGAGTGTAATATCTCCAGGTTTGCAGATGACACTAAACTGGGTGGTGGTGTGAGCTGTGAGGAGGACGCTAAAAGGCTGCAGGGTGACTTGGACAGGTTAGGTGAGTGGGCAAATGCATGGTAGATGCAGTAAAATGTGGATAAATGTGAGGTTATCCACTTTGGAGGCAAAAACATGAAGGCAGAATATTATCTGAATGGTGGCAGATTAGGAAAGGGGGAGGTGCAACGAGACCTGGGTGTCATGGTTCATCAGTCAATGAAAGTTGGCATGCAGGTAAGCAGACAGTGAAGAAGGCAAGTGGTATGTTGGCCTTCATAGCTAGGAGATTTTAGTACAGTAGCAGGGAGGTCTTACTGTAGTTGTACAGGGCCTTGGTGAGGCCTCACCTGGAATATTGTGTTCAGTTTTGGTCTCCTAATCTGAGGAAGGACGTTCTTACTATTGAGGGAGTGCAGCGAAGGTTCACCAGACTGATTCCCGGGATGGCTGGACTGACATATGAGGAGAAACTGGGATCAACTGGGCCTTTATACATTGGAGTTTAGAATGATGAGAGGGGATCTCATAGAAACATATAAGATTCTGACGGGACTGGACAGGTTAGATGCGTGAAGAATGTTCCCGATGATGGGGAAGCCCAGAATCAGGGGACACAGTCTTAGGATAAGGGGTAGGCCATTTAGGACTGAGATGAGGAGAAACTTCTTCACTCAGGGAGTTGTTAACCTGTGGAATTCCCGACCGCAGAGAGTTGTTGATGCCAGTTCATTGGATATATTCAAGAGGGAGTTAGAGATGGCCCTTACGGCTAAAGGGATCAAGGGGTATGGAGAGAAAGCAGGGAAGGGGTACTGAGGGAAAGATCAGCCATGATCTTATTGAATGGTGGTGCAGGCTCGAAAGGCTGAATGGCCTACTCCTGAACCTATTTTCTATGTTTCTATATTGATCAATTAACTGAATGTGCAAAACTGTGGCAAATGGATTTCAATGTAAGCAAATGTGAGGTCATCAACTTTGGACCTAAAAATGATAGAACAGGGTACTTCCTATTGTGTTCCTAACACAGATGAGGCTGCACACAGGAAGGTTAAAGTAACAGTGACCTCAGTCTTTATTAAGACACTCCAAAGTGAGCAACAGACCTTAAGGGCTGGCTTATATACAGTGCTCCCAAGGGCTGCTGGATCCCTTGGGACTTCAGGGGATGCACTCCCTGGTGGCGGAACATGGGAGTGCATGCTTTACAGATACATAACATCACCGCCCCCCCAACCCCCAAAGTCAAAGTGAAAGCTATTTACAAGGTGAGGCGGTCGGGAGCCTTTCTTTCCCTGGTGGACCGCCTCGATACAAATGTCTGTTCTGGTGTGTTGGCTGTGCCCTCGCTGGGCTGGCGTGTTGTTGGCCTGCAGGGCTGCTGGGTGAGCCTGGCCTTGCTGGGCTATTGGGCGTGATGGGTTTGATTTCCTGGTCTGGGGTGGTGTCGTTGATCCTTTGGGTGTGTGTTGTGGGCTCGAAAAAGGTGGTGTCTGCTGTGGGTTGTTCAGGGCAGTCTGTGAACCACAGCTGCGTTTCTGCAAATTTGTCCATTGTCTAGTTTGACTACAAACACCCTACTCCCTTCTTTAGCTATCACCGTGCCCGCGATCCACTTGGGACCATGTCCATAGTTTAGCACATAAACAGGGTCATTCAGATCAATTTCCCGTGACACAGTGGCGCGACCATCATTTACATTTTGTTGCTGCCGCCTGCTCTCTACCAGATCATGCAGGTTGGGGTGAACCAGCGAGAGTCTGGTTTTAAGTGTCCTTTTCATGAGTAGCTCAGCTGGGGGCATCCCTGTGAGCGAGTGGGGTCTCGTGCGGTAGCTGAGCAGTACTCGGGACAGGCGGGTTTGGACTGAGCCTTCTGAGACTCGTTTAAGGCTCTGTTTGATTGTTTGTACTGCCCGCTCTGCCTGCCCATTGGAGGCCGGTTTAAACGGGGCAGAGGTGACATGTTTGATCCCATTGCGGGTCATGAATTCTTTAAATTCGGCACTGGTGAAACATGGCTCATTGTCACTGACCAGTATGTCAGGCAGGCCGTGGTTGGCAAACATGGCCCTCAGGCTATCAATGGTGGTGGTGGCAATGCTTCCCGACATTATTTCACATTCAATCCATTTTGAAAAAGCATCCACCACCGCCAGGAGCATTTTACCGAGAAACGGACCCGCATAGTCGACATGGATCCTCGACCATGGTCTGGAGGGCCAGGACCACAAACTTAGTGGTGCCTCTCTCGGTGCGTTGCTCAACTGAGCACATACACTGTATTGCCGTACACAGGACTCTAAATCAGAGTCGATACCGGGCCACCACACGTGGAATCTGGCTATCGCTTTCATCATTCCTATACCCGTGTGTGTGCTGTGGAGATCCGAGATGAACGTCTCCCTGTGCTTTTTGGGAAGCACTACGTGGTTACCCTACAACAGGCAGTCTGCCTGAATGGACAGCTCGTCCTTTCGCCGCTGGAACGGCTTGATTAGCTCTTGCATTTCAACGGGATGCTGGCCCAGCTCCCATGCAGTGCACAGTTTTTTTTTTACTCGGGACAGCAGAGGATCTTGGCTGGTCCAAGTCCTAATCTGGTGAGCCATGACAGGTGATTTATCATTTTCAAATGCTTCCATGACCATCAACAAGCCTGCGTGCTGCACCACCATCAACAGGTTTGCAGGCTGCGCCATTTCCACCCCTGTGGTGGGCAATGGTAGCCGACTGAGAGCATCCGCACAGTTCTCGGTGCCTGGCCTGTGGCGGATGGTATAGTTATACGCTGATAGCGCGAGTGCCCACCTTTGTATGCGGGCTGAGGCATTAGTATTTATCCCCTTGTTTTCAGCGAACAGGGATATGAGGGTCTTGTGATCAGTTTCCAGCTCAAATTTGAGGCCAAACAGGTAGTGATGCATTTTCTTTACCTTGAACACACATGCTAATGCCTCTTTCTCAATCATGCTGTAGGCCCTCTCGGCCTTAGACAAGCTCCTGGAGGCATAGGCAACAGGTTGCAACTTCCCCGCAACGTTAGCTTGTTGTAATACACACCCAACTCCGTACGACGATGCATCACATGCTAGCACAAGTTATACAATACAAGCAGCTTGTTGGAGCATAAAATGTTTCTGGCTTTCTCAAAAGTAATTACTTGGTTTTTTCCCCATACCCAGTTCTCACCTTTACACAATAACACATATAGGGGCTCTAAGAGGGTGCTTAACCCTGGTAGATAGTTGAGGAGTCCCAGGAACGACCGCAGCTCCGTGGCGTTCTGTGGCCTGGGCGCGTTCCTGATAGCCTCTGTCTTGGTGTCTGTGGGCCGAATGCCGTCCGCCACGATCTTTCTTCCCAAAAACTCCACTTCTGTTGCCATGAAGACACATTTCGACCTCTTCAGCCGCAGCCCTACTCGATCCAGTCGCTGGAGGACTTCCTCCAGGTTTTGTAGGTGCTCGACGGTATCCCTGCCCGTGACCAATATGTCGTCCTGAAAAACCACCGTGCATGGTACCGACTTGAGTAGGCTCTCCATGTTTCTCTGGAAGATCGCTGCAGCCAACCGAATTCTGAACGGGCATCTGTTGTAGATGAACAGTCCTTTGTGCGTGTTGATGCAGGTGAGGCCCTTCGAAGATTCCTCCAGCTCCTGCGTCATGTAGGCCGAAGTCAGGTCAAGCTTGGTGAATGTCTTGCCTCCTGCCAGCGTCGCAAATAGGTCGTCTGCCTTAGGTAGTGGGTATTGGTCCTGTAGTGAGAAACGATTAATAGTTACTTTATAATCGCCGCAAATCCTGACCGTGCCATCACTTTTGAGTACTGGAACAATCGGGCTGGCCCACTCGCTGAATTCCACTGGGAAGATGATGTCCTCGCGTTGCAGCCTGTCCAGCTCGATTTCCACTCTCTCCCTCATCATGTGAGGTACCGCTCGCACCTTGTGATGAATGGGTCATGCCTCTGGGACAAAGTGGATCCGCACCTTCGCCCCGGAAAAGTTTCCAATGCCTGACTCAAAAAGGGAAGGAAATTTGTTAAGAACCTGGGTACATGAGGCCTCATCGACATGCGATAGCGCTCGGATGTCATCCCAGTTCCAGCGGATTTTGCCCAGCCAGCTCCTTCCAAGCAGTGTTGTTACCATCGCCCGGGACAATCCAGGATGGCAATTCGTGCACCGTGCCCTCGTATGTGACCTTGACCATGGTGCTGCCCAGGACAGTGATATGCTTTTTGGTGTATGTTCTCAGTTTCGTGAGGATGGGGCTCAGGGCTGGTCTGAGTGCCTTGTTGCACCACAGTCTCTCAAACATCTTTTTACTCATGATGGATTGGCTAGCGCCAGTGTCCAGTTCCATGGCTATGGGTAAGCCATTCAATTTTACATTTCGCATTGTAGGTGGACATTTCGTCGAAAATGTGTGCACCCCGTGTACTTCAGCATCTGCCTGCTCTCTCTGAAGCTCGAAATTGCTTTGATACACCATGGACCGATTTTCCTCTGCCACGTGGTGGTTAGCAGGTTTTGCAGAGCTTGCAGCTCATCTGGAGGTGCCCCATTGTTCCACAGCTCTTGCAAACATACCCTTTGAAGCGGCATGAATAGGTTGAATGGAAGCCTCCACAACGCCAACAAGGTGTGAATTCATCCTTTGTTGTGGACTCTGAGTCATCTGGGTCACCTGAGGCCTGCTGGCATTTGCAGACTCGTGGTTTCTGCCCTGTACATTTCTGCTCGCAAACACAGTTCCAGTTAATTTATGAACATTGCTAGCACTTGTGTGTTGAGAGATTTGTTTGGTGTTATCACTGGTGGACATAAACGCCTGTGCTATCGCAATGGTCTTACTGAGGGTCGGTGTCTCTACAGTCAAAAGTTTTCATAGGATGGTCTCGTGGCCAATGCCCAGTACAAAAAAGTCTCTGAGCATTTGCTCCAGGTAGCCATCAAATTCACATTGTCCTGCAAGTCGCCTTAGCTCGGCGATGTAGCTTGCCACTTCCTGACCTTCAGATCGCTGGCACATGTAGAACCGATACCTCACCATCAGCACGCTCTCCCTTGGGTTAAGGTGCTCCTGAACAAGTGTACACAGCTCCTCATATAGCTTATCAGTGAGTTTCACCGGAGCCAGAAGATTCTTCATGAGGCTGTAGGTCGGTGCCCCGCAGACCGTGAGGAGGACCGCTCTCCTTTTTGCAGCGCTTCCTTCTCAATCCAGCTCGTACTGGTCTAGCTGTTTGACATAAGCTTCCCAGTCCTCACCCTCTGAGAACTTCTCCAGAATGCCCACAGTTTGCTGCATTTTTGCGTTGGATTCGTATACTTGTCGTCAGTTATTGTTTTCCTGACACAGATATGACTGCACACAGGGAGGTTAAAGTAACAGTGACCTCATTCTTTATTAAGACACTCCAGAGTGAGGAACAGGCCTTAGGGGCCGGCTTATATACAGTGCTCCCAAGGGATGCTGGAATCCCTTGGGACTTCAGGGGATGCACTCCCTGGTGGCAGAACATGGGAGTGCATGCTTTACAGATACACAACACTTCCTAAATGGCGAAAAGCTAAAAACAGTGGATGTCCAAAGAGATTTGGGGTTCCAGGTACATAGATCATTAAAATGTCCTGAACAGGTACAGAAAATAATCAAAAAGGCTAATGGAATGCTGGCCTTCATATCGAGAGGATTAGAGTACAAGGGGGTAGAAGTTATGCTAACGTGATACAAAACCCTCGTTAGACCACACCTAGAGTACTGTGAGCAGCTATGGACATCTTAGGAAGAATATATTTTCATTGGCGGGAGTGCAGCTTAGGTTTACCAGAATAATACCCGGACTCCAAGGCTTAAATTACGAGGGGAGGTTACACAAGTTAGGGTTGTATTCCCTCGAATTTAGATGGTTAAGGGGTGATCTGATCGAAGTTTTCAGGACATTATGGGGAACAGGTAGAGTAGACAGAGAGAAACTATTTCCGCTGGTTGGGGATTCTAGGACTAGGGGGCATAATCTAAAAATTAGAGCCAGGCCTTTCATGAGTTAAATTAGGAAACACTTCTACACGCAAAGGGTGGTGGAAGTTTGGATGCCGGATCAATTGCTACTTTTAAATCGGAGATTGATATCTTTTTGTTAACCAAAGGTATTAAGGGATATGGAGTTAACGCACAGATCAGCCCTGATCTCATTGAATGATGGAACAGGCTTGAGGGGCTGAAAGGCCTACTCCTCTTCCGATGTTCCTATGTGCGGACTCCTTTGATGGGCTGTGTGGCCCATTCAAATTCCAATTGTAAAGCTGGAAAGCTTCCTGTACCGTACCTCCAGACAGCTGTGCGGCCTTGCAGCTTAACAGGAAAATTCGTCTCAAATGCAGTCCATGAGCTCGTTCTCAAAACAACTTTTGCCAATTTGATTTGTCCAGTCTATATGAAGATTAAAGTCCGCCATGATTATTACATTACCTTTGTTACAAGCTTCTCTTATTTCTTGATTAAAGCTCTGTCCAACTATATAGCTACTGTTAAGGGGCCTATAAACTACTCCCAGCAGTGTTTTCTGCCCCTTGTTATTTCTTATCGCCATCCGTACTAAATCTACTTCCTGCTCCTCCGTGCCAAGGTCCTTCCTCACTATTGTCTTTGTATATTATCAGGACTACCCACTCACCTCTTTAAACTTGCCCACCTTTAAAACACAATGCAGTGAAATATGACACCCTGCAGCTAACCTGTGACCACCAGAAATGGAGCAAATCTGGGCGGCTGCCAGAATGACATTCCTCACAAGTTAATTGTTATGTCTTGGATAAAGTGTCAGACTAGATACTGCAAGCACAAAGTAAGTGTGACTGTAGTCCTTTCTTACAGATCTCAGAGTGCCTCTCCAGCCTGTGAGGCCTCCTTATATACAGGTGCTCCCAAGGGATTGTGGGATCCCTTGGGACTCCAGGGGATAAGCCCTCTGGTGGTTAGACATGGTAATTACAGGTTTACATACATAACAACACTCCCCCCCCTCCCCAAAGTCAATAGTGTAACTATTTACAATGTGAGTCGATCTGGGGCCTTCCTTTCCCTGGTTGATCATCTCGGTGCAAATGCTGGTGTTGGTGAGTCATTTGTTGGGCCTTTGCTGGGCTGCTGCGCAGCTGGCCTTGCTGGACTGCTGGGGGTGGTGAGCCTTGCTGGGCTGCTGCGGGTGATGGGTTCTGCTTTGTGGTCAACCGCTGGGTCGGTTGCTACTTGTGTGTGTGTGTTGGAGCGTCGAAAAAGGTAGAGTCTATTGTGGGTCGTTCTGGATAGTCCGTAAACCTGAGTTTGGTTTGGTCCAAGTGTTTTCTGCAGGTGAGTCCATTTGCGAGTTTGACCTCAAACACCCTACTCCCCTCTTTGGCCAAAACAGTAGCAGCAATCCACTTGGGACCTTGTCCATAGTTCAACACAAACACAGGATCATTTACTTCAATTTCGCGTGACACATTTGCGTGATCATGATATGTATTCTGTTGAACCGCCTGCTCTCTACCTGTGGACTAACGAGAGCCTTGTCTTAAGTGCCCTTTTCACGAGCAGTTCAGCGGGAGGGACTCCCGTGAACGAGTGGGGTCTTGTGTGGTAACTAAACAGGACCCGGAATAAGCGAGTCTGTAGTGAGCTTCAGTTACCCTTTTCAAGCTCTGCTTGATTGTTTGAACTGCTCGTTCTGCCTGACCGTTGGACACTAGCTTAAACGGGGCAGACGTGACATGTTTGACCCCATTGTGGGTCATGAATTCCTTGAATTCGGCACTGGTAAAGCAGGGCCCATTGTAGAAACATAGAAACATAGAAAATAGGTGCAGGAGCAGGCCATTCAGCCCTTCTGGCCTGCACCGCCATTCAATGAGTTCATGGCTGAACATGAAACTTCAGTACCCCCTTCCTGATTTCACACCATATCCCTTGGTCCCCCGAGTAGTAAGGACTTCATCTAACTCCCTTTTGAATATATTTAGTGAATTGGCCTCAACTACTTTCTGTGGTAGAGAATTCCACAGGTTCACCACTCTCTGGGTGAAGAAGTTTCTCCTCATCTCGGTCCTAAATGGCTTACCCCTTATCCTTAGACTGTGACCCCTGGTTCTGGACTTCCCCAACATTGGGAACATTCTTCCTGCATCCAACCTGTCCAAACGCGTCAGAATTTTAAACGTTTCTATGAGGTCCCCTCTCACTCTTCTGAACTCCAGTGAATACAAGCCCAGTTGATCCAGTCTTTCTTGATAGGTCAGTCCCACCATCCCGGGAATCAGTCTGGTGAATCTTCGCTGCACTCCTTCAATAGCAAGAATGTCCTTCCTCAAGTTAGGAGACCAAAACTGTACACAATACTCCAGGTGTGGCCTCACCAAGGCCCTGTACAACTGTAGCAACACCTCCCTGCCCCTGTACTCAAATCCCCTCGCTATGAAGGCCAACATGCCATTTGCTTTCTTAACCGCCTGCTGTACCTGCATGCCAACCTTCAATGACTGATGTACCATGACACCCAGGTCTCGTTGTACCTTCCCTTTTCCTAATCTGTCACCATTCAGATAATAGTCTGTCTCTCTGTTTTTACCACCAAAGTGGATAACCTCACATTTATCCACATTATACTTCATCTGCCACGCATTTGCCCACTCACCTAACCTATCCAAGTCACTCTGCAGCCTCATAGCATCCTCCTCGCAGCTCACACTGCCACCCAACTTAGTGTCATCCGCAAATTTGGAGATACTACATTTAATCCCCTCGTCTAAATCATTAATATACAATGTAAACAGCTGGGGCCCCAGCACAGAACCTTGCGGTACCCCACTAGTCACTGCCTGCCATTCTGAAAAGTACCCATTTACTCCTACTCTTTGTTTCCTGTCTGACAACCAGTTCTCAATCCACGTCAGCACACCACCCCCAATCCCATGTGCTTTAACTTTGCACATTAATCTCCTGTGTGGGACCTTGTCGAAAGCCTTCTGAAAGTCCAAATATACCACATCAACTGGTTCTCCTTTGTCCACTTTACTGGAAACATCCTCAAAAAATTCCAGAAGATTTGTCAAGCATGATCTCCCTTTCACAAATCCATGCTAATTGTCACTTATAAGGACATTAGGCAGGCCGTGCGTGGCAAACATGGCCTGTAGGTTTTCAATGGTGGCAGCGGATGTGCTTTCTGACATTGTCACACATTCAATCCATTTGGAGTACGCATCTACAACCACTAAAAACATTTTTTCCAAGAATGGGCCTGCATAGTCGACATGAACTCTAGACCACGGTTTGGAGAGCCAAGACCATAAACTTAGTGGCGCCTCCCTCGATGTATTGCCTAACTGGGAACATGTATTACATTTGTGCACACACGACTCGAAATCTGCATCAATACCGGGCTACCACATGTGGGATCTGGCTATCGCTTTCATCATTACAATGCCTGGGTGGGTACTGTGGAGATCACTAATGAAAGTGTCCCTGCCCTATCTTAGCACAGCTACCCGATTACCCCATAGGAGGCAGTCTGCCTTTATAGACATTTCACCTTTGTGCCGCTGGTATGGCTTTATTTCTTCCTGCATCTCTAACATGTGAAGGGTGCAAAATTCGTGGGAACCCGCCCCCCTGCCCCACCCCCCCACCACCACAGTGTTTGGACTCATTGGGAAGGAAATTTAATTTGGAACTATCGACCAGAAAGTTTGAAGTCCTAAAGTACACATGGAAGAAACTACGAACTTTAATCGAATTTGGGATTTTACGAGACAAATTTAGTCTGTGTGGGCAGGGCTAGGGAACTAAAGGATGGCTATTCCACAAAGAAACAATTTGAGTATTGAAGCTGTCTGGGGCATTGAAACTAAAGTAAATTGTCTGAAGAATTATGGATACTCGAAAATCCTTCTCCACAGGAGACATTAACATAGCAACAATTAACCCACAGATAGCTAACCATCAGCCTGAATCTGGAAAGCCATTTCAGCATATGCATAACAAACAAAGGCCCATCCAGCTCGCATGGAAAAAACACAAGCACAAACAGACATTGCAAATACCAAGCTAATATTTCCATCAAGAAACAGATTTAGAAGATCGGCACACCCGAGACAAGTTAACATTTTAATGAGCCCGCCAAAATATGACAAAGAATTATCGGGCCCACCAAAATTAAACAAAGAATTCTGGACTGATGTGGCGCGAAGATTAGGAAAGCTCCAACAGTATAACTGGGCCCTGCTTTAACAAAGGGTATGCTATGCAATTGCTACTGCCTCAGAAGACACTGCTAGTGATGCTTCTAAGAAGGGAGAGAGACCACCGCAGCAGTTGTAACTAACTTCTCCAGCCTCGACGTCCTGAAATCGGAAAAGGCGAGGGAGAACATCACCATCGCGGCAGCAACCGACCACAGCCAACGTGGTACCACCAGAACCACCGCGATCGACCAACTTCGAAACAAAACTCCACAAGGAAGAAACCGAAGAATCGAAAGTTTCCACTCTACAATCTAAGTCCTGACTACCAACAGGTGAAAACATTACCTAAAGAGACTTTAAACCTATTTCTAACGAAAGAAAACAGGTACTTACCCCACCAGTCCAAAACGCGCCCTACCGCATCAACGGTCAACATCCAACTGAAGATTGCGCAGCAAGAAGTCTTCTCCGACGTTCGGGTATGGCAAGCAGAACCTACAGAATCCAGCGAACCCCGAAATCGTGAACTACCGGAACTGACCATATAGGATTGGTAAGCATAGTCCCTGTTTGCCCTGGAATCTAATCTAGTCAGTGTTAGGTATTGGGAGGTGGGAGGTGTATTATTCACTGTAACCCCTTGAATGTGTGAGTTACTGTTCTTTATTAGAGTAATTATCAGTTTGACATTGCATTTTCTTGTCTTTAATGAAATCAAAGTTCTTTTGCACCAAACCAGTCGTCTCTTGCGTTTTATAACATCCCCCAAATAAATCCAAAGTCTAGAACCCAAGGGAGTGGGAGCGATTCGAACCGCTCAGAAGGTCAGAGGTGAACCTGACCCCCAAGACCACCCCTTACACGAGACACGAGACCAATTCCCGTGGAGCACACAGTTTTTTTACTAAGGACAGTAAGGGGTCCTGGCTCATCCAGGTTCTAATCTGTCGGGTGGTAGCAGGTGATTGCTCACTCTCGAATAACTAAATCTGCAAGCTGTGCCATCTCCACCCCAGTGGTGGGCAATGGCAGCCTACTGAGAGCATCGGCACAATTTTCTGTACCTGACCTGTGGCGGATGGCGTAGTTGTATGCGGACAACGTGAGCGCCCATCTCTGGATGCAGGCCGATGCATTCGTATTTATCCCCTTATTTTCAGAAATGAGGGATATAAGCGGCTTATGGTCAATTTCCAATTCAATTTTGAGCCCGAACAGATATTGATGCATTTTCTTTACCCCGTAAACACACGCTAACGCATCTTTTTCGATCATACTGTAGGCCCTCTCGGCCTTAGACAGACTTCTGGATGCATAAGCAACCGGTTGAAAATTCCCAAATTCATTAGCTTGTTGCAATACACACCCGACCCCGTACGACGACGCATCACATGCTAGTTCCAAATGTTTACATGGATCGTACAACACAAGTAATTTGTTTGAACATAACACCTTCCTACCTTTCTCAAAGGCATTTTCTTTGCTTTTACCCCATACCCATTCATCTCCCTTATGCAATAAAGAGTGCAGGGGTTCTAACAATGCTACGACCCGGTAAGAAGTGACCAAAATAGTTCAGGAGTCCTAGAAACGACCGCAGCTCCGTCACGTTCTGTGGTCTCGGTGCATTCTTGATTGCCTCCATCTTCGAATCGGTGGGCCTGATGCTGTCTGCCGCAATTCTTCTTCCCAGGAACTCCACTTCAGGTGCCAGGAAAACGCACTTTGAGCGTTCTAGCCTGAGCCCCACACGATTAAGCCGACGACGAATCTCTTCCAGGTTCTGCAGGTGCTCGACGGTATCCCGACCTGTAACCAAGATGTCGTCCTGGAAGAACACGGTGCGCGGGACCGAATTCAGCAAGCTTTCCATGTTCCTCTGGAATATCGCCGCAGCCGATGAATCCCAAACGGGCATCTGTTGCAAACAAAAAGACCTTTGTGCATGCTGATGCAGGTGAGGCCTTTCGAAGATTCCTCCAGCTCCTGCGTCATGTAGGCCGAGGTCAAGTCCAGCTTCGTGAACATTTTCCCTCCTGCCAGCATCGCAAATAGGTCATCTGCCTTTGGTAGCAGGTATTGATCCTGCAGCGAGAAATGATTGATAATTACTTTGTAATCACCACAGATTCTGACGGTGCTGTCTCCCTTGAGGACTGGAACAATCGGACTGACCCACTCATTGAATTCGATCGGCGAAATGATGCCCTCTCGTTGCAGCCTGTCCAGCTCGATCTCCGCCCTCTCTTTCATCATGTAAGGTACCGCTTTCGTCTTGTGATGGATGGGTCGAGCCCATCGGAATCAAATAGATCTGCACTTTTGCTCCTTGGATCTTCCCAATGCCTGGTTTGAACAACGAGGGGAACTTGCTTAGGACCTGGGCACATGAGGTGTCGTCAACGGATGAAAGCGCTCAGACGTCGTCCCAGTTCCAGCCAGCTCCTGCCGAACAACGTGGGGCCATCGCTCGGTACCACCCAGAGTGGTAAATCGTGCACCGCTCCATCGGAGGAGATCTTTACGGTAGCACTGCCAATTACGGGAATCAGTTCCTTTGTGTACATGCTAAGTTTCGTACGAATGGGAGTCAGGACTGGCTTTGAAGCCTTGTTGCACCACAACTTATCGAAAGTTTTTTTACTCATTATGGACTGGCTCGCGCCCTTGTCCAGCTCCATGAACACCGGGAGTCCATTTAATTCAACCTTCAGCATTATGGGGAGACACTTTGTGGTAAATGTGTGCACCCCATATACCTCTGCCTTCTCGGTGTGAGGCTCTGGTTCGTCACGATCCACCGTGGATCTGTCCTCCTCTGCAACATGGCGGTTTTCAGGATTAGCAGGGTTTGCAGCTTGCCTGCACATACGTTGGAGGTGTCCCATTGTTCCACAGCCCTTGCAAATGTATCCTTTGAAGTGGCATGAATGGAAACGATGATCACCCCCGCAGCGCCAACAAGGTGTTAATGGCCTTGTATTCATCACCCTTGATGACGGACTCTGTGTCATCTGCGGACATGCAGCTGCAGGCGTGTAAGTCCTGCCATGTACATTTCGATTCGAAAACAACGTTACTTTGTTCACAGTACTTGCAGCAGCACTAGTGTGCTGGGAAATTTGTTTGGTGGCGATAAACGTCTGGGCTATTGCTATGGTTTTACTCAAGGTTGGGGTCTCAACAGTCAAAAGTTTGCAAAGTATTAGTTCATAGCCAATGCCAAGTACGAAGAAGTCCCTGAGCATATGCTCCAAGTGTCCTTCAAATTCGCAATGTCGTGCAAGGCGCCTTAGCTCACCGACGTAGCTTGCGACTTCCTGGCCTTCAGACCACTTGTACGTGTAGAACCGATACCTCGCTATCACAACGCTTTTCTTCAGGTTTAGATGCTCCCAGACCAGGTGCACAACTCATCGTATGACTTGTCTGTGGGTTTTGCTGGAGCGAGCAGGTTTTTCATGAGGCCATACGTTGATGCCCTGCAAACAGTGAGGAGGATCGCCCTTTGTTTGGCAGCGTTTGCTTCTCCTTCCAGCTCGTTGGCCACGAAGTATTGGTCAAGTCGCTCCACGAAAGTTTTCCAATCATCTCCCTCTGAAAATTTCTCCAGGATTCACACAGTTCTCTGCATTGTTACATTGGAGTTCGTTAGCTGTATCTCGTCGCCAGTTGTTATGTCTTGGATAAAGAGTCAGGCTAGATACTGCAAGCTCAAAGTAAGCGTGACCGTAGTCCTTTATTGCAGATCTCAGAGTGCCTCTCCAACCTGTGAGGCCTCCTTATATCCAGATGCTCCCAAGGGATTGTGGGACCCCTTGGGACTCCAGGGGATAAGCCCTCTGGTGGTTAGACATGGTAATTACAGGTTTACATACATAACAATAATAGTACATACTAATGCTTCTTTGAGGTACAACCATACAGCTCTGCCCCATACTTTAAGTGCACATTAAACACAAATGGAACAGACATATAACAAACAGGTTTCCTGCCGTTTTTCTTCTGCCTTACCTTTAAATGAAGCTGCCCCGCCTGGCTATACCTTCCACCACTTGTCCTGCCCAGACTGCCATGGTGGCGGTGTGGCTCTCATCACCAAATCACACCTTGGTTGGTCCCCCTACTACTCCGGCACTTTCTCCTCCTTTGAGCCTCTCACCTTATTCCACTCCTCTCACCTCTCATTTAAAATTCTCGTTCTATATTGTCCACCCAAGTACCATAAAAATGTTATCCGAGATATCTTCACTGTTTCCTCCCTCAGCCTCTGCACAAGGTGCCTTCTCATCCTCGGTGATTTCAACCTCCATCTCAATTCATCATGCTCTCTCTCCTCTGAGTTCACTACCCTCCTGTCCTCCCTTAATCTCTCCCTCCATATGAACTACCCAACCCATATTCACTGCCATCCCCTTGACCTTGCCATCTCTCGTGGCCTCGCTATTCCTACTGTGTCAATCGCAGATAATGCCATCTCTGACCACTTCCTCGTATCGCTCTCCACCCACATCCCCCCCCCCCAACCCTACCTCCTTCTGCGTCTGCCACTGGAATAAACTCTCTCCCGACTCTCTTACAACTTCACTTATGAACTCCAAACTGTCCAAACTTTGTCCCTCCATTCACCATTACATTTCTGCAGCCACCGATCTGCTCAATCACACCCTCACCACCATCTTTGATGCCCTAGTACCTATTAAAACAATTACTCTCTCTCATGCTGGCCATTTCCCCTGGTACAGCCCTCACCTTCGCTCCTTCAAGTCCAAGAGGCACAGATTTGAACGGATATGGTGGACAACGGGTTTAGCCATTCACCGCTAGGTCTGGCTGGAACACATAAAGCACTATTGGGTCCTACTCCTGTCTGCCAAAACTGCTCCCTATTCCAGGATCATTCTGGAATGCAACGAGAACCCCCGACTACTATTCTCTACCGCTAAACTTCTTCTTAAATCCCTCTCTCCTGTCTCCACCACACTCACATCCAACAACAAGTGCGAGGAGCTCATGGACCTCTTTGTCTCAAAGATTGAGACCATCTGATCAACTGCCTCTGCCACTTCCTTTCCTTCCCCTAGCCCACCAGGCCAAACTTCCTATGAGGTTCTCCCCTGCCCTAGACCTAAATTCATCTTTCATCTTTCTCCAGTTTCTCTCTGATCTCACCTCTTCCAACCTCTCCACACTCATCTTGGCCATGAGACCCACTTCCTTTTCTGACTTCCATGTTAGCTGACATTGTTAACGGTTCTCTCTCCTCAGGTATGGTCCCCCTCGCCTTCAAATCTGCTGTCATCACCCCCTCCTCAAAAAAAACAATCCTTGACTCCACTGTGCTTGCAAACTACCGCCCCATCTCCAACCTCCCTTTCCTCTCCAAAGTCCTTGAACGTGTTGTTGCCTCCCAAATCCATGCCCATCTTTCCCAGAATTCCATGTTTGAATCCCTTTAATCCGGTTCCGCCCCTGCCACAGTACCGAAACAGCTCTCATCAAAGTCACAAATGATATCATTTGTGACTGTGACAAACAACAATAACTTGCATTAATATAGCGCCTTTAACATCGTGAAATGTCCCAAGGCGCTTCACAGGAGTATTATGCAATAAAACTTTGACACCAAGCCGCATAAGTAGAAATTAGCGCAGGTGACAAAAAGCTTGGTCAAAAAGGTAAACCTCGTCCTACCTGACCTGTCTGCAGCCTTTGATACGGTTGACCAATCCATCAACATCCAACGCCTCTCCACCATCGTCCAGCTGGGTGGGACTGCACTCGCTTGGGTCCATTCTTATCTATCTAATTATAACCAGAAAATCATCCGCAACGACTTCTCTTCCTGCTCCCGCATCGTTCCCTCTGGTGTCCCCCAAGGATCTACCCTTGGCCCCCTCCTATTTCTCATTTATACGTTGCCCCTTGGCGACATCATCCAAAAACACGGCATCAGTTTCCACATATACGCTGATGACACCCAGCTCTACCTCACCACCACTTCTCTCGACCCTTCCACGGTCTCCAAATTGTCAGACAGCTTGTCCAACATCCAGTACTAGATGAGCAGATATTTTTTCCAATTAAATATAGGGAAGACCGAAGCCATTGTCTTTGGTCTCAGCCACAAACTGTGGTTCCTAACCACTGACTCCATCCCACTCCCGAGCATCTGTCTGAGGCTGAACCAGACTGTTCGCAACGTGGTGTCATATTTGCCCCTGAAACGAGCTTCCGACCGCATATCCGCAGCACAACTAAAACCACCTATTTCCACCTCCATAACATTGCCTGTCTCCACTCCTGCCTTAGCTCATCTGCTGCTGAAATGCTCATCCATCATCATCATCATCATAGGCAGTCCCTCGGAATCGAGGAGGACCTGCTTCCACTACCAAAGTGAGTTCTTTGATGGCTGAACAGTCCGATACGAGAGCCACAGACCCTGTTACAGGTGGGACAGACATTCGTCGAGGGAAGCTGTCAGTGGGGCTGGTTTGCCGCGCGCTCCTTCCGCTGCCTGCTCTTGTCCTCTTCCTGCTCTTTGCGTTGAGACTCGAAGAGCTGAATGCCCTTCCGGATGCACTTTCTCCACCTCGGGCGGTTTGCGGCCAGGGTCTCCCAGCTGTCAGTGGTGATGTCGCACTTTACCAGGGAGGCTTTGAGGGTGTCCTTATAACGTTTCCGTTGTCCTCCTTTGGCTCGTTTACCATGAAGGAGCTCCGCATAAAATATTTGCTTAGGAAGTCTCGTATCTGACATGCATACTATGTGGCCTGCCCAGCGAAGCTGATCGAGTGTGGTCAGTGTTTCAATACTGGGGACGTTAGCCTGGTCGAGGACACTGATGTTGGTGCGCCTGTCCTCCCAGGGGATTTGCAGGATCTTGCGGAGACATCGTTGGTGATTTATCTCCAGCAACTTGAGGTGCCTTCTATACATCGTCCATGCCTCAGATCCATACAGGAGGGCGGGTATTTACTACAGCCCTGTAGACCATGAGTTTGGTGGTAGATTTGAGGGCCTGGTCTTCAAACACTCTTTTCCTCAGACGGCCGAAGGCTGCACTGGCGCACTGGAGGCGATGTTCAATCTCCACATCAATGTCTACCTTTGTTGATAAGAGGCTCCCGAGATATGGGAAATGGTCCACGTTGTCCAGGGCCGCGCCGTGGATCTTGATGATTGGAGGGCAGTGCTGTGCGGCGGTGACAGGCTGGTGGAGGACCTTTGTCTTACGGATGTTAAGCGTAAGACCCATGCTTTCATATGCCTCAGTGAATACATTGACTATATCCTGGAATTCAGCCTCTGAATGTGCACCGACGCAGGCGTCGTCCACATACTGCAGCTCAACGACAGAGGTTGGGGTGATCTTGGACCTGGCCTGGAGGCGGCGTAGGTTAAACAGCTTCCCACTGGTTCTGTAGTTTAGTTCCACTCCAGCGGGGAGTTTGTTGATTGTGAGTGGAGCATGGCGGCAAGGAAGATTGAGACGAGGGTTGGAGTGATGACGCAGCCCTGTTTGACCCCGGTCCGGACGTGGATTGAGTAATGGATCCGTTGGTAAGGATCACGGCCTGCATGTCATCGTGAAGCAGGCGAGGGATGTTGACAAACTTTTGGGGGCATCCGAAACGGAGGAGGATGCTCCATAGACCCTCATGGTTGACACTGTCAAAGGCCATTGTAAGATCGAAAAAGGCCATGTATAAGGGCTGGCACTGCTCCCTGCATTTTTCCTGCAACTGGTGCGCTGCAAAGATCACGTCTGTTGTGCCTCATAGGGGACGAAATCCGCACTGTGATTCCCGGAGGAGCTCCTCGGCCACAGGGAGAAGACTTTGTTATCTCTAGACTTGACTATTCTAATGCACACCTGGCTGGCCTCCCACATTCTACCCTACGTAAACTTGAGGTCATCCAAAACTCGACAGCCCATGTCCTAACTCGCACCAAGCCCCGTTCACCCATCACCCCTATGCTCGCAGACCAACATTGGCTTCCGATTAAGCAATGCCTCGATTTAAAATTCTCATCCTTGTTTTCAAATCTCTTCATGGCCTCGCCCCTCCTTATCTCTGTACTCTCCTTCAGCCTCACAATCCCCCCCCGAGATATCTACGCTCCTCAAATTCTGACCTCTTCAGCATCCCTGATTATAATTGCTCAACGATCGGAGGCCGTGCCTTCAGTTGCCTGGGCCCTAAGCTCTGGAACTCCCTCCCTAAACCTCTCCACCTCTCTACCTCTCTTTCCTCCTTTAAGACGCTCCTTAAAACTAATCTCTTTGATCAAGCTTTTGGTTATCTGTCATAATTTCTTCTTAACTGGCTCGGTGTCAATTTTTTTTTTGTCTTTTAACATTCCAGTGACGTGCCATGGGATGTTTTACTACGTTAAAGGCGCTATATAAATACAAGTTGTTGTTATTGCTGTTGCTTTGTACCCCAGAATTGGGACTCTTGGTGAAAAGCAGAGGAAAGATGACCCTTATTTAATTGTAACACAAAATATTGTACTAACTTGTTTTCAGACATCAACTGATACAAATGTCGCATTTTTGGATTTTCAACCCTTTTTCCCCCTCAGTGATAGGCACTTGAGGGAAATAAACTTGCAGGGCTACAGAGGATAGAATGGGGGAATGGGACTGACCGGATTGCTCGACAGCGAGCCGGCATGGACTCGATGGGCTGGATGGCCACCTTCTGTGCCATAATAACGCTATGACTCAAAATTGAGCTGGATTTTCGGCTTTTTGCGATTTCGCCCGTTTGCCGTCGCAAATCGCGGTGAAATCAACATTTTAGTGGCGGGTTTCGTCAGCGCTAGAGCACGCAACTTTCGCCAAATGAGAGTTCACGACGGGCATTAGCACTAACTCTAGTGTTGCTCCAAAGAATTTGCACGGCAGCCGAACGTTCAAGCCGGAAAATAAATTGTCCCTTCTGCGCATGCGCAAATTTTTTTTTTCCCGCGCTTCTGGTCTGCTTTCCGATCATAATCACTAATGCAGGACGCGGCTGCTGCACACATATGCAGTACACCCGGAGCTGAATCAGACATTTTATTATTCGATTTTCGATTTGGCAGGGAACAGCAGGCAGCATGTGCGAATATTCACACAGGAGGCTAACCAAACTCTTGTGGGGGCTGTGGAGAGGAGATGGCAGGAACTCCACAGGAGGTGTGGATCCTGACCCCTGCCAGCGATTTTTAACAGGATCTGGAGGGAGAGGTCTCTGCCTCAGATACAATAATAAGGACTGCCACACAGTGGCAGAAAAAGTTCAATGATCTTTCGAGGGTCATTAGAGTGAGTACAATTTTTATTCATACACTTCTTTATAACTTAGCTTAAATTAAATTAAAAATCTGACACACTATTCATTCGCATGCTGTTGCTGTTTCTGCGCACTCTGTGGGTTGCCTTCAAAAATGCATGACACATAGGTAGGCTTAGTGTAGTACCCTATTTGCCATGAATGATCTTTACACATTATTAAGATTGTTTTCTAAGATCTCATAAGATTTTTCCAAACTTCGATATTATCCTGATGAACCACGTGCAACTTCCAAGGCCATTAAACAGAGGACTCTATTACATTCAGACAGTATGTTATAGGTGCTTCGGTGCCTATCTGTGTTGCCACAAGAGCAACGATGACCAAAAGATGCTGGGGATGTTGGCTTGAGTGAAGACTCTGACATTGGTGTGCCTATCCTGCCAGTGGATTTGCAGGATCTTGCGGAGACAGCATTGGTGGTACTTCTCCAGTATTTGAGGTGCCTGCTGTACATAGTCCATGTCTCTGAGCCATATAGGAGGGTGGGTATCACCATTGCTCTGTAGACCATAAGCTTGGTGTCAGGTTTGAGGTCCTGGTCTTCAAACACTCTCTTCCTCAGGCGACCGAAGGCTGCGCTGGCACACTGAAGGTGCCCAAGGTATGGAAAATGGTCCACGTTATCCAAGGCCTCGTTGTGGATTTTGATAACTGGGGTGCAGTGCTGTGTGGCAGGGGCAGGTTGGTGGAGGACCTTTGTCTGACGGATGTTTAGCGTAAGGCCCATGCTTTCGTACGCCTCGGTGAATGTATTGACAATGGCTTGGAGTTCTGCCTCCGAGTGTGCGCAGGCGTAAGCATTGTCTGTTTACTGTAGTTCGATGACCGAGGATGGGACGATCTTGGATCTGGACTGGAGGCAGTGGAGATTGAACAGATTTCCGTTTGTCCTGTAATTTAGCTCTACTCCAGCGAGGAGCTTGCTGAGGGTGAGATGGAGCCTTGCAGCAAGGAAGATCGAGAAGAGCATTGGTGCGATGACACAGCCTTGCTTGACTCCGGTCTGAATGTGGAATGGGTCTGTGGTGGATCCGTTGGTCAGGATCACAGCTTGCATGTCATCGTGGAGCAGGCGAAGGATGGTGACAAACTTTTAAGGGCAGCTGAATCTGAGGAGGACGCTCCATAATCCTTCACGGTTGACAGTTTCGAAGGCTTTTGTGAGGTCAAAAAAGGCCATTTACAAGGGTTGGTGCTGTTTCGTGCATTTCTTTTGTATCTGCCGCACGGTGAAGATCATGTCAATTGTGCCCCTTAGTGGGCAGAATCCACATTGTGACTCTGGGAGGAGCTTTGTAGCCACAGGGTGACGGCGATTCAAGATGATTCTTGCTATGACTTTCCCGGTGGTCGACAGCAGGGAGATTCCTCTGTAGTTACCGCAGCTTGACTTGACACCTTTCTTGAAGGTGGTCACGATTACAGCGTCTCTGAGATCTCCTGGCATGATCTCCTTCCAGATAAGTGAGATGAGGTCATGGATCCACGCCAGTAGTGCTTCTTCGCCATGTTTTAGTGCATCGGCAGGGATTCCATCTGCTCCTGATTGTTCAGTTGTCAGATGGCCTTTTCAACCTCGTGCCGGGCTGGGGTTGTGCTGAGATGCTGGCGGTTGGCATGCTGTGGGGTGGAGTCGATGGCACTCATGTCGAAGACAGAATCTCGGTTGAGGAGATCCTCAAAGTGCTCCTTCGGGCACTGACTGCCTCTCTGTCCTTGATGAGAACCTCTCCGTTCTTGGCCAGTAGTGGGGTAGGGCCTTGGGCCGTAGGTTGTCTTAACTGCCTTGAAGAATCCTCGCACGTCATGGTTGTCGGCTAGTTGCTGGATTTCTTGAGCTTTCTCCAACCACCATCTGTTTTTAGCTCAGAGGTTTTCTATTGGACCTCGGCCTTCAGATGTCTGTAGAGCTGTTTTTTTGCCCTCAAGTTGTGTTGCTGCTTCCAGTCCAAGAATGTCCTGCGTTTGCAGCACATTAGCTCCTGGATCTCCTGGTCGTTCTCATCGAACCAATCTTGGTGTTTCCTGGTCGAGTGACGGAGCGTCTCTTCGCAGGTGCTTATTATGGAAGCCTTGAGGACAGACCAGGCACTGTGGACACTCTGTGTCTCTGGGTTACTGGGAATCATCAGGTTGGTAGCGAGGCGCTGGCTGAATAGGGCTTTCTTAGCAGGGTCTTTGAGTGCTCCAGTGTTCATTTTTCTGCGACTGGCCTGTATTCTCTTGAATTTAGAAGAATGAGAGGTGATCTCATTGAAACCTACAAAATTCTTATAGGGCTTGACAGGGTAGGTGCATGGAGGATGTTTCCTCTGGCTGGGGAGTCTAGAACCAGGGGTCACAGTCTCAGAATAAAGGGTCGGCCATTTAGGACTGAGATGAGGAGAAACTTCTTTACTCAGAGGGTAGTGAATCTTCAAAATTCTCTACCCCAGAGGGCTGTGGTGGCTCAGTCTTTGAGTATATTCAAGACAGAGATCGATAGATGTTTGGATATTGAGGGAGTCAAGGTATATGGAGATAGTGCAGGAAAGTGGTGTTGAGATAGAAGATCAGCCATGATCTTAGTGAATGCCGGAGCAGGTTCCAGAGGCTGAATGGCCTACTCCTGCTCCTAATTCGTATTTTCCTCATCGCCCCACTGATGTGCAGCAAAGTGCTCTCCAGCTCCTTGCTTGCAGGGAAGTTCAGCCGGCCCACACGAGGAATAATGGCAGGAGGGTGATGAAAGTGGGGGCTTCTCTCCGAGTGCTTACATTCACCCCTCTTGCCAACCCCTCGGTCAGAGCCCCAGATGCCTCTCCGGACAGCGGAGAGTCTGCCCCTGCAAAGTCACAGAAGGAGCAGAGTTTGGCAGGATCCTTACAGACTATAAAACTCCGAGGACTACCACCAAAAGCATCTAAGCAGGCACAGCAGGGAAGTGACGAGGCTGCCTCTACCTCTGCTGCACGCACAGGGTTGGCATACGGAAATGAAAGAAGCTACACCAGTTGAGTCACAAGGGTAGTCACTTGGATGTTTTCTTCAATTTTGTTGTTAAGTTTACTTTGAAATTATCTTTTGTATAAAATTATTTATTTTCAAAACTTTGTGGTCTGTGCCAAATTTGTGTGCATAATTGGAAGTGGCAGAGTGAACGGTCAGGGCTACCTTAAGCTCCAGCAATGGTGGTGACTGTGAAAAAATGGGCTGGTAATTGTAGGGATGCCTTATGCTATGGATGTGGGGTTTTGCCAACCTGGTGACGCATGTGCCAGCCACGTGGCTGTGCTGTGTAAAGTTAAATAAATCTGGCCATGATGAGGCCATCCTTGGTGTCCCGGGCAGCAATGTGCTCACGTACTGGTGGAATCTGGACTGCCTGCTCCTCCAAGTCTTCCTCATCCTCGTCTTCCACCCGATGCTCCTCCTCCTCCTCCTCCTCCTCCTCCTCCTAAGAGGTTGTGCACTCTGCACCTTGTTCCTCATGCAGCGCCAACCCCACTGCTGCGCTATGTTGGGCAAGGCGCTGCAGACCATGATGATTTAGGAGGCCCTGGCTGGTGCATACTGAAGAGCTCCTCCAGATCTGTCAAGGCATCTGCATTTTGAGCAAGCCTATTGTCTGCTCTATGATAAATCTGGTGGAGATGTGGCTTTCATTGTAATGTTCCTCAGCCTCATTACTTGGCCTCCTCAAAGGTGTCATGAGCCACGTCTTCAGTGGATAGCCCTCGTCCCCAAGCAGCCAGCTGGTAAGGCTGTTTGGAAGAGTGAAGAGCTGAGGGATAGTGGACTGGTGAAGGATGAAAGAGTCACGGCAGCTGTCAGGAAACTTGGCGCACACATGCACGATGATCTTCCTTTGGTTGCAGATGAGCTGCACATTGAGGGAGTGGAAGCCCTTGCGGTTGACAAAAGCTTTTGCGCTATGATGTGGTGCCCTGAGGCCATGTGTGCAGTCGATGATGCCCTGCACCCGTGGGAAGACAGCCAGAGTGGAAAATCCGAGCTCAGCTGGCTTCATCAGTGGCAAAGTTGTTATAATTGGCTGATTATCAAACAGGGCATTGGTGACCTGTGTGATGCATTTGTGGGCGGCCGATTGTGAAATGTCGCTAATGTCTGCTGCAGATCCCTGAAAGGAGCCCGAGGCGAAGAAGTTGAAGACACTAGGGACAGCCACTGGTAAGGCATGTCCACCCGCTCCTCTGGGCTGCAGGTTTCCCTCCAGCAATCTGCAAATGTCTACAATGACCTGGTGCGATAGCGTGAGCCTCCTTTGACATTGCTGCTCAGTTATGTTGAGGAAGCTCAATCTCTGCCGGCATACTGTGTTGAGGATATCGCCTCTGGCGTGGTACAGCGCTACGCTGATGCCCTTTGCCCTATGCAACATCAGGGTGTAGAGGAGAAGGTTGGTGTTGTTATTTTTGTTGTTGTTGTTGTTGCTGCTGCTGGTGTTAGTGTTCATCGTGGTCAGATCCTGAGGACCAAGGTGAAACAATATAAATGGTACCCATGCTGATGGAATAGATGGTAGGTGAAGTTGAGATGACAGGAGTAAGCAGTCAATGATGAGAGAAGTTGTTCCAATGAGGTGACACTGGATGGAGAGTTTGCTCCAAACATTTGCAGCCTGCAAAAAGCTCAATCCGTGTTGAGGTGGGAGTATTTATAGCACATTTCAAGCTGTCAACTCATCAGCTGATTCAATGGCCATTCAACCCTTATCTCAAGTTAACAGACGTGAGGTTAGAACCTCTACTTTTTTTGCATGCTTAATGGCCACTTAATGCCTATTTTACCACTACAATGACGTATAATGCCCATATATCGCCCATTTTGGCACAAAATGGAAACTGATGGGCATTTTTAGGAAACTTATCGCCGAGTGTTACTTTCCCCATGTGCTTAACGCCCGGAAAAAATATTACAGCCCGCCCACTTTTTTTGGGCGGAATCATCAGAATGGGCGAAATCACCGCCCATAATATCGCCCAGCGTTAATTTCCACCTGGAATTAACACCGAGATTCAATAATACCGCCCGCCCACTTTTTTTTGTCATAAAGAGCACATTTACCGAA
The DNA here is from genome assembly GCF_044704955.1 of Pristiophorus japonicus. Lineage (NCBI taxonomy): Eukaryota > Metazoa > Chordata > Chondrichthyes > Pristiophoridae > Pristiophorus > Pristiophorus japonicus. The sequence goes on along the minus strand of NC_091982.1, from coordinate 79,049,303 downwards.
ACTAGCGTCCATGAGATCGCCCAGCATCACTTTCACCACCTCGCACACATATCACCCACAATATCGCTCGCCCAAAAAAACGCCCGGTAAAAGTGGAACTAACTAGAACTAATCACAGCGTTATGGATGCCATGTTCTACATCACATGTCGCATCCTTTAAAAGCCTGCTGTACTTCAACCTCGGCGGAGTTCGGATGTACTCTGCAGGTCGTTGGAGTTGATGTGAACATCTCTAAAAACATCTTGACCACACTGTGACCAATTGGAATTGAAGAGGTGTGTTCATCGGGACATTCCTTGTTTGTGAGCAATTGGTGGAAAACAGAGAGCTACTGCAATGGGGCCTGTCATTTCTCACCCTCTCTTGATGATCAATTACATGCAGCAGACTCGAGATTGCCGAAGGTACGCTCCACTGCATTATCTGCCCAATGTAAGATATGACAGACTGATGAGGAGGACCAGACGTTACACCCCCCTCAAGTACAAGGAGAAGCATTCTTACCTCGACTTGCCCGATGCCACCTGCCTTCGGAAATTGCGCTTCCACAAAGAGGTTCTCACTGAGGTATGCCAGCTGATAAGGGAAGATCTGCACCCTACCAGCACCATCAGTACTGTACTGTCCGTCGAGGTCAAAGTCACTGCATCACTGTCGTTCTATGCCTCGGCTTCTTTTCAGGCCACAGCTGGAGACATTTGCGGACTTTCTCAGCATGCCACACATTGCTGCATTAGACAGGTCACTGAGGCCCTGTACGCATGCAGGAGGGATTTGATCAGCTTCCCTATGACCAGGGAGGCACAGAGTGAGAGGGCTCTAGGATTCTCCAGAATTGCAAACTTCCCCAAGGTGCAGGGAGCAATAGACTGTACGCACATTGCGATGCGGGCATCTTTTCAGGATGCTGAGGTTTTCAGGAACCGCAAGGGATTCCACTCCCTGAATGTCCAACTGGTTGTCGACCACCAGCAAGTTATACTGGCAGTGAATGCTCAATTTCCATGCAGCATCCATGATGCTCACATCCTGCGTGAGAGCACTGTATCTGACTTGTTTAACAATCAGCCACAAGGTCAATGCTGGATGCTTGGTGACAAAGGATATGACCTCGCCACCTGGCTGATGACCCCCCTGCGTGACACCCACACTGAAGCCGAGAGGCGATACAACGAGAGCCACAGAGCAACTCGCAATATCGTGGAGAAAACCATTGGACTGCTGAAGCAGCACTTTAGATGCCTGGACCACTCAGGAGGTGAACTCCAATACTACCTTGAACAGGTAGCTCAATTCGTGATGGTGTGCTCCATGCTGCACAATTTGGCTATCATAAGGAGACAAGAATTGCCAGATGAGTCTGACAGTCCACCTCACCAGAGAGAGGAAGAGGAGGACGAGGAGGCGGACGCTGGCATCGGCCCAGACAATCAGGCTGATGCTGAAGCCATGCCCCAGCCCCCTTATAGACCGCATGAAAAGGCCAGTGGTGGCATGATAGCTGCAAGAGCCTTTCATCAGGAGCTTATAAGAACATAAGAATTAGGAACAAGAGTAGGCCATCTAGCCCCTCGAGCCTGCTCCGCCATTCAACAAGATCATGGCTGATCTGGCCGTGGACTCAGATCCACTTACCCGCCCGCTCCCGATAACTCTTAATTCCCTTATTGGTTAAAAATCTATCTATCTGTGACTTGAATACATTCAATGAGCTAGCCTCAACTGCTTCCTCTGGGAGAAGAAATTCCTTCTCAACTCGGTTTTAAATTGGCTCTCCCGTATTTTGAGGCTGTGCCCCCTAGTTCTAGTCTCCCCGACCAGTGGAAACAACCTCTCTGCCTCTATCTTTTCTATCCCTTTCATTATTTTAAATGTTTCTATAAGATCGCCCCTCATCCTTCTGAACTCCACCGAGTGGCTGTGCTGCGTAAAGTTAAATAAATCTGGCCATGATGAGGCCATCCTTGGTGTCCCGGGCAGCAATATGCTCACGTACTGGTGGAATCTGGACTGCCTGCTCCTCCAGATCTTCCTCATCCTCGTCTTCCACCCGATGCTCCTCCTCCTCCTCCTCCTCCTAAGAGGTTGTGCACTCTGCATCTTGTTCCTCATGCAACGCCAACCCCACTGCTGCGCTATGTTGAGCAAGGCGCTGCAGACCATGATGATTTAGGAGGCCCTGGCTGGTGCATACTGAAGAGCTCCTCCAGATCTGTCAAGGCATCTGCATTTTGAGCAAGCCTATTGTCTGCTCTATGACAAATCTGGTGGAGATGTGGCTTTCATTATAATGTTCCTCAGCCTCATTACTTGGCCTCCTCAAAGGTGTCATGAGCCACGTCTTCAGTGGATAGCCCTCGTCTCCAAGCAGCCAGCTGGTAAGTCTGTTTGGAAGTGTGAAGAGCTGAGGGATAGTGGACTGGTGAAGGATGAAAGAGTCACGGCAGCTGTCAGGAAACTTGGCGCACACATGCACGATGATCTTCCTTTGGTTGCAGATGAGCTGCACATTGAGGGAGTGGAAGCCCTTGCGGTTGACAAAAGCTTTTGCGCTATGATGTGGTGCCCTGAGGCCATGTGTGCAGTCGATGATGCCCTGCACCCGTGGGAAGACAGCCAGAGTGGAAAATCCGAGCTCAGCTGGCTTCATCAGTGGCAAAGTTGTTATAATTGGCTGATTATCAAACAGGGCATCGGTGACCTGTGTGATGCATTTGTGGGCGGCCGATTGTGAAATGTCGCTAATGTCTGCTGCAGATCCCTGAAAGGAGCCCGAGGTGAAGAAGTTGAAGACACTAGGGACAGCCACTGGTAAGGCATGTCCACCCGCTCCTCTGGGCTGCAGGTTTCCCTCCAGCAATCTGCAAATGTCTACAATGACCTGGTGCGATAGCGTGAGCCTCCTTTGACATTGCTGCTCAGTTATGTTGAGGAAGCTCAACCTCTGCCGGCATACTGTGTTGAGGATATCGCCTCTGGCGTGGTACAGTGCTACGCTGATGCCCTTTGCCCTATGCAACATCAGGGCGTAGAGGAGCAGGTTGGTGTTGTTGTTGTTGTTGCTGCTGCTGGTGTTAGTGCTCATCGTGGTCAGATCCTGAGGACCAAGGTGAAACAATATAAACGGTACCCATGCTGATGGAATAGATGGTAGGTGAAGTTGAGATGACAGGAGTAAGCAGTCAATGATGAGAGAAGTTGTTCCAATGAGGTGACACTGGATGGAGAGTTTGCTCCAAACATTTGCAGTCTGCAGAAAGCTCAATCCGTGTTCCAAATGGAGTAAGCAACAACTTCTGCGCTTGAAAAGTGAACAGCTGTGAGGTGGAAGGATTTATAGCACATTTCAAGCTGTCAACTCATCAGCTGATTCAATGGCCATTCAACCCTTATCTCAAGTTAACACGTGGGGTTAGAACCTCTACTTTTTTTGCATGATTAATGACCACTTAACGGCTATTTTACCACTACAATGACGTATAATGCCCATATATCGCCCATTTTGGCACAAAATGGAAACTGATGGGCATTTTTAGGAAACTTATCGCCGAGCGTTACTTTCCCCATGTGCTTAACGCCCGGAAAAAATATTACAGTCCGCCCACTTTTTTTGGGCGGAATCATCAGATTGGGCGAAATCAACGCCCATAATATCGCCCAGCGTTAATTTCCACCCGGAATTAACACCGAGATTCAATAATAACGCCCGCTCACTTTTTTTTGTCGTAAAGAACACATTTACCGAAACTAGAGATCGCCCAGCGTCAATTTCACCACCTCGCACACATATCGTCCACAATATCGCTCGCCCAAAAAAACGCCCGGAAAAAGTGGAACTAACTAGAACTAATCACAGCGTTATGGATGCCATGTTCCACATTACATGTCGTATCCTTTAAAAGCCTGCTGTACTTCAACCTCGGCGGAGTTCGGATGTACTCTGCAGGTTGTTGGAGTTGATGTGAACATCTCTAAAAACATCTTGACCACACTGTGACCAATTGGAATTGAAGAGGTGTGTTCATCGGGACATTCCTTGTTTGTGAGCAATTGGTGGAAAACAGAGAGCTACTGCAATGGGGCCTGTCATTTCTCACCCTCTCTTGATGACCAATTACATGCAGCAGACTCGAGATCGCCAAAGGTACGCTTCACTGCATTATGTGCCCAATGTAAGATATGACAGACTGATGAGGAGGACCAGATGTTACACCTCCCGCAAGTACAAGGAGAAGCATTCTTACCTCGACTTGCCCGACACCACCTGCCTTCGGAGATTGCGCTTCCACAAAGAGGTTCTCACTGAGGTATGCCAGCTGATAAGGGCAGATCTGCAGCCTACCAGCACCATCAGAACTGTTCTGTCCGTCGAGGTCAAAGTCACCGTGTCACTGTCGTTCTACGCATCGGGTTCTTTTCAGGCCACAGCTGGAGACATTTGCGGACTTTCTCAGCATGCCACACATTGCTGCATTAGACAGGTCACTGAGGCCCTGTACGCATGCAGGAGGGATTTGATCAGCTTCCCTATGACCAGGGAGGCACAGAGTGAGAAGGCTCTAGGATTCTCCAGAATTGCAAACTTCCCCAAGGTGCAGGGAGCAATAGACTGTACGCACATTGCGATGCGGGCATCTTTTCAGGATGCTGAGGTTTTCAGGAACCACAAGGGATTCCACTCCCTGAATGTCCAACTGGTTGTCGACCACCAGCAAGTTATACTGGCAGTGAATGCTCAATTTCCATGCAGCATCCATGATGCTCACATCCTGTGTGAGAGCACTGTATCTGACTTGTTTAACAATCAGCCACAAGGTCAATGCTGGATGCTTGGTGACAAAGGATATGACCTCGCCACCTGGCTGATGACCCCCCTGCGTGACACCCACACTGAAGCCGAGAGGCGATACAACGAGAGCCACAGGGCAACTCGCAATATCGTGGAGAAAACCATTGGACTGCTGAAGCAACGCTTTAGATGCCTGGACCACTCAGGAGGTGAACTCCAATACTACCTTGAACAGGTAGCTCAATTCGTGGTGGTGTGCTCCATGCTGCACAATTTGGCTATCATAAGGAGACAAGAATTGCCAGATGAGTCTGACAGTCCACCTCACCAGAGAGAGGAAGAGGAGGACGAGGAGGCAGACGCTGACATCGGCCCAGACAATCAGGCTGATGCTGAAGCCATGCCCCCGCCCCCCTTGTAGACCGCATGAAAAGGCCAGTGGTGGCATGATAGTTGCAAGAGCCTTTCGTCAGGAGCTCATCAATGATCGCTTTGCCTGAAAGAACGTTGATGTTATTTACAAGGCAGACACAATGCTGGGTGTGCAGGTCATACATCAATGATGAGCATCACCTTGCTGACAGTTAAAGTTTAAGTTGATTGAAGCTAAGTGTAATTATACCCTTTGATGGTAAGGAATCACCAATGTGTAATGGTGCAGCTATCTGAGGCAATGTGCTCCAAGGTTTTGTTAAATAAAAAACATTTAAACCGAACACTTGTCTGAAATCATCAGTATTTCTGTACAAACCAACCCTTTCTCCCCCCCCCCCCCCCACTAGCCCCCTCCCCTCCCGCTTCTCCTCCCCACCTCTACCCCTTCCCCTCCTGACTCCAAGCTTACTGGTCGAGGAGCTCCTCAGGCGCTGCTTCATTGGGGGGGGGGGGGGGGGGGGCGGTGGTGATGGCCGAACAGCTGCTTGGATGGATACGGGAGAGGACGGTCCCGAGGTGAGAACGTGTTCCGAGTCAGAAGCAAGATGTTGCTGCTGGCTCTCATGTGTGGATGGCAATGGGGTGCGGCACCTTGGGGTGCAGTGCTGCGCTCTGGGACCACTGGGAACCCTCTGCCACCAGTGTTCCTGGTTACCAGCTCCAGGGCCTCCTCCATCCCTTCCATGTTATATCTTATTTGTTGGACAAAAACTCGGTGCCAACTATGTTCTTGGTGCTTAGTGGGCTTTTTGCTGCTGGTGAATCTCCCTTGTGCCTCCCACAACAGCTAGACAAGCACACACCACAGCCATACACGCTTTCAGAGCCTATGAGCTCCCTCTCTATCTGTCTCCTCTTCTGTGCAGATCATGATGACCCTTGACCTCCTGAATCATGAGAATCGAGCGTTGCCATGCTGTTGCTAAGGATGGTGACACTTTACGGCAGAAGGTCAAAAAAATTTAACGCTAACACCCATTTCATATCGCTCGCGGTAACGTCCAATTTCAAAAATGGAGAGTAGGTGTTTTGAGAATGGGCGAGAAGCTGGCGATCTGAAAACCCTTTTTTACCACCCACACCGGAAATATCGCCCAAAAACAAAAGTGGAGGTTCTAGCCTGTGATCCCTGAGCAGCATGGCCCCTTGGGCAAGCAGTTAAAGTGTAAAGGTAAGGTTAAAAGCATTATTAAGGGTCTGTCAACAAGGCAATAATTGGTTTAATTGGGTCGCCCGCCTCTGTGGGTTGGGTTGGCTCGGAGATTACACACGTGCCATTGGGAAAGACTTGTTGCGGCAGCTTCACTGCGGGGTCCTGTCCCGCTGTCAATCAAGTCAAATTTGCCACCCGATCCACCACCGATCCTGCCCACTGACACCGCCCCCTAGAAACTTCCCCTCAAAGATTTTAAAACGGTTTATAATTTTGCAGCTTAAACAAATGCATACAAACTATTCATCACCTAGGTGTGAGCCCATATTCCCTTCAAATGAGCCCTTAGCTATTCCACAATTCTTACAACGTGCTTACCCAGTGACGTCGGTATGGGAGGTGGAAAGCTGCTGTGGCTGAGACGAGAGCTCTGGGAGCCTGGACCCGAGGGGCCTGGCTGCATGGTGCAGCATCTCAGTAGCTGTCCTCCGCCCCCCACCCCAGGGTAGTCCAGCCCTGCTGGCTTTCTGGCGTTAGGGTGTGCAATGGTTATGGGGATGTTAAAGATCCAGACTTGCTATCACCCTGAAAGATGGCAGCATGTTAAACTCCAATTGCACAACTGCCCCTGCTATAGGACTGCAGTTCAGCACTCTGAACTGTCCGTGGGATAGCAGACTGTCGCGTATCATTCACAGCATTTGAGTAAGAAAAAGGCAGATTGCGTAAACACCCTGAGTTTGCAGCTGTCAAATGGTAGTCACTTTTGTTGCATTAATAATAACATTTCCTTTTATTTTAGTCCCATTTCATTTCACGTGATGATGCCAAAATCCCAAAAGTGAGGTTTTCAAACTGGCAAACACACTGGCAAATCTTTGATAAAGAAAGTTTTATTTTGTGCCAGTATCATTAGTAAAACCTTTACAATGTAGTGTGCCATTATCACACCATGCAAGTGCATTTCTGCAGGAACAGTCAATGAGTACCAAGGTGTCACAAAATCTCTATGGCTCCAAGCCACAAAATCCAGACTATTGAAGGATTTCCTTTCTCTTCAAAAGAAATGGACCAGAGATAATTCCATGTTTCTGACTGCAGCTTAAATGAGGTTTTTGCTGGTGCAGTCTATTGTCAGATGCAACCTTTATGGGTGCAATTTTTCAATACCAAATATTAATGTTATAATTGGAAATAAAATGCCTCTGCAACCAATTACTTCAAGTACTGCAAAACTGCCGAATAACTTTTACTTTCCAGTGAAAACCCAGTGCATTAACAGTGCCAAAACAGCACTCAAAACCCGAGTTAAAAATAACTGGTGATCACAATGCAGTAATTGCTGACATGAAATGCAGACCTGATATAGTGACTCCTAACAGGAAATACTGTCTCGACACTGTCACACACTTCCTAAACTGATGCTGAACACAGTTCTGATGCAGTCACATCCCAATACAAAATGTAATTTTGATGCAGTCACACTCTGACAAACCATAAGTCCAGATGCGTGTCACACCCTAACAAACAATGCAGTTCTGACAGGCAAACCGACATGCGATGCAATCCAAATGATTTTACTGTCAAAGCAACGGTGAGGTGACTGGCGCTTGCTGTTATTTATGCGTAAATAGTACAGCAACTTCAGGTGAGGAGCAAATGTGCAATTCAATGCCAGTGTCCAAAAGTTGTTGCCTGAGCTTCGTGAAAACTTCATTTCGCTGACTACCCCACCATTGATGTGCACTGACTATCTTAAAGGTCCTGTGTTTGCTGGTAGAACTAAACTTGCCACAGAAAGCTAAGTCTTTCATTACAAGTGTAACTACAGGTTGAACCTCTCTTATCCAGCACCCTCGGGACCTGGACTGTGCCGGATAAGGGATTTTGCCGGACGAGGGGTGATCACATTAAATTGGATGGCACAGGTACTGAGCAAGGGGATATCGGGGCTGGCTTGGGCTGGGAGTGTGGCAGAGAGATCGTGCAGGGGCGGGGGTGTGGAGGGGCGGTGGATCGCGGGGTCAAGCCAGCGATTGCGGGAGTTGGCAGCGAGGCAGGACTTCAGTTTGTTCAATTTGTTCATGTAGGAGTTCTGCGCATGCGCCACCCGGTGGCCGGGAATGGTACTGGGCGAGTGGTGGTGCCGGATAAGGGAGTCCCGGATAATGGAGGTTCAACCTGTACCTCTATAACAACATGATCATTGTTAATTACTGCCAATCAACCTTTCTGGCACTGATAAGTAACTATTACCAGTATGGAGGCTCATTCCTTCAGGTGTTAATTGATGTTGGAGATTTTAGAAATGTCACATTTAAAATTCTAATTTTTTTTTTTACCTTTCCTGTCTCTTTTCTCTCTCCCTCTCTTAATCCAATTCTATTTTTCAACTCTTTATTTCTCTTTCTGTACCTGGTTTGACATTGAATTCACCCACTTTAATCACTTCCTCCTCAGTCCTTCTGCTGTTAATTTCTCAATCCTTCAATCTGATTGGTTAATGAGATACACAGTTGCTTGCCCGGTTTCCCTCACTGCGCCATTAACAGCTCGTACTTTCAGCAACTTAGTGGGCAAAAATGTTTTGAGCTGAAGCGTGCAGGAGCAAGTCTAACCCTGCTACAGCAAAATCTGGCCCAACATGATATGTAATGGAACCCAGATGCAGTCACAACCTGGCATGCAAAACAGACCTGATGCAATTATACCATGAACATGCAAAGGACTCCTGATGATGTGACACCCTCACAATAGACGTGATGCTGATGGTATTTCATTTGATGATTTGTAACTGTATAGACCCTGTACTCTCCTGCCTTTAATAAAATAAGATTGTGAGAATGCAATATTGATTTGCTGTAAAAATCAAGATACAAATGATTGCTTTTTCCAAGAAAATCACCAAATGATTATTTTTTTGGATTCACTTTTTTTTTTCCTCGTAGTATATCTTGAGTGTCAGAAATCCCTACAGAGCTCATTATACCCAAACCTTGCACTCTTAAGAGGGCTTAAGGTCTAAAGCAGCCTGTTCTGAAATGATCAGTATTAAAGTCAGTGATCCTCTGCTGCACCAAATTAGACTGCCTGATTAAATCACACAAAAAAAGGGAAATATTTTAAAAAGCGTAATTGTATGTGACATTGTGAACTGCCTCACTGGTAATTGAGAACAGTCTGCAACTCACTTCAACCTGTTCTCCAGAACAATATGGAGAGGAAACTGCACCAAAAAAGTGCAAGTATGACCAATTCTTCAAAGTTGTTAACTAGCATACATGGAAACTGTACCTCTTCCTCTGTGAAGGGCATAAAAATTGTGTCCAGCTAGAAGAAAAATAAACACAGAAACCATTCTTGTCCTTTAGAAACATAGAAACATAGAAACATAGAAAATAGGTGCAGGAGTAGGCCATTCGGCCCTTCGAGCCTGCACCGCCATTCAATAAGATCATGGCTGATCATTCCCTCAGTACCCCTTTCCTGCTTTCTCTCCATACCTCTTGATCCCCTTAGTCATAAGGGCCATATCTAACTCCCTCTTGAATAGGATATAGATTATAGACATGGAAGCCCTACTCTTAGAGACATAAATTGTGGTTCCCTTCCCCTACCCCTTCCAAAAAGCTAGATAAACCAGAGCCATCACTCTCCCCCTAAAGAAACTGTTACATCATCCACCTAGCAAAGAAGCAGAAACTGTATCACTTTCTCGGAATAGAATCACAGAATCTTACAGCACAAAAGGAGGCTATTCGGCTCATCATGCCTGTGACTGCTCTTTGAAAGAGCTGTCTAATTTAGTCCCACAGCTTCTCCCCAATTCCCAGAAAATAGTCCTCTTCAAGTACATGTTTAATTGCCTTTTGAAAGTTCCTATGGAATCTGATGCCACCACCCTTTCAGATTGTGTGTTACAGATCTTAACAACCCTCTGTGTGAAACAAATTCTCCTCATTTTCCCTCTAGTTCTTATGACAATTATTTTCAATCTATGACCTCTGGTTGCCGACTCACTTGCCGGAGGAAACAGTTTCTCCCTCCTTGCTCTATCAAAACCCCACATAATTTTCAATACCTCTACTAGGTCTCCCCTTAACCATCTCTGCTCTGAGGAGGACAATTCCAGCTTCTCCAATCTCTCTGAAGCCCCTCATCCCTGGTATCATCCCGGTAAACTTCCTCTGTACCCTCACCAAGACCTTGACACCCTTCCTAAAGTACATACACTAAAGGGACATACACAGACATTGTTCCTTTCCCTGCATTACACACAGTTCACACTCATTTTAACCAGGAAACGTTTATTCCATCTGCTTGGGTTGGATTGGAACTCGAGTCTTTGAAGTTAAAGAACATGGAAGTACCCACTCCCAAAGCTGAGAGAATACATTCATGTTACCCAGTTCTGGTTCCTTCCCAATCTCATATTCTCACAATAGAAATGTACAGATTACCATAGAACAGTGCTCTCCATTAGTTTTTTGTCAAGGCTCAAGAACCATCATCAGCAATACTTTAATATTTTTCACCATGGAATGATGGGATATTAGTACTGTGTTCAATCCTGAGCAGAGCTTGAAAGCCCACACCTCTCCATCACCAGATCTGCTCAATGTTACCTTTGCAACATAGCCAGTCTCTAACCCCACCTTAATCTTTAATTTCCGAAACGTTGTGACCTCCAGACTCAATTACTCCAATGTTCTTCATATTGCCTATTGTCCACACTCTACAAATTCCAACTTGTCCAGGATTGTTGCCTGCATCCTGTCTCACACCAAGTACTCCTTGCCCATCATGGCAAATGCACACTGGTTCCTTATTTCCCCAACACACCCAAATTAACACCTTGCCCTTGTCTTCAAATTTCTCCAAGGCCTCAGAACTCTCCACCTCTGCCTCCCTTTCACACTCTTCAGTCTTCTGCCTCTCACCTCCAGTGCATTCCTCCACCCCACCATTGGTGGTGGAGGTTGAATTCACCTCAGCTCTGCTATCTGAAAGTCTACTTCTTTGTCCTCTTAAAAAAAACTTTCTCAAACATCTATCTTTTCCACCTAGCCTTTAGTCACCTCTTCTGACCTCTTTTCAGAGGCTTACAATGCTGTACATTCTCTTGTATTAGCCCTCTATGAAGCGCAGTGCGATGTCTGGCTTGTTAAAGGTGCGGCATACACTGCATGCAAGTTGTTGACGTGGAAAATCGCGCGTCACGGCGGTGGTTGGGGAAGAAATGGGTCCTAAACTGGCGATAGATAGGTAAGGGTGTGTTCTTTCCATGTATTTGGGTACAAGCCTATCCTCCTGGCAATTGTAAGCAATTTTTAAAACATTGTTTTCCAGTGGATTCTGGGCATTAACAATTGATCTTGTTGTAATGTGTATGAACTGTAGCTTCACCGTATAGCCCAAGCATTTGGGGATTTCCTTTGAGGAGATAATTACCAAAAGGTACATCTTTATTCCTACTGGGGTTTCTACTTTAAAAGTGAGTGATTTGAGTGTGGGGGGACATTGAGGCTGGTTAATAAAACTCTTGCTCAAATGAACTAAACTATTCTAAGGCCTTTTCTTTTGGCTTTAAATCTTCCTAAATTGTTATTGCAGGCAATCCTGACACTGGACAAGAAATACAATTGTCAATGTACTTCGAATAGCTGCTGAACCAATTTTCCCCTCTGCCCTTTCCCAAAACAAATGGCCAGCTTCTGAATAGCACTTGGAAAGGATTGGCGTAATATAATCTTTTATATTTGTGTTCTTTTGTTCACATAAACGTCAAAGTTCAACACTAACCCTAACCAGCACAGGTTTTACATTTCCCTCGCTGTCCCCAGGGTGCCTGAGAATGATGCTGGGCAAAGTAGCTCGTGCGCAAGTGCAGACCAACAATGGCTAGCTTCCATGCAACTACTGATGTAATAACAATAAAAGGTCATGTGGCAAGGTCACATGATGACAGTTTCTGTTAAGGAGCCATCTTGTAGTGTGTGCTGTTAGTGGTCTCTTAAAGACATCACAGATGGTGATGAGGATAGGATATTTGGATTCCCAAGCTGAAATTTTTGTTGGTGGACATCCTGCCAACTGAGAGAGAGACTTTGAGAGGTTCTTTGTTTTGAAACAGCTAAAAATCCACGGTAAATTTCAAGCACACTTGGCTGAATTGTTGACATTGCCAGAGTCTAGACGGCTGCGCCTATGGGAATAATAGGGTGCTTGGGTGAGTTCCATCGTGACCATGTGGAGCGGCTAGAAATGTTTTTCACCGCGAATAGTATTGTCGAAGTCCCCGATGATGTATACAGTAACCGGATAGTTTTAGAAAGGAAACGGACTATTTTCTTGACTGAAGCAGGCCCTGTGCTTGTTCCTGTCAAGCCAAGGGACACGCCACTGTCAGAGATTTGCACTACAATCCTGAGCTCCTGGAACTTGCCGAAAGCTATTGTTTTGGAACACAAAATCAATTAATTGACAAGGGTATCAGTGAGTACATTGTAGCTTTAAAAAAGCTATTCATTCATTGTCATTTCGGAAACTTTCAGGTACGAGCATTGCATGACCGCTTTGTGGGTTGAGAAATGAAGCAATCAGAAGGAAATTGTTGACAACCCCTAACTTGACTTTTGATTTAGATTGTTAGACAGCTATGTCGATGGATATGGCCAACCAATACTCCCAAGAATTTCACCCCATTTCCAGTCGTCAGACAACTGGGGTGAATCGCCTGCAGGCTAAAAGTAAAAGGCAGTTGACCAAGCAACTGATCAAGGTAGCAGATCATTGAAGTCATGCTATTGGTGCCTGGGACAACACATTGCTCAAAGCTGTCCATATGTGAAGCCAGAGTGTTTCTTCTGCAAGAAAACTGGGCACCTTGTGAAAGCGTGCCGACTGAAGAGTAAACCAGCTTTCAATGATAAAAGTAGAAATTGGCAGACACTACATAGCATTGGAAAGAAGCAACAGGATGAGGAGGTTCTGGAGATACACGTCATCAGGAGCATGAGCTTATCTAACAGCGATTCACAAAGTATTGTCCTCCAAGTAAATGTTGCAGGAACCAGGATATCTATGGAAATAGACACTGGTGCATCCATGAGTGCAGTACCGGAATCGTTATATTTTGACAAGCTGTGTGATTTTCGACTGGAGAAATTGAAGACAGAGCAGGAGAGCAAATCACTGTTGTAGGATGAATCACCATACCGGTGAAATACAAGGATCAGTTTCAGAGCTTGCCTCTCATAGTAGTGACAGGAGACAAGCCTGCCTTGATAGGTAGAAATTGGTTGGGATCACTGAATCTGGATTGGAATGAGATTTTTCACGTGGAAATAAAATTTGCATCAAAAGATGAAGTCATCAAACAGTATCCAAAGGTGTTCCGTGATACAGGCAGTCCCACCCAAGACTTCAAGGTGAGTGTCAGAGTGCAGAAGGAAGCAAGACCAGTTTACTGTAAGCCACGTCCCATATCATAGGCACTCCAGGAGAAAGTTGAGCAAGAACTCAAAAGACTAGAAACTGAGAACATTATCTCTAAGGTAGATCTACGTAATGCTGATCACAGTAATGCTGATGCTATGTCCAGGTTGCTATCCCCATCATAAGTTACACCCAATAGAGAAGAAGTGTTCTATTTTTCATACATTGATGAGCTGCCAGTCACAGCTGAAAAGATTGGTAGAACAACCAAACATGACCCAGTTATGTCAAAGATGTATTATTACATAGCAAATGGAAGGCCAAACCATGTATCAGAGGAAGATATTCATCCATACTTCGTTCATAGGAATGAATTGTCAGTGGATAGATTGTATGATGTGGGGAGGAAGAATGGTTATTCTAAATATGCTCAAGTCCAAATTGTTGGGAGATCTTCATGACCAGCACCTGGGAATATGCTTGACCAAGAGTTTTGCACGCAGTTACTTATTGTGGCCAGGTTTAGATAAAGCGATGGAGTTCATCACCAGTTAGTGTACAACATGTCAATCGGCGAGCAAAAATACACCATCAGTACCATTACAGCCATGGAAATGGCCTCTCAGGGTGTGGCAAAGGTTACATGTAGATTTTGCTGAGCTAGAAGGACAGCAATTGTTCATATTGATAGATTGTCATTCAAAGTGGGTAGCGCTGTTTCCGATGCAGAAAATAACAAGTAAAACACTAGACAATTTGCGAAGATTTTTTCTACATATGGCCTCCCAGAAAAAATTGTGTCTGATAATGGGCCTCAGTATTGTTCAGAAGAATTTGCACAATTCATGAGCAGAAACGGTGTGAAACATACCAAAGTTCCACCATATCACCCTGCTTCAAATGTAAAACTTGCCCTCATCAAGCAAATGTTGGATCCAATTCCAAAGAAATGGTAGTTGTCGTTGGACCGCAAGGTGGCAAATTTTCTGATTACTTATCATAATACTCCTCATACAACTACTGATAGAACACCAGCAGAGTTTTTTTCTCAAATGACAGCCACAAACCAGGTTCTCATTGTTAAAGTCAAACTTGGCACAGTCAGTAGAAGAGAAACAATTAAGACAGAAAAAGAATCATGATAGAGATAGAGTAAGAGAGAGAAGTGTGAAATTGAATCAGAAGGTTAGAGTGAAGAACCATCACCATAAATGGTTAAAGTGGTTATCAGGAAGAGTAGTTGAGGTATGTGGCTCTCGCACATATTTGGTCAAGATGTTTGATCACGGAAAGGTTAGGTTTGTTCACGTTGATCATATTTTACCTATGTGGAAGGAGTTGAAAGTTGGAATGATTTGATTATTTCTGATGAGTCAGAAAGTCTTCTTACAAGTAGAGTACCAGCAGCATATCCTCATCGGATGTACTAGAAACAAATCCAAGAAAAAGTCAGAATTTAAGTCCAAGTCCGAGTCAGGCAGACAAACAGTCGGAAGTTGTAGAGAGTTCAAGTGTAGATCAAGGGTTGCCCTTGGAGAAAAACTCTCCTCAGGCTCAGCCTAGAATGTTCTACAACAAGATTGGAAAGTTCTGCTCAAGAACGAAGGTATCTTCTTCAGAACAGAAAACTAATGGTTAAGTTTGATTTGTAAATATGGAAAAATAAGTTTATGGGCCAGACTTTCCCTAAAGGCCCGCTGAGAAGCACCGCTAACATTCGGAGAAAAAAGCTGCTGAGAAATTCCATTTTAAATGTAAAAGTAGATAGAACTAATAGCCCGGCGAGAAAATGGGTGTTGCACCCTCATTCTCGGTGATTTTCTCAGCGGGTAAGTGCAAAGTTAGACAAATGGGCGGTTGTTACAGGAATCGACGGTAAGTAGTAAAATTTAGTCCGAAGCTGCGGTTGGGCCTAGGGAGGGGAGAAAACTTTTTTTTTAAATTTCATTTAAAAAAAAAAACATGTACAAAGCATTCCCAAGACAGTTTGAACCCTAATCGTCATGTTAAAATAAAAAAAGTAATTAAAGAACCTTTAACTTACCTTTCTTTGCAGGGACAGTCTTACCGCCCTGTAAAAGCAGCTTTTACAGGGCAGGTCTCTCAGCGATCTGGACGTCGGCGGTTGAGGCCAAACGTACGCCCTGGCGGTTGTTCTCGGCATTGCACGTGGGCAGTTTGGTCCCGGCGGGCGACTTCAGATGTGGGTGATAACTTTCAAAAACTTATGTGCAAACTCTCGCCGGGCGAAAAACCAGCTGTAATGTCGAGAAAATCGCCGACAGTGAAGCCGAAAGTCTGGCCCTATATCTTTTGTTGTGTATACCATGCAAGTTATGTATAATGCTTATTTTATTATGATTACTTCTTCAATAAGGAGAGAGAAGTTTATAGAGTTGGACATAGTGGACTATTGATTTAATGTAACTACTGATGTAATAACAATAAAAAGTCATGTGGCAAAGTCACATGATGACAGTTTCTGTTGAGGAGCCATCTTGTAGTGTGCGCTGTTCATGGTCTTTGTAAAGATATCACAAAGAGCTGTTCCCAAACCTTAACCCAACTCCGAGCCGATCTTTCAGTGAGTTTGCAAACTCCTTAATCTCATCTCTCAGTTCCCTTGAATGCTGCAGCTCTCCCTGGCTCTGGTTAGCTTGTCCTTTTGTGGTTGTTTAGCACATCTGTTCCTGTTTCATGCAATAATTGCTGTGGTTTATGATATTTGTGCCTGTCTAGGTACAGTAACAATGGCAGATGCACACACTCTGGCCACACTGACGCTGAAGATTGTGGATGTTCATGGCTTCCATTGCTTGGATGATTTTTATTTTTAAAATATTGCAGATAGCAGAGTGGGTGAAAGAGAAACAGGAGAGAGAGAAGAAGAAACAGAGGCTACTTTCCATCAAATGTTGCTGGCTATTAATCAGGACTGCGAGAGGGATGGAGTACAAAAGCCGGGAGGTCCTGCTGCAACTGTACAGGGTATTGGTGAGGCCGCACTTGGAGTACTGCGTGCAGTTTTGGTCACCTTACTTAAGGAAGGATATACTAGCTTTGGAGGGGGTACAGAGATGATTCACTAGGCTGATTCTGGAGATGAGGGGGTTACCTTGTGATGATAGATTGAGTAGACTGGGTCTTTACTCGTTGGAGTTCAGAAGGATGAGAGGTGATCTTATAGAAACATTTAAAATAATGAAGGAATAGACAAGATAGAGGCAGAGAGGTTGTTTCCACTGGTCGGGGAGACTAGAACTAGGGGGCACAGCCTCAAAATACGGGGGAGCCAATTTAAAACCGAGTTGAGAAGGAATTTCTTCTCCCAGAGGGTTGTGAATCTGTGTAATTCTCTGCCCAAGGAAGAGTTGAGGCTAGCTCATTGAATGTATTCAAGTCACAGATAGATAGATTTTTAACCAATAAGAGAATTAAGGGTTACGGGGAGCGGGCGGGTAAGTGGAGCTGAGTCCACGGCCAGATCAGCCATGATCTTGTTGAATGGCGGAGCAGGCTCGAGGGGCTAGATGGTCTACTCCTGTTCCTAATTCTTATGTCCTTATATCTTATATCCTTATGGCACAAGAAGAAAAAGGTGACAACAACAACTTGTATTTATATAGTGCCTTTAATGTAGTAAACTGTCCCAAGGCACTTCACAGGAGCATTATGAAACAAAATTTGACACCGAGCCACATAAGGAGATAATAAGACAAATGACCAAAGAGGTAATTTTTAAGGAACAGCTGAAGGCATGGCCACCAATGGTGGAGTGATAATATCAGGCATCTGCAAAAGTCCAGAATTAGAGGAGCGCGGATATCGCGGAAGGTTGTGGGGCTGGAGGAAATTATAGCGATATGGAGGGGCAAGGCCATGGAGAGATATGAACACAAGGATGAGAATTTTAACATTGCGGCATTGCTTAACTGGGAGTCAATATAGGTTGGCTAGCAAAGGGGCGATGGGTGAGCGGGACTTGGTGCAAGTTAGGACACAAGAAGCCGAGTTTTGGATGACCATAAGTTTACTATGACGAGAACATCAGAGGTTGGCCAGGAGTGTGTTGGAATAATCAAGTCTAGAGGTAACAAAGGCATAGATGAGGGTTTCAGCAGCAGATGAGCAGAGGCAGGGGAGGAGTCGAGCAATGTTCTAGAGATGGAAATAGGCGGTCTTAGAGATGATGTGGATATGTAGTCGGTAGCTCATCTCAGGGTCAAATACAACACCAAGGTTGCGAACAGTCTGGTTCAGCCTCAGACAATTGCCAGGGAGAGGGATGGAGTCAGTGGCTAGGTAACCAGAGACAATGGCTTCAGTCTTCCCAATATTTAGTTGGAAGAAATTACTGCTCATCCAGTATGTATGTCAGACAAGCAGTCTGACAATTTAGAAATAGTGACGGTGTCGAGCGAGGTGGTGGTGAGGTAGAGTTGGGTGTTGTCAGCATACATGTGGAAACTGATGCTATGTTTTCAGATGATGTTGCTGAGGAGCAGCATGTAGATGAGAAATAGGAGGGGGCCAAGGATAGATCCTTGGGGGACACCAGAGGTAATGGCGCAGAAATGGGAAGGGAAGCCATTGCAGATGATTCCCAGGCTACGATTAGATAGATAAAAATGGAACCAGATGTGCAGTCCCCACCCAGGCAACTCAAAAACAGCCCAAGCATAGATCAATGAGTAGTGCAGTAGGACACAGGCTGATTTTAGTTAGCAAAAGCTGACATGTGGGAAGTGGGAAGTGCTGATAGTTGGCATGTAGACTATCCCACAATTCATTGTGATAAGTGAAAAGTCCAAAACAACAGAACAGGTAGATGTAATAGAGGGATTTCATTCTGACTGTGGATGCTGGAATAGCACTGTTCCTATAGAAATCTGTTGCTTTCTCTTGCTCTGCAATTAGAGATAAAAATATCTGAACGCTCCAGATTCCATAGTGAGCCAGAGATGATCCTAGCCAGCGTGGCTGTAATGAACACCACATTTGGCCAGGCCTCCCTAGGCTAAGGATGGTTCATAAGAACATAATAAGAACATAAGAATTAGGAACAGGAGTAGGCCATCTAGCCCCTCGAGCCTGCTCCACCATTCAAAAAGATCATGGTTGATCTGGCCGTGGACTCAGCTCCACTTACCCGCCCGCTCCCCATAACACTTAATTCCCTTATTGGTTAAAAATCTATCAACGAGTAAAGACCCAGTCTACTCAATCTAACATCAGAAGGTAACCCCCTCATCTCCAGAATCAGCCTAGTGAATCGTCTCTGTACCCACTCCAAAGCTAGTATATCTTTCCTTAAGTAAGGTGACCAAAACTGCACGCAGTACTCCTGGTGCGGCCTCACCAATACCCTATACAGTTGCAGAAGGACCTCCCTGCTTTTGTACTCCATCCCTCTCGCAATGAAGGCCAACATTCCATTCGCCTTTCTGATTACCTGCTGCACCTGCAAACTAACTTTTTGGGATTCATGCACAAGGACCCCCAGGTCCCTCTGCACCGCAGCATGTTGTAATTTCTCCCCATTCAAATAATATTCCCTTTTACTGTTTTTTTTCCCAAGGTGGATGACCTCACACTTTCCGACATTGTACTCCATCTGCCAAACTTTAGCCCATTCGCTTAACCTATCTAAATCTCTTTGCAGCCTCTCTGTGTCCTCTACACAACCCGCTTTCCCACTAATCTTTGTTTCATCTGCAAATTTTGTTACACTACACTCTGTCCCCTCTTCCAGGTCATCTATGTATATTGTAAACAGTTGTGGTCCCAGCACCGATCCCTGTGGCACACCACTAACCACCGATTTCCAACCCGAAAAGGACCCATTTATCCTGACTCTCTGCTTTCTGTTAGCCAGCCAATTCTCTATCCATGCTAATACATTTCCACTGTCTCCGCGTACCTTTATCTTCTGCAGTAACCTTTTGTGTGGCACCTTATCGAATGCCTTTTGAAAATCTAAATACACCACATCCATCGGTACACCTCTATCCACCATGCTCGTTATATCCTCAAAGAATTCCAGTAAATTAGTTAAACATGATTTCCCCTTCATGAATCCATGCTGCGTCTGCTTGATTGCACTATTCCTATCTAGATGTCCCGCTATTTCTTCCTTAATGATAGTTTCAAGCATTTTCCCCACTACAGATGATAAACTAAGCGACCTATAGTTACCTGCCTTTTGTCTGCCCCCTTTTTTAAACAGAGGCGTTACATTAGCTGCTTTCCAATCCGCTGGTACCTCCCCAGAGTCCAGAGAATTTTGGTAGATTATAACGAATGCATCTGCTATAACTTCCGCCATCTCTTTTAATACCCTGGGATGCATTTCATCTGGACCAGGGGACTTGTCTACCTTGAGTCCCATTAGCCTGTCCAGCACTACCCCGCTAGTGATAGTGATTGTCTCAAGGTCCTCCCTTCCCACATTCCTGTGACCAGCAATTTCTGGCATGGTTTCTGTGTCTTCCACTGTGAAGACCGAAGCAAAATAATTGTTTAAGGTCTCAGCCATTTCCACATTTCCCATTATTAAATCCCCCTTCTCATCTTCTAAGGGACCAACATTTACTTTAGTCACTCTTTTCCATTTTATATATCTGTAAAAGCTTTTACTATCCGTTTTTATGTTTTGCACAAGTTTACCTTCGTAATCTATCTTTCCTTTCTTTATTGCTTTCTTAGTCATTCTTTGCTGTCGTTCAAAATTTTCCCAATCTTCTATTTTCCCACTAACCTTGGCCACCTTATACGCATTGGTTTTTAATTTGATACTCTCCTTTATTTCCTTGGTTATCCACGGCTGGTTATTCCTTCTCTTACCGCCCTTCTTTTTCACTGGAATATATTTTTGTTGAACACTATGAAAGGGCTCCTTAAAAGTGCTCCACTGTTCCTCAATTGTGCCACCGTTTAGTCTGTGTTTCCAGTCTACTTTAGCCAACTCTGCCCTCATCCCACTGTCGTCCCCTTTGTTTAAGCATAGTACGCTCGTTTGAGACACTACTTCCTCACCCTCAATCTGTATTACAAATTCAACCATACTGTGATCACTCATTCCGAGAGGATCTTTTACTAGGAGATCGTTTATTATTCCTGTCTCATTACACAGGACCAGATCTAAGATAGCTTGCTCCCTTGTAGGTTCTGTAACATACTGTTCTAAGAAACAATCCCATATGCATTCTATGAATTCCTCCTCCAGGCTACCCCGTGCCAACTTTTTTTAAGCTCATGTTCAGCTTTTGCTAGGCTTGTAGTTTGACAAGAATGGACCAAGTATTTTCCTAGTCCTACCCTGCTTTCTCATGCTGTTGCTTTGATTTCTCTCACTGGATGGCGGAAGGAGAATGAACGGTGTTGAACCTCAGCTCTGGCAACATCCAGAGACACATGGATCTGCTGAGAGCCACAGGTGAAGGGGAAGAAAGCCACAAATGCCTTCTGAATCTTATGATAATTACTACTACTAAAGGATATAGGTACATGTTTAATACATCAGGGATAAAATACATTCTACCGAGAGTTAATATAATCACTACCGACTGGGTATAGTAAATGAAAGCACTCAATTCTATTTGACAGTATCCTACTTTAGGCATTGTAGAAATTATGTGTGAAAGGAAACATGGAAACATTTAAAGTGCAGTAGGAGCTCAGTGTGCGGTTAACACAGGCACCTCAGAGTCCACAAGTTCAGTTCTCACAGCATTTATGAGATGTGCAACTGTGTGGCACTCTGTGATTTCCATTTTATTATTTATGTCTTGCATCCGGTTAACGTCTGCAGGATGTGCATTTCCCCTGTTACATATCTCGCTGGAACTTGAGGACATCTACAAACAGCAAAACATGAAAACTGTCAGGAACAGAAATGATTGAGGTGGTGGCAGTGCGAAAGGCATAGTCGCCATCAAATTTGCATGTGCGTTGAATTAACTCTGTGTGAGCCATTGAGAAAGTATGTTACTGGAGAGGTAGACCATTTTTCAGAGGAGCAGGAGATGATGTAGCAGAGTTGTCTTATATTCGAGTTTAATTTCTTCTGCGTTAGAGGCAGTGTATGTGCTAATGTACATTAGGGTATTAATGGGGTAGTAATTTTGTGATTTTTGTGTTTACATTAACCTTTTCCCAGGCTCCTAATTTTAATTTTTTCTAATGCATATTAATACATTTTTAATCTATTAGCTTCTTGTTGGGAACAAATAATGTGAAACATGTAAATGTATTTAGTTCCCAAATTATATTAATTGCTGCTATTTAATTCTAGTGTTAAAGCAGTAGAGGTAGAGAGTGGGGTATGAATGGTGAGAAGATACATTGCATTTGCTTTGTTCAGATTATGGGAGGGCAGCAGTTATGTGCCAGCTTCCTGCTAAAGTCGGCTATCTTATACAGATGGTAGGCTCATAGACGCTCATGTTCACTGGTCTACGATTCAGCCATTAGGATAAGGAAGTTGTTTTAGTAATGTAAACCTTAGGAGCTGACACACATTGCCTTTCAGCAAATCAAACATAACAAGTGCCAATGTAAAAGCACCTATTAAATGGGATGCTGTGCAAGGCCTGGGGATGCTGAAGTTTGTGGAGAAGATATTGCTCCTGAATTTGTGCATTAATTTACAGTGGCACTTTTCAGATTCAAAGCAATAATTGTGGTCCACCACTAAACATAGCCTGTGTGGTTGCTGCATAACAATATCCATATACTGAAACCTGCATCCTGTTTTTGGAGGTATATCTACAAATTATAGATCTTATATGGCAGTGTAACATTCAACAGTGATCCACATTGCTTACCATGACATTTTTCTTCACATCATCCATGTCTTCCGATCCCTCCAAGTGCTGGATTGTGGAGCCCAGGTTATTGCCTTCCATGTCTGTTGTATCCAGTGCTTAGTTCCAAAAACAAGCTATGAGTAAACCTGTGTTGTTGCAAAAAAGGAGAAAAGGAGAAAAGGTCGCATTAGAGAGATGTAAAGAAAATGAGAGAATTTGTATAGCACCTTATCATGTCCTCAAGATGTCACAAAGTATTTCACAACCGATTAGTTACTTTTGAAATGCAATCACTGTTGTGCATTAGAGAGCAAGGGAAGGTACAAGGTGCACTAAAGAAGGAAATATGTTATAGAGAGGAGTATGTGTATATGGAAGGACTGTAATGCAGCAGGTTTTACAGATTAGTGCTTGTTATAAATGTTGTATCTGTCATCGATCTTTTCTTGGGTTCATCAGCGCCCTTTGTTTTCAATGCATTTCTTGACTTCCCAATGTCTACCTTTAAGATAATTTCCCTGAAATTCCGGTTTGGCCTTCCACAGGCATTTTAGAGAAAAAATATGCACCTATCTTAAGCTGGTGCACACATTCGGAGTTCCTACGGACCCGGGAAGGCATTGGAAATGCCGGTTTCCAGCGCGCAATGTGCATGCGCTGGAAACCAGCATTTCTGATCTGTCAAGTTTCGGATGCTGGGCCTCCTTTGACTGCGATTCGCAGCGTGTGCAGGTCGATGCGTGCACCAGGCCTCAAGCTGGAGTCACATGGCTCTGGGCAGGCAATCAGGTAAGGTATCATAGTAATAGGAGATCCGCAGGGTCCTAAACTCCTATTACTATGATTGTGATAGAGCCCGAAACATCCAAAACACAGCCCCAAACACCGAAAACATGAATAAAAAATATAAAATAATTGCACTACATTCATTTAAACTAAAGTTATTAATGTCTTAAAAAAAAAATTTCCGATTTTAAAAAAAGTTGGGGATATGGGGCCTGAAATTCCGGCCTCGCTGGGTCTGTACAGAATACGTACAGAGCCGGCGAGGCTCCGCAAAATCCGGTTTTCCGATCTGTCTAGTTTTAGCTTGACAGATCCAACGCATCACCACAGCCAGGACATTCGCACGGGCGAGATTGACGATTTTGCCCATCTCTTGACCAGCGAATGTCCTTAAAACTCTTGTGCCTGGTAAAAGCAGGCGCATAGCCTAGTTTTAGCAGCGTAAGAGTTTTAAAACATATAACAAATATATAAAAATAAAAATTAAAAACACATTTTTATGTTAAAAACCCTGTCCACTAAAGTAAGTTTATCTTAAACGCTAATTACAGCACTTAAAAAAAAATCCGAAAAATAGATATTTTTTCTAACACATTTCATTAACATTAATTTAAATTAATATAAATAAGTGAGGTGTTTTTTTTAATTTTTTATTTGTGTTTGGGTTGTTGGGAGTGGGGGAGTTCCCATTATTATCAATGAGAGTATTGTACCTTCATTGGTTGTCCAGTGCCATGTGACTCCAGCTTCTCCCTCCGTATCTCCAAGACGTGAACGCACTCTGATGCGCAGGAAGAGGAGGCCTCCGACCGGAATCGCTGGAGGGCGCAGGAGCAAAAGGTAGATGCGGATCTTTTTCCTTATTTTCAGGGCGGAAGCCCAGAACCGGGATTTCAGGCCCCCTATGGGCTGTATTTTCAGCTAATTTGCGCCCCTGTTTAGGGCCTGGGCGGGGCGTAAAAATGTTTTTTTTGGTGCGAAACAAGGCGCACAACATTTGGCGTCCAGGCGGAACTTTCGGCAGTGGTTTTGCAGCGGCACTAAAACTTAGCGCCCGCCCAATGTTTTCACCGTTTGGATGATGTAAATCAGCGTGCAACGCTGCGCTAGCGCCCCGGGCGGAACTTTCGGGCCATATTCCCTGTTATGTGTGTAATAACTTGATAGACTGAATACTGTAAACTAACACAGGTACAAACCTGGCTCTGCTTTATTAGGGTCAAAAGTGATTACATTACATGATGGCTTGCCTTTATACCTGGGCTGCACACACGCGCCACCTGGTGGCTAGTAACCCCAAACATACATACATGATAATATCCCCTTTTAAAATATTAATAACAGTCATTTTACAAATTGAGATGCTCCGGGGCTTTCCGTTCCCGAGTTGATCGTCTCAGTTTAACTCCAGCCTTGGGTGAGCATTCTGAGTCTGTTATGACTGGGGGCTGGGTAGCCGATCTGATGGGAGTGGCAATGACCATGTCAGGGATTGAAAGTCCAGATTCATTGATGACAGCAGAGTCCTCTGATGACTGAGGGGAGGTTGGTTGGTCACTAATTGTGTCTTCCTCAGACTGTTCCGGTTCATCCGTGTGCCACAGCTTTATCTGATCAACATGTTTCCTGCTTGTTTGTCCATTCTTGAGCTTGACAATAAACACTCTGTTACCCTCCTTGGCTGTAACAGTACCAGCGATCCACTTGGGACCTTGACCATAATTTAGTACTTACACAGAATCGTTAACAGAAATGTCGCGTGACACAGCAGCGTGATCATGATACCACTGCTGACTTTGACGTCTGTATTCAACATGATCGTTCAAGTCATGGTGGACAAGAGAGAGCCTGGTCCTGAGACCTCTCTTCATCAATAATTCAGCAGGGGGCACCCTGGTAAGCATGTGGGATATTGTCCTATAACTAAGCAAATGCGTGACAAGCGAGTCTGCAGTGACCCTTGAGTTACACGTTTCATACTCTGCTTGATGGTTTGGACAGCACGCTCTGCTTGACCATTAGATGCAGGTTTGAATAGTGCTGACCTCATATGTTTGATATCATTGAGTTTCATGAATTCTTGAAACCCCAAAACTATTGAAGCAAGGTCCGTTGTCGCTTACAGCGATGTCGGGCAGACCATGAGTGGCAAACATGACACGAAGGCTCTCAATGGTAGCTGTGGTTGTACTGGATGACATGATTATACACTCTATCCACTTGGAATATGCATCCACCACAACTAAAAACATCTTTCCCAGGAAGGGACCTGCAAAGTCGATGTGGATCCTGGACCATGGTTTAGATGGCCACGACCACAGACTCAGTGGCGATTCCGCTGGTGCTTTATTTAGCTGCATGCAAGTGTTGCACTGATGCACACATGATTCCAGATCAGTCAATTCCACCATACATGAGACCTGGCAATGGCTTTCATCATGACAATATCGGGATAAGTGCAATATAGGTCATGTACAAATTTCTCTCTGCCTTTCTTAGGCATAACAACCCGATTACCCGACAGTAAACAATCTGACTGAATGGATAGTTCGTCTTTGCGACCGTTATAAGGTTTGGTCTCATCACCCATTTGCTTCAGTATGGCAGACCAATCACCACTAAGGACACAACGTTTCACAACCGATAATATCGGGTCCTGGCTGGTCCAAGTCTTAACTTGTTGAGCCATGACAGGGGTTCCTTCACTTTCAAAAGCATCCATAACTAACAGTAGGTCTGCAGTTGTGGCGTCTCCACCTCCGGTCTGGGCAATGGCAGACAGCTCAGTGCATCGGCACAATTCTCGGTGCCAGGTCTATGGTGAATGACATAATCATAGGCCAATAATGTCAGTGCCCACCTCTGCGGGACGATGTATTGGTATTGGTAACTTTGTTTTCCGAAAACAATGAAATGAGTGGCTTGTGATCTGTTTCCAATTCAAACCGAAGACCAAACAGGTACTGATGCATCTTTTTAATGCAGTACACACAGGCTAATGCTTCTTTTTCTACCATGCTGTAGGCTCTTTCTGCCTTTGACAAACTTTTGGAAGCAAACGCAACAGGTTGTAGTTTACCCGACTCACTAGCTTGTTGGAGCACGCAATCAACTCCATATGACGAAGCATCACAGGCCAATACTAGACACTTACATGGATCATAATGTACCAGAAGCTTGTTAGAGCAAAGCAGATTAGTAGCTTTCTTAAAAGCTCTATCTTGAGACACACCCCAAACCTAGTTGTCGCCTTTTCTTAGCAGCATGTGCAATGGCTCTAATAAAGTGCTCAATCTAGGTAGGAAATTACCGAAGTAGTTGAATAGGTCAAGGAACAAACGCGGCTCCGTCACATTCTGAGGCTTGGGTGCATTTTTGATGGCCTTGATTTTTGAGTAAGTAGGCCTGATGCCATCAGCAGCAATTTTCCTCCCCAGGAATTCGACTTCTGGTATCATGAAGATGCATTTGGAACATTTCAGTCTGAGTTGCACTTTGTCCAGATGATGTAGAACTCTTCCAGGTTGTTCAGATGTTTGGTGGTGTCACGACTTGTGACTAGGATGTCATCTTGGAACACGACGGTTCTAGGGACAGACTTTAGTAGACTTCCCATGTTCCTCTGAAATATGGCTGCAGCCGAGCGAATTCCGAAAGGACACCTGTTGTAGATAAATAGTCCTTTATAAGTATTGATGCAAGTAAGTTTCTTCGACGTGTTGATCAGCTCCTGTGTCATGTAGGCCGACGTCAGATCCAGTTTAGTGAATGACTTCCCCCCAGCTAACATTACAAACAGATCATCAGCCTTCGATAACGGGTATTGATCCTGTTTCGAAACTCGGTTGATTGTAACCTTGTAGTCTCCACAAATCCTGACAGTGTCATCATTCTTCAACACAGGAACAATGGGGCTGGCCCATTCGTTAAATTTGACTGGCGATATGACCCGTTCACGCTGGAGTTCGATTTCGACCTCCTGCCTCATCATGTACGGAACGGCCCGAGCTTTATGATGGACGGGCCTTGCATCCGAGTCCACGTGGATCTGCACCTTGGCTCCCGTGAATTTGCTGATGCCTGGTTCAAACAGCGAGGGGAACTTTCTCAGCACTTGAGCACATGGAGTATCATCCTCCGATGACAACGCTTTGATATTGTTCCAATTCCATTTGATTTTTTCTACCCAATTCCTGCCGAACAGCGTTGGACCATTGTCTGGAACAATCCATAATGCTAAATCATAAACCACACCATCATACAACACCTTGACTGCTGCACTGCCAATCACATTTATGAGTTCTTTAGTGTACGTACGCAACTTGGCATTGACTGGACTCAGCTTAGGCCACACAGCCTTAGTATCCCACGGCTTGTCGAATGTTCTCTGGCTCATTATTGATTGACTCGCACCCGTGTCCAATTCCATCGGTACCGGCACACCGTTAAGTTTCACATTAATCATTATCGGTAGGCGCTTTGTTAGGAATGAATACAGTCCATACATTTCCTTCTCTGGTATCTCGGATTGCATATCTGGATCCGCGCTATACTGATCATCATCCTCCACGTGGTGTGCCGCAGCATACTTGCTCAGTTGCTGATTCTTGTGCTGGAGATGCCCCCGTCTCAAACAGCCTTTACAAATGTACTGTTTAAACCGACACTGATGAGGCCAATGACTGCCCCCACAAAGCCAACATGGTGAAATCGGATTCATTCCCATTGGCGGACTTTGAGCAGCCACAGGTTTCGCATACGCAGTCGGGTAGGTCCTGCCATATGCAGCTCTGCCAAACAACGATACAATCTTGTTTACAGTACTTGCCGAGTTCTGATTTTCCGATGATATCTGCTTTAAGTGTTTGTCCGTCGTCATGCATGCCTGGGCAATCATGATGGCCTTGCTCAAGTCCAGCGTTTCCGCTGCCAGTAGCTTTCGCAGGATCACCTTGTGGTCGATGCCGATTACAAAGAAGTCCTGCAGCATGTCTCCCAATGCGCTTTCGAACTTACACGGTCCAGCTAGACGTTTTAGATCGGCAACGAATTTTGACTCATCCTGGCCCTCAGAACGAACGTGCTCATAGAATCGATATCGTGAGATGATGATGCCTTCTTCAGGTTTAAGATGGTCACGTACCAGAGCACACAATTCCTCATAGTCCTTGTCCGTTGTACTTGCAGGCGAGAGAAGATTCTTTGAGTCCATAGATTTTCTAACCGCAAACTGTGAGAAAGACCGTCCTGTGCCTAACTGCTTCAATGGGTTTCTCCATTTTGTTTGCCACGAAGTACTGGTCCAGGTGAGCTACAAAATCTGTCCAGTCCTCTCCCTCCACGAATCTCTCCAGAATTCCAATTGTACTCATCTTTGCATGCAAAAGTTCTTAAGCTATCTCGTCGCCAAATGTTATGTATGTAATAACTCGATAGACTGAATTCTGTAAACTAACACAGGTACAAACCTGGCTCTGCTTTATTAGGGCCCAAAGTGAACACATTACATGATGGCTTGCCTTTTATACCTGGACTGCACACACGTGCGCACAGCCTAATGACCTCCGACAGTCGCGCCACCTGGTGGCAAGTAACCCCAAGCATACTTACATGACATCTCCGATTTAGCTTCCACCAGGGAACCCGCCAACAAAAAGTAGTCGTACCCAGGTCGGACCCGGCGCTAATGGCGCCATCTTGAAAATAGATGAGAAATTGAGTGCATAAAAGGATTGGGAGAAAAAGGCTGCATTTTTCATAGTGAATTTTTATGTGAGTTTATAGTTCGTTTTAAAGGACATTTAAAGATATTTTAAAAGATGGGGGCTATACTATGTCAGCCATTATTCCTGGCTGCTATATTTATGTGGCGTCGAGTTGCAAGAAGGCTTATTGATGATCATTTTAAACATAATCGAAGAGGTCGCAGACATATAGGGAGGAGGCCTTACTCCCAATGACTTTACAGGGAACATCATTCATACCTGCAGCTCTCTGAGGTACAGTGTGTTCGAAGGTTGTGCTTCCAAAAAAAAGTGCTGACAGAGATATGACAACTCATACAGGCAGACCTACAGCCTACCAGTGGCATCAGGACTGTGCTGCCCGTCGAGGTGAAGGTGACTGCAGCACTTGCCTTCTATGCCTCCGGCTCCTTTCAGGCATCAGCGGGGGACATATGCTCCATCTTGCAGCATGCTACACATTACTGCATTCGGCAGGTGACTACTGCACTGTTCGCACGCAGGATGGACTTCATAAACTTCCCAATGACCGAGGAGACGCAAAATGAGAGGGCTGTAGGTTTTGGATGAATTGCTGGCTTCCCCAAGGTTCAGGGTGCTATTGACTGTACTCACATCGCCCTGCAAGCACCTTTACATAATGCAGAGGTTCACCAAAACCGAAAGGGATTCCACTCCATGAATGTACAGATCGTCTGTGACCATACTCAGCGCATCATGGCAGTCAATGTCCAATATCCAGGGAGCATCTTGCGTGAGAGCTCTGTCTCAGGCATGTTCCAGTGTCAACCACAAGGCCAGAGCTGGATGCTGGGGGACAAAGGTTAAGGCCTCGCCATCTGGCTCATGAGCCCCCTCCGGAACCCTCAGACAGAAGCCGAGCATCGCTATAATGAGAGCCATGCAGCCACACGCAACGTTGTCGAACAGAAAATTGGAGTGCTCAAGCAGCTTGGAGCACTCTGGAGGCTGCCTACAATACCCCCTCAGCAGGTCTCTGAGTTCATTGTGGTGTGCTGCATGCTACACAACTTAGCCATCATGAGGGGACAGGAATTGCCAATGGGGATTGTAGGAGAACCTCAGGAGAGAGGGGAGGAGGAGGAGGACGAGGACATGGAAGAGGAGCCTGGCAAGGAACCAGTTATGCTCATAATAAATAGTCAGACCGAGTACTGTGTGTAATGAGCAAGTGTGACCTGAGCTCCTTTATTGTAGTTCCAGAGTGCAAGTACCTCGTGGGTGGCCTGCTTATATACTGTGCTCCCAACAGGTAGGCCCTCTGGTGGACAGGTGTGATGCAGGTTACAAGGTGTTAAATACATAACATCACTTCCCCGTGAAGTCAACAATACACTTATTTACAAGGTGAGACAATCTGGGGCTTTGCGCTCCCTTGTCGATCGTCTCGGTACAAATGCTGGTGTGGTTGGGTTGTTCAGTTCTTCATTGGGCTGTTGGGCAGCCGGCCTTGCCGGGCTGCTGGGGATGATAAGCTCGGTTTCGTGGTCAACTGTGATGTCAGTTGCCACTTGTGTGTGTGTTGGAAGGTTAAAGTTGGTGGTGTCCTCTTCAGGTTGTGCATAGCTGTTGGTGAACCGCAGTTTAATTTGGTCTAAGTGTTTTCTGTGCGTTTGTCCATTGGTCAGTTTGACCTGAAATACCCTACTCCCCTCTTTGTTTGTGACCATACCAGCGAGCCATTTGGGACCATGTCTGTAATTGAGCACAAACACAGGATTATTGATCTCAATATCGCGTGACAAGTTTGTGCGGTAATGGTCGATGCCGCTTGTCCTCCACATGATCATGCAGATCAGGATGGACCAGAGAAAGCCTTGTTTTACGAGCCCTTTTCATGAGCAGCTCGGCTGGGGGAATCCTGGTGAGTGAGTGGGGTCTGGTGCGGTAGCTGAGCAGTACTCGGGACAACCGGGTCTGCAGGAGCCTTCTGACATGCGTTTCAAGCTTTGCTTGATGGTCTGAACTACCCATTCTGCCGGCTGTTGGATGTGGGCATGAACGGTGCAGATGTGACATGTTTGATCCCGTTGTGGGTCATGAATTCTTTGAATTCGGCACTGGTGAAGTACAGACCATTGTCGCTGACTAGGACATCAGGCAGGCCGTGCGTGGTAAACATGGCTCATAGACTTTCAATGGCGGCCGTTGATGTGCTGACAGACATTATTGCACTTTCAATCCACTTTGAGTAAGCATCCACAACAACCAAAAACATTTTTCCTAGGAATGGGCCCGCATAGTCTAAATGGATCCATCTATATGGATGACCAGGACCACAAACTTAGCGGTGCCTCTCTGGGTGCATTGCTCAACTGAGAGCAAGTGTTGCACTGGCGTACACATGACTCTAAATCTGAGTCGATGCCTGGCCACCACACATGGGATCTGGCTATGTCTTTCATCATCACGATGCCTGGGTGGGTGCTGTGCAGTTCACAAATGAATGTGTCTCTGCCTTTCTTGGGCAAGACTACGCGATTGCCCCACAAAAGACAGTCCGCCTGAAGGGACAGCTCATCTTTGCGTCTGTGGAATGGCTTAATCGCTTCCTGCATTTCCACTGGGACACTGGACCAGCTCCCATGGAAGACACAGTTTTTTTTATCAGGAACAGTAAAGGATCCTGGCTGGTCCCTCAAACTCACAATGTCCTGCAAGGCATCTTAGTTCGGCGACGTAGCTCACTACTTCCTGGCCCTCCGATCGTTGACATGTGTAAAACCGGTATCTCGCCATCAAAACACTTTCCTTAGGATTTAGGTGCTCCCGGACCAGCGTACGCAGTTCTTCGTAGGATTTCTCTGTTGGTTTAGCCGGGTCCAGGAGTTTCTTCATGAGGCCATAGGTTGTTGCCCCACAGACAGTTAGGAGGATCGCCCTTCTTTTGGTCACGTTCTCATCCCCTTCCAGCTCATTGGCTACGAAGTATTGGTCGAGTCTCTCCACGAAGGCCTCCCAATCGTCCCTTTCTGAGAACTTCTCCAGGATGCCGACTGTTCTTTGCATTTTCGCACAGTTGTTCATTACCTCGTCGCCAATTGTTATGCTCATAATAAATGGTCAGACCAAGTACTGTGTGTAATGAGCAAGTTTGACCTTAGCTCCTTTATTGTAGTTCCAGAGTGCAGGTACCTCATGGGTGGCCTGATTATATACTGTGCTCCCAAGGGATGCTGGGATCGCTTGGGACTCCAACAGGTAGCCCTCTGGTAGACAGGTGTGATGCAGGTTACAAGGGGTTAAATACATAACAGTACCCTGCCAACACCACCCCCACCACAACCACAGGGGAGGCATTGCGTAAATTACGCCGCTGCAAAAGCCTTACGTCAGCAGCTCATAATTCAACCCTTTGCTTGAAGAGTGAACAGCATGTTTGCACGTTGTCTGGCCACTCTATCCCACCATGTTGACTATTCCCCCTCTTATTCTGCAAATGAGACACTACACAGGAATGGTTAAGGTGAACAAAACAATTTATTAAACATTGTAAAATTTTATAACTTTGTTAACACAATTAGAAAACGTTGAAACTTTAATAAAATAACATAAATTAGAATGAAACTGTGATTATACAACAACAACAACAACAACAACATGATAACCAACACACCTGCCCCACGGTCTTTTACCACCGGCTTTCTCCCCCCTTACCCTTAGCCCTCTCCCGCGCCAGCTCCTCGTACGCAAAGTGGCACCACCATAACGTGCAGCAACGTTGTCAGAGCGCTGCTGTGTTGGGGGGAGAAACACTGGAGACGCCTCCTGGGGATACACTGGACAAGCTCGTGACGTGTAAGGCCCGGCTAATGACTGGCGAGCCTCTTCATCAGTGTTGCCAGTCACAGGTGGTGTGGGGGTGAGTCTGGGTGTCACACTGGCCAACTCAGAAAGGCTGCTCGCCACACTCTCCGGGACTCCAGTGTGATTGGTAGAGGCAACCAGCCTCGTGTGGGCAGTGATGGCCTCCAAGGTTTCGCGGCTCGCACCGACAATCTGCGACCCTACCTCTGTTATGGTCACTTTCAGACTGTCGATGCTCGCGGGAATCCTACCCAGGACATCGAGAAGCCGACGGGTGAGCCTGATGCTCTCCCTGGACAGTCCCACCATGTCCAGTTGTGCGTCTGCCTGTCTTTCAACAGACTGTCTTTGCCGACTCACCCTCCAGAGAGATGGCATACGGGATTCGACCCCAGAACTGTGTTGCTGCACGCCACTAGTCCCAGGAGCCTCGGGGATCACAAAACCCGGGAATGTTTGATCATCCACGGATGAGGCGTTTGCCGGTGGTAAAAGAGGTATAAACTGCATCTGCACCCCCTCCTCCTCCACGGCCCCCCCCCCCCCCCCCGGGTCAGCTGCTCTGTCAACTCCTCTTCCTCAAATTCCTCCTCCTCCAATGTTGGGCTGACGTGGAGGGTGGATCCCAAGGATTCGGCATCTCTGACTGGTCATCTGGAAGTAGAAAGCAACAGAGGAGTGGTTAGCAGCAGGGGAGGGAATAGGGTGACATGAGGAAGGTCACATAGCACAGGCGCATTTGAAGGACCGCCGCGACTCCATTATATCTAGTCCACAGACACTGCATCACATTGCCCCAACCCTAGTCCATAGACACTGCAGACCTTGCCCCAACCCAGTGCAGGACTTACCCTCAGGATGCAAGCGGGGGTCAGCACCACCCGTGGCAGTTGCCCGACCTGAGATGCCAATGAGGCTGCCACTCGCTCCTCCAGGTCTATAAGTGGCAGGGTCTGAGGTGGATCGCCAGCTGTCCGCAGCTGTCCCCGCCGGCTGTGGGACTTCTTTGCCTGCAAAGATTTAAATGGGAATGGTTACCAAAAGATCCATCCTCAGTCATCGAACTACAGTAAACAGACAACGCTTGCGTCTGCGCACACTCGGAGGCAGAACTCCAAGCCATTGTCAACACATTCACCGAGGCGTATGAAAGCATAGGCCTTACGCTAAACATCTGTAAGACAAAGGTCCTCCACCAACCTGCCCCCGCCACACAGCACTGCACCCCAGTTACCAAAATCCACAACGAGGCCTTGGATAATGTGGAGCATTTTCCATACCTTGGGCGCCTCCTGTCAACAGGAGCAGACATCGACGACGAGGTCCAACACCACCTTCAGTGTGCCAGCGCAGCCTTCGGTCGCCTGAGGAAGAGAGTGTTTGAAGACCAGGACCTCAAACCTGACACCAAGCTTATGGTCTACAGAGCAGTGGTGATACCCACCCTCCTATATGACTCAGAGACATGGACTATGTACAGCAGGCACCTCAAATACTGGAGAAGTACCACCAATGCTGTCTCCGCAAGATCCTGCAAATCCACTGACAGGATAGGCACACCAACGTCAGAGTCTTCACTCAAACCAACATCCCCAGCATCTAAGCACTGACCACACTCAATCAGCTCTGCTGGACGGGCCATATCGTCTGCATAACTGACACGAGACTCCCAAAACAAGCGCTCTACTCGGAGCGTCGGCATGGCAAGCGAGCCCCAGGTGGGCAGGGAAACACTTCAAGGACACTCTCAAAGCCTCCTTGAAAAAATTTAACATCCCCAGCGACACCTCGGAATCTCTAGCCCAAGACCGCCCAAAGTGGAGGAAAAGCATCCAGGAAGGTGCTGAACCCCTCGAGTCTCTTCGCCGAGAGCAAGCTGAAGCCAAGCATCAACAGTGGAAGGAGCGCACGACAACCGAGGCACCCACCTACCCGTTCCTTCAACCATTGTCTGCCCTACCTGTGATGGAGACTGTAGGTCCCGTATTTGACTCTTCAGTCACCTGAGAACTCATTTTAGCGTGGAAGCAAGTAATCCTCAACCCCGAGGGACTTCCTAGGATGCTGAATCTACTCAATCTTTCCTCATAGGACAATCCCCGCATCCCCGGAATCAGTCCGGTGACCCTTCATTGCACTCCCTCTGTAGAAAGTATATCGTTCCTCAGGTAAGGAGAACAAAACTGTACACAGTACTCCAGGTGCGGTCTCACCAGGGCCCTATATAATTGTAGTAAGATGTCTTTACTCTTCTGCTCAAATCCTCTTGTAATAAAGGCCAACATACCATTGGCTTTCTTAATTGCTTGTTGTACTGGTATGTTAACTTTCAGTGATTCATGTACAAGGACACCCAGGTCCCTCTGAACACCAACATTTCCCAATCTCTCACCATTTAAAAAATACTCTGCTTTTCCATTTTTCCTACCAAAGTGGATAATTTCACATTTCTCCACATTATATTCCATTTACTATGTTTTTGCCCATTCACTTAGCCTGTCTATATCCCCTTGAAGCTTGCTTACATCCTCCTCACAACTTGCATTCCCACCTAGCTTTGTATCATCAGCAAATTTGGATATATTACATTTGGTCCCCTCATCCAGATCATTGATATAGATTGTGAATAACTGGGGCCCAAGCACTGATCCTTGCGCACCCCACTAATTACAGCCTGCCAACCCGAAAATGACCCGTTTATTCCTATTCTCTGTTTTCTATCCGTTAATCAATGCTCAATCTATGCTAATATATTACCCCCAATCCCATGAGCCTTAATTTTGTTTAATAACCTCTTGTGTGGCACCTAACTGAAAATCCAAATACACCACAACCACTGGTTCTCCCTTATCTATTCTGCTAGTTACAACCTCAAAAAACTCTCTAACAGATTTTGTCAAACATGATTTCCCTTTCATAAATCCGTGTTGACTCTGCCCAATCCTATTATTCTTTTCTAAGTGCCCTGTTACCAAGTCCTTAATAATAGATTGTAGCATTTTCCCTACTACTGATGTCAGGCTAACTAGTCTGTAATTCCCCGTTTTCTCTCTCCCTCCTTTCTTAAATAGTGGGGTTACATTAGCTACTGTCCAATCTGCAAGAACCATTCAAGAATCTATGGAATTTTGGAAAATGACAACTAATGCATCCACTATCTCTAGCCACCTCTTTCAAAACTGTAGGACATAGGCCATCAGGTCCAGGCAATTTATCAGCTTTCAGTCCATTCATTTCTTCAGTACTATCAGTCCCACCCATCCTTTCCCTCAACAACTATCTGTCCCACCTGTGACAGGGATTGTGGTTCTCGTATTGGACTGTTCAACCACCTAAGGACTCACTTTTAGAGTGGAAGTAAGTCTTCCTCAATTCTGAGGGACTGCCTATGAGGATGATGATGATGATGATGACTATTTTTTTTACTAATACTAATTTCTTTCAGTTCCTCATTCTCGCAAGACCCTTGGGAGGTTTTTTCGTGTCTTCTTCCATGAAGACAGACCCAAAGTATTTGTTTGATTTCTCTGCTATTTCCTTATTCCCATTATAATTTCTTCTGTCTCAGGCTATAAGGGACCCACATTTACTTTTGCTAATCTTTTCTTTTTTACACACCGATAGAAGCTTTTACAGTCTGTTTTTATGTTTCTCGCTAGATAACTCTCAAATTCTATTTTCCCTTTCTTTATCAATTTCTTGGTCCTCTTTTGCTGAATTCTAAAATCCTCCCAATCCTCAGGCTGACTGCTCGTTTTGTCAACATTGTAAACCTCTTCCTTCGATCGAATACTAACTTTAACTTCTCTTGTTAGCCAGGGTTGAATGACTTTTCCTGTGGGGTTTTTGTGCCTTAAAGGAATGTATGTTTGTTCTAAATTATGTATTAATTCTTTAAATGCTAGCCATTGTTTATCTGCCGTTATACCTTTTAACGTAGGTTTCCAATCTACCTTAGCCAACTCGCCCCTCATACCTATGTAGTTTGCTTTATTTCGATTTAAGACTCTAGTTTTGGATTTAACTAAATTACTTTCAAACTCAATATAAAATTCTATCATATTATGGTCACTCTTCCTTAAAGGTCCCTTTACTACAAGGTTATTAATTAACCCTTTCTCGTTGCACAATAGTAGATCTAAAATAGCTTGTTCCCCAGTTGGTTCTTCATCATACTGATACGTTCAGAATAAAGGATGAAACTGAGTATTGTGTACAATGAGCAAGTGTGACCTTAGCTCCTTTAATAAGACTCCAAAGTGCAGGTGCCTCGTGGGTGGCCTGCTTATATACCGTGCTCCCAAGGGATGCTGGGATCCCTTGGTACTCCAACAGGTAGGCCCTCTTGTGATAGTGTAATACAGGTTGCAAGTGGTTAAATACATAACATCACTTCCCCGTGAAGTCAATAGTACACTTATTTACAGGGTGAGACGATCTGGGGCTTTTTGCTCCCTTGTCGATCGTCTCGGTACAAATGCAGGTGTGGGTGAGTTGGTTAGTTCTTCACTGGGCTGCTGGGCAGCCGGCCTTGCTGGGCTGCTGGGAATGGTGAGTTCAGCTTCGTTGTCAATCATGATGTCAGTTGCCACTTGTGTGTGTGTTGGAGGGTCAAAGTTGGTGGTGTCTTCTTCAGGTTGTTCGAAGCTGTTGGTGAACCGCAATTTAATTTGGTCCAAATGTTTTCTGCACGTTAGTCCATTGAGCAATTTGGCCTGAAACACCCTACTCCCCTCTTTGGCTATGACCGTGCCAGCGAGCCAGTTGGGACCATGTCCATAATTGAGCACAAATACAGGATCATTGACCTCAATATCACGTGACAAATTTGCGCAGTCATGGTACACACTTTGTTGATGCCGCCTGCCCTCGACGTGATCATGGAGATCAGGGTGGACAAGAGAGAGCCTTATTTTGAGCGCCCATTTCATGAGCAGCTCAGCTGGGGGAACTCCGGTAAGTGAATGGGGTCTGGTGCGGTAGCTGCGATGCACACGGGATAGTCGGGTCTGCAGGGAGCCTTCTGACATGCATTTCAGGCTTTGCTTGATGGTCTGAACTGGCCATTCTGCCTGGATGTTGGATGCGGGCTTGACCGGGGCAGATGTGCTTGATCCCATTGCGGGTCATGAATTCCTTGAATTCAGCACTGGTGAAACACAGCCTATTGTCGCTGATTAGGACATCAGGCAGGCCGTGCGTGGCAAACATGGCTCGTAGGCTTTCAATAGTGGCCGTGGACGTGCTTACAGACATTATTGCACATTCAATTAATTTTGAGTATGCGTCCACAACAACCAAAAACATTTTGCCTAGAAATGGGCCCGCATAGTCCACATGGATCCTCAACCACGGTTTGGAGGGCCACGACCACAAACTTAGTTGTGCCTCTCTGGGTGCATTGCTCAGCTGAAAGCAAGTGTTGTACTGGCACACGCATGACTCTAAATCTGAGTCGATGCCGGGCCACCACACATGGGATCGGGCTATGGCTTTCATCATTACAATGCCCGGGTGGGTGCTGTGCAGTTCACAAATTAAAGTATCTCTGCCTTTCTTGGGCAAGACCACGCGATTGCCCCACAACAGACAGTCCGTCTGCAAGGACATTTCGTCTTTGCGCCTGTTAATTGACTTCTGCATCTCCACTGGGACACTGGACCAGCTCCCATGGACGACACAGTTTTTTTACCAAAGACAGTAAAGGATCCTGGCTAGTCCAGGTCCTGATCTGGTGGGCCATAACGGGGGACTTTTCGTTTTCGAATGCTCCATTACCATGAGCAAGTCCGCTGGCTGTGCCATTTCCACCCTGGTGGTGGGCAATGGCAACCAACTGAGAGCACCAGCGCAGTTCTCTGACCCCGGTCTGTGGTGGATTACATAGTTGTATGCCGACAGCGTGAACGCCCATCTTTGGATGCGGGCAGAGGTATTGGTGTTAATCCCTTTGCTCTCAGAGAACAGCAATATGAGCGACTTATGGTCAGTTTCAAGCTCAAACTTGAGGCCAAATAAGTACAGGTGCATTTTCTTTACCCTGTAAACGCACGCCAGAGCCTCTTTTTCAATCATGCTGTAGGCCCTTTCGGCCTTGGACAAACTCCTGGACGCATAAGCGACCGGTTGCAAAATCCCCGATTCGTTAACCTGTTGTAACACACACCCGACCCCGTGTCACAAGCTAGCACTAATCTTTTACAAGGGTCATACAGGACCAGCAGTTTGTTTGAACACAACAGATTTCTGGCTTTCTTAAAGGCAGCCTCTTGTGAATTCTCCCATACCCAGTCATCTGCCTTGCGCAGTAGCGCATGCAGGGGTTCAAGCAGGGTGCTTAACCCAGGTAGGAAATTACCGAAATAGTTAAGGTGTCCCAGGAACGACTGCAGCTCCGTCACGTTCTGTGGTCTCGGCGCGTACTTGATGGCCTCCGTCTTGGCGTCGGTGGGTCTGATGCTGTCTGCTGCGATTCTTTTTCCCAAGAATTCGACCTCCTGCGTCAGGAAAACACACTTTGAGCATTTCAACCTGAGCCCCACGCGATCCAACCGACTAACAACCTCTTCCAGATTCTTCAAATGCTCAATGGTGTCCCGACTGTAACCAGTATATCATCCTGGAAAACAACGGTGCGAGGAACCAACTTTAGCAGGCTCTCCATGTTCCGTTGGAAGATTGCCGCGACCGACCAAATCCCAAATGGGCATCTATTATAGATAAACAGACCTTTCTGCGTGTTGATGCAGGTGAGGCCTTTCGAAGACTCCTCCAGCTCCTGCGTCATGTAGGCCGAGGTCAGGTCCAGCTTGGTGAACATCTTCCCTCCAGCCAGGGTCGCAAATAGGTCGTCTGCCTTGGCTAGCGGGTACTGGTCCTGCAGCGAAAAGCGGTTAATCGTTACTTTATAGTCCCCATAAATTCTGACCGTGCCGTCCTCTTTAAGTACCGGGACAATCGGACTGGCCCACTCGTTGAATTCCACCGGCGCGATGATGCCTTCTCGCTGCAGCCTGTCCAGCTCAATTTCCACTTTCTCACGCATCATATATGGTACTGCCCGTGCCTTGTGGTGAATGGGTCACGTACCGGGAACCAAATGAATCTGCACTTTCGCCCCCGAGAAGCTTCCAATGCCTGGCTCGAACAACGATGGAAACCTGCTCAGAACCTGGGCACATGCGGCATCGTCGATGGACGAAAGCGCTCGGATGTTGTCCCAGTTCAAGTGGATTTTTCCCAGCCAGCTTCTGCCAAACAATGTGGGGCCATCCCCTGGCACAATCCACAGCGGGAGTTCGTGTACTGCTCCATCATAGGAGACATTGACTTCTGCACTGCCAATTACAGGGATTAGTTCCTTGGTGTAAGTCTTTAGTTTGGTGTGAATGGGGCTGAGCTTGGGCCTGTGTGCCTTTTTGCCCCACAGCCTGTCGAAGGCCTTTTTACTCATTATGGACTGACTCACACCCATGTCTAGTTCCATAGATACTAGAATTCCGTTCAGTTCAACTTTCAACATTATTGGTGGACATTTCGTAGTGAATGTGTGTACCCCGTACACTTCTGCCTCCTTGGTAAGAGTCTCCAATTCAGCCTGATCCACAGTGGATCGATCTTCCTCTGCAACGTGGTGGTTTGCAAGGGTTGCAGGGTTTGCAGCTCGCCTGCACATTCGCTGGAGGTGTCCCATTGTTCTGCACCCGTTGCACGCATAGTGCTTGAAGCGGCATTGATGGGGCCGATGATCACCTCCACAGCGCCAACAAGGTGTTAACTGCCAATTAACGATTGATGGCGGAATCTGGGTCATCTGAAGTTGGGCAGCAGCAGCCGGCGGGTACGCTCTGCCATGTATATTCCTGCTCGAAAATGACGTTACTTTGTGCACAGTACTGGCCAAAACTTCTTTACTCTGCGAAATCTGTTTGGTGTTGTCGCTGGTGGACATAAATGCCTGGGCTATTGTTATGGCTTTACTTAGATTCGGAGTTTCAACGGTCAACAGTTTGCGAAGGATTACCTCATGGCCAATGCCCAGTACAAAAAAGTCTCTGAGCATTTGTTCTAGGAATCTCTCAAATTTGCAATGTCCTGCGAGGCATCTTAGTTCGGGGACATAGCTCCTGGCCCTCCGACCATTGACACATGCAGAACCGATATCTCGCCATCAAAACACTTTCCTTAGGATTTAGGTGCTCCCGGACCAGCGTACACATTTCTTCATAGGATTTAGCTGTTGGTTTTGCCGGAGGTAGGAGATTCTTCATGAGGCCATAGGTTGTTGCCCCACAGACAGTAAGGAGGATCGCCCTTCATTTGGCCCCTTCCAGCTCGCTAGCCACAAAGTATTGGTCGAGTCTCTCCACAAAGGCCTCCCAGTCGTCCCATTCTGAGAACTTCTCCAGGATACCAACTGTTCTTTGCATTTTCGCGCGGTTGTTCATTACCTCATTACCAATTGATACTTTCATAACAAAGGATGAAACTTAGTACTGTGTACAATGAGCAAGTGTGACCTTAGCTCCTTGGGACTCCAACAGGTAGGCCCTC
Source organism: Pristiophorus japonicus (assembly GCF_044704955.1). Taxonomy (NCBI): domain Eukaryota; kingdom Metazoa; phylum Chordata; class Chondrichthyes; family Pristiophoridae; genus Pristiophorus; species Pristiophorus japonicus. Next base: position 79,007,769 of record NC_091982.1, on the reverse strand, counting down.
TGGTGGTAGTGTAATACAGATTACAAGGGGTTAAATACAAAACACATACTAATCTAGAAAACTATCTATTATACATTCCATGAATTTGTCCTCCACACTATTACTGCAAATTTGTTTTGCCCAGTCTATATGTAAATTAAAGACCCCCAAGATTACTGTATTACCCTTGTTATCTGCATCTCTTATTTCCTGATTTATACCATGCACTACATTACCACTACTGTTTAGGGGCCTATAAACAACTCTCACCAATGTTTTCTGCCTCTTGCTGTTTCTTAGCTCCACCCAAACTGATTCTACTTCTTGATTTTCCAAGCAAAGATCCTTTCTCTCTTCTGATTTAATTCCATCCTGCAAACGGACATAGACAGGCTAAGTGAGTGGACAAAAATCTGGCAGATGGAGTATAATGTTGGAAAGTGTGAGGTCACTTTGGCAGGAAAAATCAAAGAGCAAGTTATTATTTAAATGGAGAAAGATTGCAAAGTGCTGCAGTACAGCGGGACCTGGGGGTACTTGTGCATGAAACACAAAAGGTTACTATGCAGGTACAGCAAGTGATCAGGAAGGCCAATGGAATCTTGGCCTTTATTGCAAAGGGGATGGAATATAAAAGCAGGGAAGTCTTGCTACAGCTATACAGGATATTGGTGAGGCCACACCTGGAATACTGCATGCAGTTTTGGTTTCCATATTTACGAAAAGATATACTTGCTTTGGAGGAAGTTCAGAGAAGGTTCACAAGATTGATTCCAGAGATGAGAGGGTTGACTTATGAGGAAAAGTTGAGTAGGTTGGGCCTCTACTCATTGGAGTTCAGAAGAATGAGAGGTGATCTTTTCGAAACATATAAGATTATGAGGGGGCTTGACAAGGTAGCTGCAGAGAGGATGTTTCCACTGAAACGGGAGACTAGAACTAGAGGGCATAATCTTAAAATAAGGGGCCGCCCATTTAAAACTGAGATGAGGAGGAATTTCTTCTCTCAGAAGGTTGTGGATCTGTGGAATTCGTTGCCTCAGAGAGCTGTGGAAGCTGGGACATTGAATAAATTTAAGACAGAGATAGATAGTTTCTTAAATGATAAGGGGATAAGGGGTTATGGAGAGTGGGCGGGGAAGTGGACCTGAGTCCACGATCAGATCAGCCATTAAATGGCGGAGCAGGCTCGAGGGTCCGTATGGCCTACTCCTGCTCCTATTTCTTATGTTATGTTCTTATTATCAGGGCTACTCTTCCTCCTTTTCTGTTTTGCCTATCTCTTCTAAAAGGTAAGTATCCTGGAATATTTTGTTCCCAAACTTGGTCACTTTGCAACCACGTTTCCGTAATGGCTATTAGATCAAACCTTTTAATTTCTATCCGCGCTATGAATTCATCTATTTTGTTGCGAATGCTTTGCACATTCAGATATAGTGCCTTTAGCTTTGACTTTTTTCTATTTATCCCTGATGCCATCTTAGTCACTGATTCCCTATTAGCTTTGTTACTCTCTCTGCCCCTTCCTGACCCATTCTACTTATTTTTACCCAAAGCTCTGCTCTGCTCTGCTCTAGAGCCTTGACATTGCTCTTGCTACTTTTAGATTTACTCTTTCCTGAATCCTCCTACCCCCCCCCCTCCCCCACCCCCGCTTTCATTAGGACCCATGTCTACACTGAAATCCCTCCGAGAAAGGACGTTTATCAGCCTGTGGCTTCTATCCTGCATAGTTAGGCTTCTATCCTCCATAGGGACCATGTGCTCATGCGACTGGCACATAGGTCCTCCATGCAGGTGGCCATCCTATCCATGGAGGAACCTACAGCCATGATTGCCTGCGCCACAGTGGTGCTCATGTTGGAGAAGGACTCCTTGATTCTCTGAACACTCGTAGTCACCGTGGTCGCAAAACCTCTCCAAGCCTCCTGCACGTTTCTGCAGCTCCAGGATCGCCCTCTTTATATATGGCCCTCGAGCTTAGCATCTGCATGCAACTGAGCAGAACTAGGCGCTGCCTGCGCCCTCTGACGAGGACTCTCCACTGCTGACCCCGTCTCCACCATCTCCTCTTGCTTGCGTGTGCTGTGTGAGACACCAGGTGACAACACTACTCTGTCACGATGGCCCCACCAAGGTGTGCGTATCTGCGCTGATGCTGGGTGGCCTTGTCTTAGGTGTTGCTGTGCCCTCAGAGGTTGGAGGCTCTTCTGAGGAATGCTCTTGCTCTTCCTCCTGGACAGTGTAATGGGGGGCTTCTTGATGGACCTGTGGGAGAGTAAAGAGATCAGTTACATATATCATGTGTAGTTTGCATACAGATACCATTCAATGTCTCCTGACATCAGCCCACATATGACTGACTGATAAATGCCATGTATCTATATGGAAACTGATTTTATCACCAGGTTGTTGTGATGAGCCCCTCTCTCCATCCCCCATTACCAGCTGGTCACCCACTACAGAGATCTCCAGGGCAGTCTCCTCCGCACTGGTGAGGCTCCTCATATTCTCTGCCTCTCTCTCGTGTAGTGGGTTTTCTTTTCCTGCAAGGAGTGAAAGAAGAGAAGGTTGAGTTAGAGTGATGGAATGAAAAGGTTACATGTGTCGAGGGTGACTATGATGGAGTGGGGTGCTACTACCAAATGGGCTCCTTGTGTGTTGTTAGTTGGTATGATTGCACTAGGATTAGGGCGAGTGTGAGGGTCGTTAGTAAGATGGGGATGTGATAATGTAGATAGAGAGGGGAATGGGTAGAGGTGCAAGAGATGTTGGTGTGAGTAACAATATGCAGGAATAGGGCTGGGAAGGCAGAGTGATGGGGATGTGATGATAGGCACAGCATGATTAAGGTGAGTGTGGCTTTGTAATCACCTTTCCTGATCTCACAAGATCATTGAAGCGCTTGTAGCACTGCAACCAGGTCCTCAACACTGCAGACCTGCTGGTCACCTCCTGTGCTATCTGGAGCCAGGCTGTCTTGGTCACTCGGGGAAATGTCTTGCTGCCACTGGCAGGGAAGAGAACCTCCCTGCGTGCTCGGGCAGCCTCCGCAAGCACATGAAGGTTGCAACCTGCTGCATCTAGGAACTCATCTGTCTTTATATTCACTACAACCAAAGGCGAAAGATAGTCTCCACACTCCCAAATGAAACTTCAAACGCAATGTGACCATGGCCCCTTTTAATATACCGGCACCAAACACGTCATCGCTGATGTCACCAGACCTGCACCTTTTAATTGGACCAGGTAATGCACTGGGTGGGCTTAACAAGCCCTGTTACCGTAAATTCATTTTTTGCAGCAGAATACAGGTAGCAAAGGCTCGTGGCCCACCACAGACCCCAACAGCACCGGACCTGCCCAGGTAGGGAAATCACAGCCTTTGTGTGTAGAATTCCTCTAGTAGCTGTTGACCTTATAATGTCAGATGACAGGTATATCGATGTCCATCTTTGAGTGAAAGTAGGTTATTAGAGGGTGAAAGGACTAGGAGAGATATTGGACATGACTGTTAATGCACTAGAGAGGTGGATTGTTCAGCTGATGTGCTCTTCATTGCTGAAGTTGGTGGCCCGCCTTCTTCCTCGCCATCCTCGATGTCATAGAATCATAAAAATGTATGACACAGAAGGACGCCATTCGACCCGTTATGTCCACGGCCGGCCAAAAAAGAGCTATCCAGCATGATCCCACTTTCCAGCTCTTAGTCTGTAGCCTTGTAGGTTACAGCACTTCAAGTGCATATCCAAGTACTTTTTAAATGTGATGAGCATTTCTGCTTCTACCACTCTTTCAGGCAGTGAGTTCCAGATCCCAACCACCCTCTGGGTGAAAAAAAATTCTCCTAAACTCCCCTCTAATCCTTCTACCAATGACTTTAAATCTATGCCCCCTGGTTATTAACCTCTCTGCTAAGGGAAATAGGTCCTTCCTAATCACTCTATCTATTCCCCTCATAATTTTATACACCTCAATTAAGTCTCACTTCAGCCTCCTTTGTTCCAAAGAAACCAACCCTAGCCTATCCAATCTTTCCTCATAGCTAAAATTCTCCAGTCCAGGCAACATCCTCGTAAACTCCTCTGTACCCTGTCACATATTTCCTGTTATGTGGTGACCAGAACTGTATACAGTATTCTAGCTGTGGCCCAACTAGTGTTTTATACAGTTCAAGCATAATCTGGTTTTTTTATTCATTCGTAGGATGTGGGCATCGTTGGCAAGCCCAGCATTTATTGCCCATCCTTAATTGCCCTTGAGAAAGTGGTGGTGAATTGCCTTTGTGAGCCGCTGCAGTCCACATGGGAGTCAACACTGCTGTTAGGGAGAGATTTCCAGGATTTTACCCAGCAACGCTGAAGGAATGTCGATATATTTTCAAGTCAGGATGGTGTGTGACTTGGAGGGGAACTTGCAGGTGATGATGTCCCCATGCGCCTGCTACATTTACCCTTTTAGATGGTAGAGGATGCGAGTTTGGGAGGTGCTGCCGAAGAAGCCTTGGCGAGTTGCTGCAGTGAATCTTGTAGATGGTACTGCAGCCAGGGTACGCTGGTGAAGAGGGAGTGAAGGTATAAAAAGGTGGATGGGGTGCCAATCAAGCGGGCTGCTTTGTCCTGGATGGTGTCAAGCTTCTTGAGTGTTGTTGGAGCTGTAATCATGCAGACAAATGGAGAGTTTGCCATCACGCTCCTCACTTGGACCTTAAGTTAGTCAGACATGACCTTACCTTAACAAATCCATGCTGATTGTCGTTGATTTAGCCGTGCCTTTCTAAATGAAGATTAATACTGTCTGTCAGAATTTTTACCAACATTTTGCCAACCACCGAGGTTAGGCTGCCTGGCCTGTAATTACTCGGTCTATCCTTTTCTCCCTTTTTAAACAATGGTAAAATTTTAGCAGTCTTCCAGTCCTCTGATACCACACCTGTAGCCGGAGAGGATTGAAAAATGATGGGCAGAGCTTCTGCTATTTCCTCTTTTGCTTCTCTTAACAGCCTGGGATGCATTTCATCTGGCCCTGGTGATTTATGTCGTTTCAAAGTAGCTAACCCCCTTAATACTTCCCCCCTCACTATGGGCTCAATTTTCCTGGGTCATTTGCACCGTTTGTTTGGCGCATGCCATTTTTTCTGTCGTAATTATTTAATTCAAAGTTTCCCCCTGGAATCTGCGCCGGTGTAACTGCTTTAGTTACGATATTTCTAGGTTATGTTTTTTGATGTCACAGTTCCATCATGTCCACGCCAGTTTAGAGCATTTTTCGTAGTTTGCCCAAAAAATTTTTATCCTAGGTCGGCATACCTGGCCACTCCCGAAAAACCTTCTGGTGAGTTAACAGAAAGCAGCACACATTGAAATATCGGTGCTGAAAGACGCCATTGTTTTTCATCGAAGTTTTTGCAGGGAGTCTCTAACAGTTGTAATATCCATAATAAAGTTCAAAGTTTTTTACCTTTCAACAGAGTACATGGAATTTTGTTCAATTTCTGAAGTTTTCATTTTTTTTTTACTTACACGCCATCACCGAACATCTTCAAGCACGTCTGGAGGGGTTTCGTAGCATCGGCCGTCAGAATTGGCCCCGCGCCCGGACACAGGGGCTCGGGGCTCGGATGGAAAACAAGCCCAGAGGTGGGGGGGCGTGGGGGCGGGGGGGCGATCGGAAGGCTTCTGCACTGAGCCCAGGGAGGGAGGTGGCGATCAGAAGGCTGTTGTCTAGACACAACATTGCAATGAGTTTGGGGGAGGTGGGGAGAAGGGGAGCAGTCACAAGACTGCAATTAGTTGGGGGGGTGGGGGGATAGAGGGAGGAGAAGTCACAAAACCTGGGTGTGGTCCATCCATACTGATTCCCGGGATGGTGGAACTGACCTATCAAGAAAGACTGGATCAACTGGGCTTGTATTCACTGGAGTTCAGAAGAATGAGAGGGGACCTCATAGAAACGTTTAAAATTCTGACCGGTTTAGACAGGTTAGATGCAGGAAGAATGTTCCCAATGTTGGGGAAGTCCAGAACCAGGGGGCACAGTCTAAGGATAAGGGGTAAGCCATTTAGGACCGAGATGAGGAGAAACTTCTTCACCCAGAGAGTGGTGAACCTGTGGAATTCTCTACCACAGAAAGTAGTTGAGGCCAATTCACTAAATATATTCAAAAGGGAGTTAGATGAAGTCCTTACTACTCGGGGGATCAAGGGGTATGGCGAGAAAGCAGGAAGGGGATACTGAAGTTTCATGTTCAGCCATGAACTCATTGAATGGCAGTGCAGGCTAGAAGGGCTGAATGGCCTACTCCTGCACCTATTTTCTATGTTTCTATGTTTCTATGTTTCTATACAGACCTTGGGGAAAGAGAAAAAGAACCTGTCCTGCCTGCCGTCCTGCCATTTTGAACTTCTTGCAAAGGTAAAATTTAACGATGGGAGCAATACTGACAATGCCATACCTTGTGCGAGCCTTCTGCATGATGGTGCTACGTAGGAGACAATTGATTCTCCAGGATTGCTGGCATCCCAAAGGTACAGGGCTGCATTGATTGTACCTATATCGCCTTGCAAGCACTTTTGGAAGATTCCGAGATGTACAGGAACAGAAAAGGCTTCCACTCCATTATTGTACAGCTCTTGTGTGACGACACGCATCGTAGCATGTCAGTCATTGCAAAATACCCTGGGAGAACCCATGATACGTTCATCCGAAGCGAGAGCGTTATATCTGCCATGTTTCAGCAGTAGCCTGAAGGGCAGAGCTGGCTACTGGGAGACAAAGAGTATGGCCTGGCCACCCGGCTCATGACGCCCCTACGTGGAACCCGGACGGAAGCTGACCTGGAATACAACATGTCGCACATTGCGACGCGCGGCATCACAGAGAGGACCATTGGCATCTTAAAACAGCGTTTATGATGCCTGGACCATTCCGGAGGCTACATGCTATACACCCTTGAGATTGTCAATCATGCTGCATAACTCAGCCATCATGAGGTAGCAACAGCTGGTAGGAGAAGACCCACCTGCGGTAAGAGTGGCTGATGATAATGATGAGAAAGATGCAGATGACGAGTAGGAGGCTGAGGACAAGGACGAGGAAGCCATGCAAGTACCTGAACCTGAAGCACGATGGTGGAGGAGAGCGGGCCATCGTGCCCCTTGAACGATTGCTCGAGCCTTATGCCAGCAGCTCATCCATGAACGCTTTGCTGCCTGAGGGCTCAGCAACAACTATTCCACATGGAGCATGTTTACTGTTTGGACCTGTTCCGTAATGTTGTGTTGTGTTAATGGAACAAATGATGGAAATGATTCTTGTTTACTTCAAAAGTTGTGTTTATAATGGAACAAATAATGAAAATGATTCAGATTTAATGTAAAATATATTTTATTGAAAAGTTTAATAAACAGTTCTTTGTGCTTAATTTAACTTTAATAAAAGTAGTCTTGTATCAAACTTTAAAGTTTTCAGTTACAATCACTTACAAACTTTAGGATCATTTACTAACATTTAAACTTGTAAATTTACATAACTTACAAAAATCCTTTAATTTGAGAACAACAGCTACAACAGTAACAATAATAACAACAACAACAGCAGCAAAGAAATGTTGCACCCATCACTCCTCCACCTTATTCTAAGACTACCCGCTGCACTTGTTCTTGGTGACTCCACCATCCCTGCTCGCAGGCAGTGGCACAGTATTTCTGGGGTTGGTACCAAGTTTATTCTTTCTAAGATCTTGGGGAGTGCGCATCTGTTGAGGGGGTGGGGCATCAGGCAGCAATGTGGAGGGCCTGGCTTGGGGCTCTTCAGAGGCTGGTTTGGGGATTGGAGTGGGAGTGGCAGTTGATTTCGTCAATGGGCGTGGGGTCTGGGCGTGTTCCCTTATTGCAGCAGCTAACTCCAACGTGTCGTCCTTCATGCGCCCTGACAGTGTCCTCAACGACCTGCAACATTCCCTCCCTCATGTTGAACAAAAGTGTCTCAACTACTTGCAACGTTCCCTTCCTCATGTTCACTGATAGTGTTTGCACTACCTGTGACATTCCCTCCCTCATGTTCACTGATAGTGTTTGCACCATCTCTGACATTCCCTCCCAGATGTTCACTAACAGCGCATCAGCTACCTGTGACATTCCTCCCTCATGGTCACTGACATGGTTTCAGCTGACGTAGATACTCCCTCACTCATGGTCCCGGACATCATTCCCATTTTTCATTAGAGTGCTGTTACTTCTCCCAACAGTGCAGCTACCTCATCACTCACCCCACTGATGGTGTGTAGGAGTGATTGCGTAAGGTTAATGCTCTCTGCATTCATTGCCATCATCTGAACCACATCTGTTAGATTCTGCACCTCTGGAGAGTGCTGTAGAGTTCTCCTTCCCCTCCTCATCCTGGGTGTGCCTCGCTGCACTCCACCACTGGGACCCACAGCCTCAGAAGATGGGGCCCTGAGTGTGCCTCGTTGCACCCCACTACTGAGACCCACAGCCTTGGAAGATGGGGCCCTGGGTGTGCGTCGCTGCACCACACCACTGGGACCTGCAGCCTCGGAAGGTAGGGAACCATGGAATGTCCCACCAACACTCAAACCATGTCACGGAAGGGGCTGGCACCTCAATTGGCGCCACCTGCACCTCCTCCAAAGTCAGTAAAACAATGGGGGCTTCATCCATCTCTATCCCCTCCCCCTCCCCCCATGCTCTTGGTCTGGAGGGTGGGATTGGAAGATGTTCTCCTCTTCAGGCTTGTCCTCGTCTGAATCTTCTACTGCATCATTAGGGTTAGCCTCAAGTTTTGCAAAATATAACAGAACACAGACAAATGATTAGCAGCAGAGGAGGGGGCAGGGTGGGTAGCATGAGTAGGCTCACACAGTGCAGGCAGCAGGCTCATTTGAGGGGACCGTGATGAATGATAGCACATTGCATCAACCGAAGTGTAGCTAACGGAAGCATCCCCAAGGACCAAAGCATGGCTAGCTCACGCAGTACTTAACATTTAATAAAGCCAGACTGTGGCATTTGTAGGACTTACCCTTTCCCTCGAGTGAGGGCCCAGCTTGTGCAGTGGTGGTTGCTTTTCTCCGAACAGGACCCATCAAAGCAGCGACCCTCTCTTCCAAGGGTGTCAGTGGCTGCATGTTTGCCGGGCCTCCTCCTGTTCAAGTTGTTTCCCTTTTGTTATGTGCCACCTTCCTCTGCAAAGATGAAAATGCAATTTTTTAGCGAGGGTGTCTTTCTGCTGTGTGGGACATATTTACAATTCCAATTCCATTGAATAAATGAAAATATTACTGATACTAACTACTTGACCAAAGTCCTGCCAATTCTTTTTGCACTGGCCTCCAGATCTCATGGTGGTCATCATTACACAGTAATCTTCTGCAACTTGGTGCCAGTATTTCTTCATTTCTTTGGGTGGAACTTTTATGTGACCTCTGCTGGTGTCTAGCTCCTGCCATCTGATCCCCATCACAGTAACTAGTGCCTCCACTTCATCCTGTAAGAAATTCTTGTCCTTGCACCGCGTTGCATCTTGTATTGCTGCAGATCCGATTTTTCCAATGCTCTCACACAGCACTCCTTCTCACACACACAACTGGCTCTTTAACAATGGCCGGTTGCCAACCCAGAGCTGTACTGCGCATGCGCGTCCATTGAAATAACATCAAAAACATCACTTTTTTTGTTGCGCATGCGCAGAAGGTGCGGCATTGTTTTTTCAGCGCAGACAGCAGGCTCCACCTCCCGAGGCGACTGGACACGCTGCACGCCACCAAATTTGAATTATACATCGGGGAAACTTTGGCAAAATATTTCTGCCGCATTTCTGGCCTCGAAAAACGAGTGTAACTCTGGCAATATGCCAGAAAACGGGCTTGGACAAAATTGAGCCCTATGTTTATGTCATCTAATATTTTAGACTCCTCTTTACCTACAATGTTTGCATTGTCCCTTTCTTTTGTGAAGACCGACTCAAAGTATTCATTAAGAACCATACCTATGTCTTCTGCCTCCATGCACAGGTTACCTTTATGGTCTCTAACAGGTCTTACTCTTTCTTTCCCACAACAGAAAAAACAAATGAAAGCTTTCATGCCAGTCCTTTGTTAATATGGATCATAGACTTTCTATATACACAAGAAGCTTTCACATATTGACCTATGGTCTCCTATATACATATCGTGGCATTTTCAATGCATGCTTGCTTAGCCGAACATTTAACTCTAGTTCTAAGAAACCTTTAAGGAGTCAAATTCCTATAATCAGTTTTTATACTAACTTTTACATCTTTGCAATAGGTGATGATCTAATCATCACCAAGATCAGGGAATGTGTTGACAAGTTCTAAAACACAGTTAATTAGTCTAGTAGCTGAGCTTCACTAGATTAATGTAACAAACAGATTTAATTAGTTAATCTAATGAAGTGAATGAGCTCCGAGTAGAAGTTTTACAGTAACTTATCTCTGAATGATTGCACTATAATCCCAATACTGCACTTCAATGCAGTTCAAAAAACAAAATACATGCCTTTAATATTTTATCATCATTACATAAAATCCCTAATAATCCTTGGAGATGTGTTAGTTAGGTCCTGCTACTCTCTGTGTAAAATGTGTGATTCCACCAGGTCTCAAATTATCAGCTTGGTAAGAAACTTACTGACCACTGGCTAAGAAAAACATTTGCAACTGCGAGCAGAGTGCGGACGCACTAATGAGAAAACACCACAAGGTCCTCCTGCAGTCTGTTGAAGCACAATAAATGGTAGTGCTTTGTTACTTTCTTTTCTCCCTGGAAGACAGTGACACAGCCCTTCAGTACCTCGTCTCACGTGACCATTCTTTATATATGATCTGAGCCCAAACCCATTATCACCCAATATTCTTAGATGTACTTTCCAGTAAGAGCCACTGGAGGGTGGTCAGCAGCAGGAACCCACCTCAGCCCAATTGTGCAGAGGCCAACTGCAGTGCTCAGACTTAACCCACTGAAATCAACTAACTCAGCCCTAATCTTGGACTGAATCTGTAAGTAACTTTAACTTTAAATAGACAATGTAAGTATGTTGAATTAAACACTCTCTCCAAATCAGTTCCAACATAAAGTAAATCCCATACTTTGGACTAAGTAGCAGATAGAATGTGATCATCTGTATTGCAGTTCCCACCAGATTCAGCTCCATTCTATTGGTTCTATGGGCCAGATATGCAGCCATTCCATAGAGCTTTGTACAGTCACATGGTAATCCCATATAGTTAGAATCATAGGGCTTAGGTTTCGGCCTGAGTTGCTCCTATTTTTTTGGAGCAACTAGTTTAGAATGGAGCATCTTAGAAATTGCAATTCTCGGCATTTAGTTTGCTCCAGTTCTAGTCAGTTAGAATAGATTCATTTTAGAACAGATTTTTTTTTCAAAAGGAGGCGTGTCCAGCCACTTACCCCTGTTTTGCAAGTTTAGGCAGCGAAAACTTACTCCAAACTAACTTAGAATGGAGTAAGTGTAGATTTTTGTTCGCTCAGAAAAACCTTGCCTACACTTATAAATTAGGCGTAGGGAATGGGGGGGCGGTTTAAAGGGAAGTTTACAAACATTAAACACTTCACTTTTACAAATAAAGAGCCATCATCAATAATAAATGATGAATAAATCAATAAATCAAGCAATAAATCAATCAAAAAAAATGTAAAAATACAATGTAAAAAAAATTAAAAATCAATCAATAAATACAAAATTATTTCTACTCACCTACTGCAGCACCGGGAGCCCTCCAACAGCGTGCTGGGATGCCCCCACCCCCCTTGTCTCTCTGTCTCTCTGTCAGTATCTCTCTCTCTGTCTATGTCAGTGTCTCTTTTTGTCTCTTTGTCAGTGTTTCTGTGTCTCTGTCAGTGTCTCTGTGTTTCTGACAGCGAGGAGTTGTCGGAGAGAGGGGGGAGGGGGTGGGGAGGGGTGAGGGGGGTGGGAGGGGGATGGAGGGAGGAGAGGGGGAGGGGAGGGGAGAGAGGAGGGGGAGGGGGGAGAGGAGTGGTGAGGGAGAGAGGGAGAGGACGGGGGAGAGAGAGGAGGAGGGAGGGAGAGTAGGAGGGAAGGAGGGGAGAGGAAGAGAGAGGAGAGGGGGGAGGGAGGAGAGGGAGGGGAGAGGAGGGGAGAGGAGGGGGAGGAGAGGAGGGAGAGGGGGAGGAGGGAGGGAGGGAGAGAGAGGAGGGAGAGAGAGGAGGGAGGGAGAGAGAGAGGAGGGAGGGAGGGAGGGAGGGAGAGAGAGGAGGGAGGGAGGGAGAACGAGGAGAGGGGAAAGGGAGGAGAGAGAGGGGAGAGGAGGGGAGACGAGGAGGGAGGAGAGGGGGAGGAGGGAGGGAGGAGAGGGGGGAGGAGGGAGGGAGGGCGGGGGAGAGAGGAGGGAGAGGGAGAGAGAGAGAGAGAAGAGGGAGGGAAGGGGAGAGAGGAAGGGGAGAGGCTGAATGGGCCGGGTCGGGCCGTCGCCACCGCCAACACTTCGGGAGGGGCCCGTCCCCAGCGAGATGCCGGGCGGGCCCCGCCGACGACATGGAGGGAGGGAGGGGGGAAGAAGGGGGAGGAGAGAATGGGGGGGGAGAAGGGGGGAGAGGAGAGAAGGGGGGGAGAAGAGGGAGGGGGGAAGGCTGAACGGGAGGGAGGGAGGGAGAGACTGAACGGGCCAGGCCGGGCCGCTGCCGACGACGACACTTAGGCCGGGCCACGCCGACGACGGGAGGGAGGGGATGGGAAGAAGAGGGAGGGGGAGAGAAGACGGGGGGGAAGAAGAGGGGAGGTGAGAAGAGGGGGGGTAAAAGCAGGGGGATGGAGGGGGGGAAGTCTGAACGGGAGGGAGGGGGGGAGGGAGCTGAACGGGAGGGAGGTTCAGTCCAATCTTCGCCCGGTGAGCCCATTCAGCCAGGGCTAGGGTCGGGCCCCTCCCACGCAGCCTCGGGGACCTGGAGCTACTGCACATGTGCGCACACTCTAGCGCGCATGTGCAGAGATCCCGGCACTGTTTTCAGCGCCGGTACCTGGCTCCGCCCCCGACCCCTTGTGCTGCGCCACGCCAAGCACGAAAACGTCCTGAGGAGACAGGAGAATCACAAGGTAAATTTTCGGCGCCCTTTTTCTTCCAGAAAGTCGCGCAGCTTATCGAGATGCACCTTTTTTCCAGAGGGCGGAAACTTGGGCCCAAAGAAACATGGAAGTTTACAGCATAGATGAAGGCCATTCGGCTCATTGCATTTGTGATGGCTCTGTGTTAGAGTAGTCATGCAGTCAAACTGTATTTCAACACAGTACTCATGCACTCACACGATTGTTGCATTTACCCTCCACACTGTCGTATCAACTTATTATTGTACATTATACATTACTCAATAACTGCTGTTTTATTTACTTTTGTGTTGCATTAATGAGGGTTGAAATTCAGTGCAAAATGCCACAGGCAGCAGAGTACACCTCAGGCATTCGGCACATCTCTACAGGCAGTGGGCACAGATATCAATACAATGTCATGTTCAGGAGAAAAGAGTCCCTTATTTAGCACTGTGTAAAGTGTAACGTTACTCAAAAGGGGACACATTTCATTCAGCTCATTTCATTTCCTGGACTCCTTGAATTCTTCTGCTATCGGGATTGTGCTGCTCCACTGGACAGCACCTTACAACTTGGCTGCCATGACTCTGCCCTGCCACTTAATACAAGTTTAAGGTAATTTTCTCCAGACTCATCATCATAGGCAGTCCCTTGGAATCGAGGAAGACTTGCTTCCACTCTTAGAATGAGTCCTTAGGTTTTTGAACAGTCCAATACGAGAGTCACAGTCCCTGCCACAGGTGGGACAGACAGTCGTTGAGGGTAAGGGAGGATGGGACAGGTTTGCCGCGTGTTTCTTCCGCTGCCTGCGCTTGTTTTCTGCATGCACTCAGCGATGAGACTCGAGACACTCAGGGCCCTCGCGGATGCACTTCCTCCAGTCAGGGCGGTCTTTGGCCAGGGACTCCCAGGTGTCAGTGGGGATGCCGCACTTTATCAGGGAGGATTTGAGGGTGTCCTTGTAACGTTTCCTCTGTCCACCATTGGCTCGTTTACCATGAAGGAGTTCCGAGTAGAGCGCTTGCTTTGGGAGTCTCATGTCTGGCATGTGGACAACGTGGCCTGCCCAGCGGAGCTGATCAAGTGTGGTCAATGCTTCAATGCTGGGGATGTTGGCTTGGTCGAGGACGCTAATGTTGGTGCATCTGTCCTCCCAGGGGATTTGTAGCATCTTGCGAAGGCATCGTTGATGGTATTTCTCCAGCGACTTGAGGTGTCTACTGTACATAGTCCATGCCTCTGAGCCATACAGGACGGCAGGTATTACTACAGCCCTGTAGACCATGAGCTTGGTGGTAGATTTGAGTGCCTGGTCTTCGAACACTCTTTTCCTCAGGTGGCCGAAGGCTGCACTGGCACACTGGAGGCGGTGTTGAATCTCCGTGTCAATGTCTGCTTTTGTTGATAAGAGGCTCCCGAGATATGGGACATGGTCCACGTTGTCCAGGGCCACGCCGTGGATCTTGATGACTGGGGGGCAGTGTTGTGCGGCGAAGATAGGCTGGTGGAGGACCTTCGTCTTACGTATGTTTAGCGTAAGGCCCATGCTTTCATATGCCTCAGTAAATACATCAACTATATCCTGGAGTTCAGCCTCTGAAGGTGCGCAGACGCAGGCGTCATCCGCGTACTGTAGCTCGACGACAGAGGTTGGGGTGGTCATGGACCTGGCCTGGAGGTGGCGAACGTTTAACAGCTTCCCACTGGTTCTGTAGTTTAGTTCCACTCCAGCCAGGAGCTTGTTGACTGTGAGGTGAAGCATGGCGGCGAGGAAGATTGAGAAGAGGGTTGGAGCGATGACGCAGCCCTATTTGACCCCGGTCCGGACATGGATTGTGTCTGTAATGGATCCATTGGTAAGGATCACAGCCTGCATGTCATCATGCAGCAGGCAAATGATGTTAACGAACTTTTGGGGGCATCTGAAACGGAGGACACTCCATAGACCTGTCATGTATGCAAACTCTTTGGATTCACTATGTAACTATGTACGATGTACCACCTGAGGGCGCTGCTGTTGGACGCCCAGGGGCTTCCTGCCCTGGTGTGCAGGGGCATATAAAAGGCAGCCAGCTATGCTGCCTCTGACTTTGCAGTCGTATTAAATGGACTGAAGCCATACAGCTCTTATTCATAGTACAAGGCCTTATGGAGTTATTTGATAGTAATTGCAGACATAATAACTGGCGACGAGAATACAGACTTTCACGTGATTGTGGCTAACTTTGGCACACTAAAAGACTTCGCAGAGGGTGATGATTGGGATGCCTTCACTGAAAGGCTCAAGCAATATTTTGTGGCAAACGACCTGGCAGGGGAGACAGACACATTGGCGGAGAAGCGCAAGGCTATACTGCTGACCAGTTGTGGACCCGAGGTCTACCGCCTTGTCAGGGACTTGCTGGCACCCACGAAGGCCAAGGATAAGACATACGATGAGCTGACTGAACTAATTCGCGATACCATACAGATAACTTCCTACCAGAATCAAAGCTCACTGGCAAGTACGTAAAATAACGGCGATTGCAGGCAGAACTGTTGAACTAATAAGAACTGCACAGAGCAGAGCCTGCATGCCTGCTGTTGCTAGGCCGCCAAGGGGTGTAAATGCGAAATCATTAACACAATGCTGACGTTGCGGGGGTAATCATGGGGCCCATCAATGTCGATTTAAAGACTACGCGTGCAAAAGCTGCAGAACAAGGGGACATCTCCAGCGAATGTGCAAACATACTGCGACTCACCACGTGGCAGTGGAGTCGGCAGAAGAGTCCCGATCCAGCGTGGATCACAAAGGACAAGCTAGAGAGGCAACTCAACCCGAGGGAGCAGTGTGCAGGGTGCACACCCTCTCCACAAAAAGTCCCCCTGTGATGATAAAAGTCAAATTAAATGGCATTCCTGTATCCATGGAGCTGGACACAGGGGTGAGTCAGTCAATTATGAGCCAGAAGGCTATTGAAAGGCTGTGGGGCAACAATACAGCACAAAGACCCAAGCTGAGCCCGATTCAGATAAAGCTGCGCACTTACACCAAGGAACTGATACCAGTTATTGGCAGTGCGAACGTAAAACTATCCTATGATGGAGAGGCACACGAGCTGCCACTGTGGATTGTACCAGGCGATGGGCCAACGCTGCTTGGCACAAGCTGGATGGGGAAGATTCGGTGGAACTGGGAAGACGTCAAAGTATTATCGTCAGTGGACAATGCTTCCCGTGCTCAAGTGCTGAGCAAGTTCCCATCTTTATTTGAACCAGGCATTGGCAACTTCACAGGCACCAAAGTACAGATCCACTTGGTCCCTCATCACAAGGCTCGAGCGGTCCCCTACATGATCAGGGAGAAAGTGGAGATCGGATTGGACAAACTTCAATGCGAGGGAATCATATTGCCAGTCGAGTTCAACGAATGGGCCAGCCCGATTGTTCCGGTACTAAAGAGCGATGGCACGGTCAGAATCTGCAGCGACTACAAAGTAACGATTAACCG
Source organism: Pristiophorus japonicus (assembly GCF_044704955.1). Classification (NCBI taxonomy): domain Eukaryota; kingdom Metazoa; phylum Chordata; class Chondrichthyes; family Pristiophoridae; genus Pristiophorus; species Pristiophorus japonicus. The sequence continues at coordinate 78,991,191 of NC_091982.1, read as the reverse complement.
AGTCTCGTTACAGAACCAGTACCCACTACCCAAAGCTGATGACCTTTTCGCAACATTAGCAGGGAGAAAGGCGTTCACCAAGCTGGATCTAACCTCCGCTTACATGACCCAGGAGTTGGTTGAGTCGTCAAAAAAATTAACATGCATTAACACGCACAAGGAATGTTTGTGTACCACAGATGCCCGTTTGGGAGTCGCTCGGCTGCAGCCATATTCCAAAGAAACATGGAGAGCCTGTTGAAAACGATTCCATGCACCATCATATTTCAGGACGACATCCTCATCACTGGCTGCGACACCTCCGAACACCTGCACAACCTGGAAGAAGTTTTAACTCGACTAAACAGAGTTGGACTCCGGTTGAAACGATCCAAATGTGTCTTCCTGGCGCCAGAGGTAGAATTCCTGGGGAGGAAGATTGCGGCAGACGGCATCAGATCCACGGACTCGAAGACAGAGGCCATCAAGAATGCACCCACACCACGAAATGTAACAGAGCTGCGCTCGTTCCTGGGACTCCTCAACTATTTCGGTAACTTTGGGGTCAAGTTTCAGCCTGAGTTGCTCAATGGAGTATCTTAGAAATTGCAATTCTCGGCATTTACCTTGCTCCTGTTCTAGTCAGTTAGAACAGTTACATTTTGGAACAGATTTTTTTTTTCAAAATGGGGCGTGTCCGGCCACTTACGCCTGTTTTGAAAGTATAGGCAGTGAATACTTACTCCAAACTAACTTAGAATGGAGTAAGTGTAGATTTTTGTACGCTCAGAAAAACCTTGCCTGCACTTTAGAAATCAGGCGTAGGTTACAAATCAGCCGTAGGGAACGAGGGGGAGGGGGGGGGGAGGAAGTGAAGTAATTACATTTTACAAACATTCAACAGTCTTACTTATACAAATAAAGAGCCATCCTGAATAAAAAATTATAAACAAAGCAAATACAAAATATTGAATATTCCCACCTGTGTGAAGCAACAGCAGCCTTCGAGCTGCGGTACTTCAGGCAGGCCTTCCTTCCATGTAGGAGACAGGGGCGGCGTCAGTGGCTCGATGGCAGCCGATGACACAGCAAGCAGCCTTCGAGCTACGAGGGAAGCTGAGGCCATTCGGCCAGGGACAGGGAGAGACAGCCAGCTAGCCAGTTTGAAATTTCAATTTGTAATTGCAGTATGGGTGCTGCATTGTCAAGACCACATATTATGCAATGGTTCGCCAGCAATTCTCTGCATAGGAGAGAATTGATTAGAGCTCAACACACCAGGAACGTCATAGCCCGCAGGTTGATGGGCATGAGACCTTACCCACGGCGGCAATATCGAGCCAGGCGCTCGTACCTTGACATGAGCGAGGCTGATTGTGTCAAAAGGCTACATTTCCGTAGAGAAGTTGTTGTTGAGATCTGTGATATGCTGAGAGCAGATTTGCAGCCCAGAAGCAGAACGCCAACTGCCTTGTCTGTTGAAGTGAAGATAACAGCTGCACTTGCCTTCTATGCCTCGGGATCGTTTCAGGCTACAACTGGAGATGTGTGCGCCATCTCTCAACGTGCGATACATGCCTGCGTTTACCAGGTCACGGCTGCACTGTATGCGCGGAGGAATGACTTCATCAATTTCCCAATGACCGCACAAGCGATCCATGAGAAGGCTGTGGGCTTCTTCAGGATTGCTGGCTTCCCAAAGGTACAGGGCTGCATTGATTGTACCCACATAGCCTGCGAGCAGCTGTGGAGGATTCCGAGCAGTACAGGAATAGAAAAGGTTTCCACTCCATCAATGTGCAGCTCGTGTGTGACGACAAGCAGCGCATCATGTCAGTCGATGCGAGATACCCTGGCAGCACCCATGATGCGTTCATCCTATGCGACAGCGTAATATCTGACATGTTTGAGCAGCAGCCAGAAGGGCAGAGCTGGCTACTGGGAGACAAAGGGTACGGCCCGACCACCTGGCTCATGACACGGACAGAAGCTGACCGTCAATACAACATGGCGCACATTGCGACGCGCAGCATCATTGAGAGGACCATTGGCATATTGAAACAACGTTTCTGATGCCTGGACCATTCCGGAGGCCACTTGCAATACTCTGCTCAGATTGTCGGTCATTTCACTGTTGTGTGCTGCATGCTCCATAACTTAGCCATCATGAGGCAGCAGGAGCTGGTAGTGGAACCAGAAGACCCACGTGAGGGTCCAGTGCCTGATGGTAGTATTTTGGAAGAGCAGGATGCGGATGATGACGACGATCAGGAAAGCATGCAAGTGCCTGATGCCGGAGCACGAGGTCGGAGGAGGGCTGTCCATCTTGCTCCTTTAATGATTGCTCGAGCCCTGCGCCAGCAGCTCATCCGTGAACGCTTCAATTACTGATGCCTGAGGGCTCTGCGACAACTGTTGCGCATGGACATGTTTATTCTTTGGAGTTGTTCCTATGTTGTGTTGTGTTAATGGAACATGATTCAGTTTTAATGAAAAAATATTTTATTGAAAAGTTAACGTCACTGTAATAAAATATTTGTTGTATCAAAATTCACTTTTTAATATGACTCTTGAAGATCACTTAAAATCTTTAAGATTACTTATAAACTCGAAAAGTTACAGAACAATTTCAATGTGAAAAATGTTACACTCTTAAGATCACTTAAACTTCAAGATCACTTTTTAGGTGCAAAATTAAATAAGTTACAAAAAATTAGAGCATTTACACTATAAGATCACTTAAAAACCCTAAGATCACTTATAAGTTGTAAAGTTACAAAACTTACAAAACAATTTCAATGTGAAAAATCTTACACTCTTAGGGGCCAAGTTTCGGCCTGAGTTGCTCCCGTTTTTTTGGAGCAACTGGTTTAGAATGGAGTATCTTAGAAATTGCAATTCTCGGCATTTAGTTTGCTCCAGTTCTAGTCAGTTAGAACAGTTTCAGTTTGGAACAGATTTTTTTTTTCAAAAGGGGGCGTGTCCGGCCACTTACGCCCGTTTTGAAGGTTTAGGCAGTGAAAACATACTCCAAACTAACTTAGAATGGAGTAAGTGTAGATTTTTGTACGCTCAGAAAAACCTTGCCTACACTTAGAAAATCAGGCGTAGGTTACAAATCAGGCGTAGGGAATGGGGGGGGGGTTTAAAGGGAAGTTTACAAACATTAAACGCTTCAGTTTTACAAATAAAGAGCCATCATCAATAATAAATGATAAATACATCAATAAATCAACCAATAAATCAATAAAAAAAAATTAATAAGAAATAAAAAACATTTTAAAAATCAATAAATAAAACATTTTCTACTTACCGACTGCAGCACTGGGAGCCCTCCAACAACGTTCTGGGACGGCCCCCCCAGTGTGTCTCTGTCAGTGTCTCTATCTCTCTGTCTGTCTGTGTGTGTGTCTCTCATTCTCTGTCTGTCAGTGTCTGTGTTTCTGACAGCAAGGGGAGGGGGAGGAGGGGGGTGGAGGGGAGGGGGGGAGGAGGAGGGGGGTGGAGGGAGGGGGCTGCAGGGGGAAGGAGGGGGGCAGGGAGAAGGGAGGGGAGGGAGGGAGAAGGGAGGGGAGGGAGAGGGGGGAGAGGAGGAGAGGGGGGAGAAGGGAGGAGAGGGGGGGAGGAGGGAGAGAATGGAGGGGGGAGAATGGAGGGAGGGGGGAGAATGGAGGGAGGGTGGAAAGGGAGGGGCCAGGCCGAGCCCAAGACTTCGGGCGGGGCCCGTCCCCAGCACCAGATTTACAGGTAGGTGGCGTCGGGTCGGGTCGTGTCTGGGAGGGGGTCGGGAGCGCGGGTCGGGTCGGGGCGAGGTCAGGGGAAGCGTGGGTCGGGTCGGGTCTGGTCCGGGGGAGCGGGGGGGGGTCGGGAGCGCGGGTCGGGTCGGGTCGGGTCGGGGGGAAGGAGGGAGGTTAGGTCGTGTCGGTTCCGGGGGGGGGGAGCGCGGGTCGGGTCGGTGTCGGGTCCAAGTGGGGGGGGGGGGGAGCGCAGGTCGGGTCGGGTCTGGGGGGGAGGGGGGTCCGGTCCAGTCCGGCATTGGGGGGGGGGGTCGGGTCTGTTCCGGGGGCAGGCGGGGGGGTTCGGGTCAGGTCCAGGGGCGGGGGGGGAGGGTCGGGTCCGGTCCGGGATGGGGGTGGGGAGCGGGAGTCGGGACGGGTCCGGTCGGGAGGAAGCAGGAGCTGGGCGTGGGAGGCAGCCTTATCCACGCAGCCCCAGTGAGGCCATTCGGCCAGGGCTAGGGGCTGCATGCTTCGGGCCCCTCCCACATGGTTTTGGGCACCTGGAGCTACTGCACATGCGCGCCCACTGTAGCGCGCCTGTGCAGAGGTCCCAGCACTGTTTTCAGCGCAGGGACCTAGCTCCGCCCCCACAGCTTGTGCTGCGCCGCGACCAGCTCCAGAGGACCTGCAGGGAGCTGGAGAATAGGTAAGCATTTTTTTTGCGCACTTTGTGGCGCGAAAAACGGGCGTCCAGGTCGGGGCCGCGCCATTCTAGGCGCAGCCCGAAACTTGGGCCCTTAAGATCACTTAGACTTCAGGATCACTTTTTAGGTGCAAAATTAAATAAGATACAAAATGTGAGAGTATTTACACTATAAGATCACTTAAAAACCCTAAGATCACATATAAGTTGTAATGTTACAAAACTTACAAAACAATTTCAATTTGAAAAACGCTACTACAGCTACATCAAGAACAAGAACAAAAGCAGCAAAGAAAGGCTGCAACCATCTCTCATCCACATCTCATTGAATGTTCACTTCTTCATGGGGGTGTCGTTTGATTGGCCGGGCTGTGTGCCCTTATTGCAGCAGCTACTTCCATGACGGCCTGTGCCGTCACTTGCATGCCCTCCCTGACGGCCTGTGCCGTCGATTGCATTCCCTCGGACATTCCCTCCCTAAGTTCCCGTGTCATTACTGCTATTTCTCCCGTCAGGACCGTCACCTCTTCACCCACTGCACTGACGCCACCGATGAGTGATCGGGTAAGCTCATTGGTTTCCATACCCAATGCCACAACCTGAGCCACATCTGTTGCACGCTGCATCTCAGGAGAGCGTGTCTCCAATCTCCTTCTCCTCTGCCTGGGTCTGCCTCGTGGCACCACTACACTGGGAGACGCGGGCTGGGATGCTGGGACGCTCCGTGTTCCAAACAGCAGTTCTAGAGAGAGAGGCACGGGCTGGGACGGTGGGACGCTCGGTGTTCCAGACGGCAGTACTAGAGAGAGAGGCACAGGCTGAGACGGTGGCTCGCTCTGTGTTCCAGATAGCAATCCTAGAGAGAGAGGCGCGGGCTGGGACAGTGGGGCGCTCGGTGTTCCAGACGGCAGCACTCGAATGCGAGCCGTGGGCTGGGATGGTGGATGAATGGGTGTAAACTGCTCCATTATATCACCAGCACCACTGGGACCCGCCCGGAATCAAAACCATGGAAGGTGGAACCAGAATCTATGCTAGGGGTTGAAACTCTGATGTCCCTTAATGGGGGCTCATAAACATTAATTTGGAAGCTCTCCCCTGTAGACATTTCAGTCATCACCGCCATCACCCAGTCTGGATCGTCCGCATCTGGTTGTACTGGTTCTTGTTCTGTATCTTCAGGATCCTCAGGGTTGGCAGCATCATCATCATCATCATCATCATCATGTTCTGCAAAATATATCAGAACAGTCAAATGTTTAACAGCAAGGGAGGGGGCAGGATGGGTGGCATGAGTACTCTCACACATAGCAGGCCAGGCAGCAGGTTGATTTGAAGGACCACTATGCATTTTCAGGGCTTACCCTCTTCCAAACGTGCTTGTGCTGTACTGATTGCTTTTCTCCATGTACGACTCATCATGGCAGCTACCCTCTGTTCCAAGGGTGTCAGTGGATGCAGATTGGGCGTGCCTCCTCCTGTTCGAGTTGCTTCCCTTTTGTTGTGGGCCAATTTCTTCTGCAAAGAGTAAAATATAACTTTTTACAGAGTGCGTCTTTCTGCAGGGTAGGACATACAAATAGTCACGTTACAATTACGATTACATTAAAAAATGAAACTATTACTTACACTAACTACTTGACCAAGGTCATGCCATTTCTTTTTACACTGGCTTCCAGATCTCATGGTATACACCATTGCGCAGTAATCTTCTGCAACTTGGTTCCAGCGTTCCTTCATTTCTTTAGGTGGCACTTTTATGCGACCTCCGTTGCTGGTATCTTGCTCCTGCCATCTCTGCTCAATGACATTGACTAATATCTCCACTTCCTAATGCAAGAAATTCTTTGTTCTTGGTAGACGTTGTTCCATTGCTATATTGAATTGACACTCTTATTTTTCAAAACACACAGTCCTTAATTTGCATGCACCTATGCAGCACTTGTTCTGGAAGTTTAGCAGTGAAAAGCAGCACTCACTGATTTCAGCAGGTGATTTCTTCAACAGTGCTGCTAAAAGCACTCCTTCAGACACCAAAAAAATCACCAAAATTCAATCCCAAGCCTTCCAGAGGTCCACGAGACAAATCAGCACTTTTCTTTAAGTTCCTTTAAAAATGGCCGAGTGCCAATGTTTCTGGGCTACTGCGCGTGCGCGCGCGCTCCAACGTGCACACGCAGGGCTGCCGGCACGGTGTTCCCTCATTAGACATATCCCGCCCCCTCCACTTGCAGAATATGCGCGCCTCTGTGGCTCCGCCCCCCCGCTGCTGTCTGCGCGCCACGCCGTGCTCCCAGAGACCAGCAAGGAGCCCGAGAATTACGAGGTAGATTTTTATCGCGCTTTTAGGCGCGAGAAACGGGCATCCATGTCGGGGCTGCGCCGTTCTAGGCGCGGCCCAAAACTTGACCCCCTTCTTCCAGGGCTGAGCATCTTGCTGGAACCATTGCACAAGCTGTTATGCAAGGCGAGACGACTGGGCTTAGGGTAAAAATCAAGAGGCCGCCTTTGAGAAGGCCAGAATAAGTTGCTGATATATGACCCATGCAAACGTCTAGTTTTAGCATGTGATGCGTCGTTGTACGGTGTCGGGTGTGTTTTGCAGCAAGCCAATGCAGTGGGCAAGCGCCAACCGGTTGCATATACGTCCAGAAGCCTATCAAAGGCCGAAAAATGCTACAGCATTGTCAAAAAGGAGGCTTTAGCCTATGTTTATGGTGTAAAAAAAATGCACCAATATTTGTTTGGACTCAGGTTCAAGTTAGAGATGGAGCACAAGCCCCTAATCTCACTGCTTTCGGAAAGCAAAGGCATAAACACCAATGCTTCATCTCGAATCCAAAGATGGGCACTAACACTATCTGCCTATGACTATGTGATCCACCACAGGCCAGGCACTGAAAACTGTGCCGATGCTCTCAGCTGACTACCATTGCCCACCACCGGGGTGCAAGCGGTGCAGCCCACAGACCTGCTACTGGCCATGGATACCTTTGATAGCGAAGGGTCACCCGTAACGGCCCACCAAATTAAGACCTGAACCAGCCAGGATCCTCTGCTATCCCTTGTAAAAAGTTGCATCCTCAATGGGAGCTGGTCAGCGGTCCCCAGAGACATGCAAGACGAGATCAAGCCATTTCACCGCCGTAAAAACTGAATGTCGATCCATTCAGATTGCCTCTTATGGGGCAACCGTGTTATCTTGCCAAAGAAAGGCAGGGAAATCTTCATAAATGACCTACACAGCACCCACCCAGGCATAGTCATGATGAAGGCTGTCGCCAGGTCCCACGTCTGGTGGCCCGGCATTGACTCGGAACTGGAATCGTGCCTGCACCAGTGTAATACATGCTCACAACTGAGCAATGCTCACAGGGAGACTCCAGTTAGTCTCTGGTCCGAGCCCTCAAAACTGTGATATATTCACAGAGCACAGCACACACAGCTTTCTAACATGGCAGGCAACTCTGTCTGAAGCCTCCGGAACATGCCTGATTCAGTTTATTATTAACTCTGTAGTTGCAGTACACAATACGTCCACATCCACAATGTGGAGCTACAAACATTACAAGCTCACAGACATTACACTTCTCCCTCCTTAATGAAGAATGTATTATAACAACATCATACATAACTTGCATGTTTGTACATAACACAGGATATAGACTTTTTTTTCCCATATTTACAAATTTAACTTAACCACTTGTTTTCTGTTTAAAAGAGGATACCTTCACTCTCGAACAGAACCTTCCAAACATGGTGAATCTAAACTTATTCAAGGCTCATCCTGAGGAACATTTTCCTCCACGGAATTTCCTTGATTTCCATTTGAACTCACTCTAACTTCAGACTCTTTGTTTTCCTGACTCGGACTCAGACTTACATTCTGATTTTCTCTTAGATTTGTTTCCAGTACACTCGATGTAGGATTTGCTACTGGTATATCAAAACTATCTGATGAGTCAGAAATAATTGAATCATTCCCACCTTCAACTCCTTCCATGTCTGTAGGTAAAATATGATCAATATGAACAAACCTAACCTGTCCATTATCAAACATCTTTACCAAATATGTGCGAGGACCACATATCTTCACCACTCTTCCTATTAACCACTTTAACCATTTATGGTGATGGTTCTTCACTCTCACCTTCTGGTTTAATTTCACACTTCTCTCTTTTACTCTATCTCTATGATGATTCACTTTCTGTCTTAATTGTGTCACTTCTATGGACTGTGCCAAGTTTGGTTTTAACAACGAGAATCTGGTTCATGGCTGTCGTTTGAGAAACAACTCTGCTGGTGTTCTACCAGTAGTTGTATGAGGAGTATTACAATACGTAATCAAAAAATTTGCCAATTTGTGATCCTATGACAACTGTCATTTCTTTGGATTTGGATTTAACATTTGTTTTATGAGGGCACGTTTTACAATTTGTACAGTGTGTTCCGCTGCACCATTCGAGGCAGGTGGTATGGTGGAACCTTGGTATGTTTCACACCATTTTTGTTCGTGAATTGTGCAAATTCTTCTGAACAAAATTGTGGTCCATTATCCGAAACAATTTCTTCAGGGAGGCCAAATGAAGAAAATAAACTTCACAAAATGTCTAATTTTTTACTTGTTGTTATTTTCCACATTGGAAACACCTCAACCCACTTCGAATGGCTATCAATCACAATGAACAATTGTTGACCTTCTAATTCAGCAAAATCAATATGTAACCTTTGTCACACTCTGGGAGGCCATTTCCATGGCTGTAATGGTGCTGATGGTGGTTGCTTGCTTACTGATTGACATGTCGTACACTGACTCACAATGTACTCTATATCTTTATCAAGATCTGGCCACCATAAATAACTGCGTGCAAAACTCTTGGTCAAGCACATTCCCAGGTGCTGATCATAGAGGTCTCCAAATAATTTGGACCTAAATTAATTTGTTATAACCATTCTTGCACCCCACATGATACAATCTTTATCGACTGATAATTCATTCCTACGAATGAAGAATGGATGAATATCTTTGTCTGATACCTGGTTTGGCCATCCATTTGCAATATAATCATACACCTTTGACATCACTGGGTCACGTTTGGTTGCTCTACCAATCTCTTCAGCTGTGACTGGCAGTTCATCAATGTATGAAAAATAAAACACTTCTTCCCTATCCAGTGTAACGTGATGGGGAAGGCAATCTAGACATTTCATCAGCATTACTGTGATCAGCTGATCGTCTGTATACAATATCATATGTAAATGCTGACAAAATCAAAGCCTATCTCTGCATTCAGCCTGCAGCTAATGTTGGAACTGGGGACTTTGAATGGAGGATTGCTGTTAGGGGCTTATGGTCAGTAACGATGGTAAACTTATGGCCATACAAGTATTTGTGGAACTTCTTGACCCCAAAAATCAATGCCAAAGCTTCCCTTTCGACTTGCGCATAATTACTCTCACTGGCACTGAGAGTGCATGAAGCAAAAGCAATTGGTCTCTCCTCCCCACTACTTAATACATGAGAGATTATTGCCCCAACTCCATACGGAGAGGCATCACATGCTAGCTTAATGTCCTTAGATACGTCATAGTGAACTAACATGGTGCTCTCTACCAATTTGCTTTTACACTCCTTGAATGCTGTATCGCATTCTTTTGACCACTTCCAATGGACTTGTTTTTTCAATAGTTCATTCAGTGGATGTAATACTGTAGCTAAATTTGGGAGGAACTTCCCATAATAGTTCAAAAGACCCAAGAATGAACGAAGTTCAGTGACATTCCTGGGAGTGGGTGCATTTCTAATTGCATCCAGTTTTCCCATGTTTGGATGTAAACCATCTTTGTCTACTCTGTTCCCTAAGTATTCCAATGAGTTTTTAAATAACTCATACTTACAAGCAGACACTCGTAACTCTGTGCTTCTCTAGCCGTTTGAGGACTTCATTCAATATGTTATTATGAATTTGCTTATTTGGTGCTGAAATTAGTATGTCATCCAAATAACATACTACCCCTTCAATACCTTGCAAAATCTGGCTCATCATCCCTTGGAATATGGCAGGGGCGGAAGACACTCCAAACGGTAGCCTATTAAATTGATACAGGCCTAGATGAGTATTTATAGTCGAGCATGACTTGGACTCCTCATCTAGTTCAAGCTGTAAGTAGGCATTCGTAAGATCCAGTTTTGAGAAGATCTGACCACCTGTCAGTGTTGTGAACAAATCTTCTATATTCGGCAATATATTGGGGACATTACCCTCTAGAACCTGGTTTACGGTTAGTTTATAATCACCACACAATCTTACCTTACCATCGGACTTAGGTACAACAACAATGGGTGTAGCCCAATTACATCGATCTATCTTACAAATAATGTTCTCAGTTTCTAGTCTTTTGAGTTCTTGCTCAACTTTCTCCTTGAGTGCATATGGTACGGAACGTGGCTTGTAGTAATCCGATCTAGCGTCCTTCTGTATCCTGACACTCGCCTTGAAGCCTTTGATCAGACTGCTCGTTTCACAGAACACCTTCGGATACTTCTTGATAACCTTATCCGTTGATGAAAATCTCGCTTCCAAACGGAAAATCTTATTCCAATCCAGCTTCAGTGATCTCAACCAATTTCTTCCTAGTAAGGCAGGCTTGTCTCCTTTCACTATTATTAGAGGCAAGTTCTGAAATTGATCCTTATATTTCACCGATACGGTGATACAACCTACCACAGGAATTTTCTCTCCCGAGTAGCCTCGCAGCTCTATCTTGGATTTCTCCAATGGGAAATCACGCAATTTGTTGAGGTATAGCGATTCCGGTACTACACTCACGGATGCACCCGTGTCGATTTCCATTGGTATCTTGAATCCCGCAACATCTATGTGGATTTTTGATACTTTCTGAATCGCTGTCCGTTAACCTCGTGCTCCTGATGACGTGTAATTCTAACATCTCCACATCCTGTTGTTGTTCTTCCATGCTATGTAGTCTCTGGGAATTTCTACTCATAGCTTTGAATGCTGGGCTCATAGCTACTCTTCAGTCGGCATGCCTTCGCAAAATGCCCAGTCTTTCTGCAGAAGAAACACTCTGCCTTCACATATGGACAACTTTGAACAATGTGTTGTCCCAGGCACCTATAGCATGACTTTGATGCTCTGTTAGAATTTCCAGTTTCTGAGACTTTGGGCTCCCACCGTCTTTTACTTTGAATCTGCAGGCGATTCACCTCGGTTGACTGACGACCATAATTATTATTTAATTCTCGGGAATATTGATCGGCCAAGCCCATCGACCTCACTGTCTGACAAGCAAGCTCAAAAGTCAAGTCATCCATCGTCAATAACTTTCTTCTGATCGCATCATTTTTCACCCCATAAACAAAACAATCCCACAATGCTCGGTTTTGAAAGTTTCCAAAATTACCGTGAATCGATAGCTGTTTTAATGCTGCAATGTAATCACTGATACTTTCATCAGTCTTTTGATTCTGAATCCCAAAACGATAGCTTTCAGCAATTTCTAACAGTTTGGGGTTATAGTGCTGCTCCAGCTTCATTAAAATCTCTTTAAGCGTTGTGTCCTTTGGCTCGTCAGGCACAAGCAGATTTATCAGTGTTTTATACAATGCCGGACCCGTCTCCGATAAAAAGATCACTCGTTTCCATTCCAATATCGCCTGATTTTGGACTGCATTGTCTAGAACTTTGATTATGTTATTTGCAGTGAAATACATTTCTAGCCGATCCACATACATTTTAAAACGTTCCTGGTCATGTCTAAATTCACTCAAATGTCCCATTACACCTGCGAGTGCTGCCATTTTAATTTCTAACTGTTCACACAGTGTGCTGTATTTTACCTCAGATTTTATAGCTTTTTCCAAAGACAGAAACTTCCAAAGTCTCTCTGTTGGCTGGCTGAATCCTTCACCAACAAAATTTTAGCTTTAAATCATCCGAAAAATCCAATCCTCATCGCCAAATGTGATATATTCACAGAGCACATCACACACAGCTTTCTAACATGGCAGGCAGCTCTCTCGGAAGCTTCCGGAACATGCCTGGTTCTGTTTATTATTAACTCTGTAGTTGCAGTACACAATACGTCCACATCCACAATGTGGAGCTACAAACATTACAAGCTCACAGACATGACAAAAACCATGGTCCAGGATCCATGTGGATTATGCGGGCCCCTTTCTGGGAAAGATGTTCCTGGTTGTTGTGGACACCTACTCCAAATGGATTGAATATGCAATAATGGCATCCAGCACATCCGCAGCCACCATTGAAAGCTTCAGGTCCATGTTTGCCACCCATGGCTTACCCGACATTCTTGTCACCGACAATGGTCCGTGCTTCACCAGCTCGGAATTCAATGAATTCATGACCCTTAATGGCATCAAGCATGTCAGATCTGCCCCGTTCAAGCCCGCATCCAACGGCCAAGTGGAGCGGGCAGTCCAAACCATAAAGCAGAGCTTGAAACGTATCACAGAATGCTCCTTACAAACCCTCCTGTCCCTGGTACTGCTCAGCTACTGGACACAACCCCATTCACTTACCGGGGTTCCCTCTGCAGAATTACTAATGAAATGAGCACTCAAAACCAGGCTCTCCTTAGTACACCCTGACCTCATTGATCAGGTGGAAACTAGGCATTATCAGCAAAGCACGTACCATGATCGCACAGCTATATCACACGACATCACTGTAAATGACCCTGTGTTTGTGCTGAATTACGGTCAGGGCCCCAAATGGGTCGCTGGCACTGAATTAGCCAAGGAGGGGAATAGAGTATTTGTTGTCAAACTGCTTAACTGTCAAAAAACATTTGGACCAAACCAAATTACGATTCACAGATAACCAGGAACCACTGGAAGAGGACCTCATTTTCAGCGACCCACCAACACACGCCCAATAAACAACAGACCTCGCTGCCAACCACGAGGATGATCCCACCATCCCCAACAGTCCAGCCCAACCAGTCATGCTGCAAGACAGCAGTGACCCAACCAACTCACCCAGGCCAGAACGACACTCAGACGGTCAACCAGGGAGTGCAGAGCTCCGAGTTGCCTTAACCTGTAACCAACTCGCATCAAAGACTTTGGGCGGGTGGGGGGGAAATGATGTCATGTATGCAAACTCTTTGGATTCACCATGTAACTATGTACGATGTACCACCTGAGGGCGCTGCTGTTGGACGCCCAGGGGTTTCCTGCCCTGGTGTGCAGGGGCATATAAAAGGCAGCCAGCCATGCTGCCTCTGACTTTGCAGTCGTATTAAATGGACTGAAGTCACACAGCTCTTACTCACAGTACAAGGCCTCGTGGAGCTATTCGATGGCAATTGCAGACATAATAGACCCTCGTGATTGACAGTGTCAAAGGCCTTTGTAAGGTCGAAGAAGGCCATGTATAAGGGCTGGCGCTGCTCCCTGCATTTTTCTTGCAGCTGTCACTGTCTGTTGTGCCCCGTAAGGGACGAAATCCACACTGTGACTCCGGGAGGAGCTCCTTGGCCACAGGGAGAAGATGGTCGAGGAGGACTCTAGCAACAACTTTCCCAGTGGCTGATAGTAGGGAGATTCCTCTGTAATTGTCGCAGTCGGACTTGTCCCCTTTTTTAAAGATGATCACGATCACTGCATCTCTGAGATCTCCCGGCATGCTCTCCTCCCTCCAGATGAGAGAGATGAGGTCATGTATCCGCACCAACAGCGCCTCTCCGCTATACTTTAGCGCCTCAGCAGGGATACCATCCGTTCCTGTAGCCTTGTTGTTCTTGAGCTGTCTTATGGCTTTTCCTACCTCGTGCAACGTTGGGGTTTCACTGAGGTGGTGGAGGATCACATGCTGTGGGATGAAGTCGAGAACACTCGAGTCAAAATCAGAGGTCTCGATTGAGGAGATCTTCGAAGTGCTCCTTCCAGCAGGCCCTGACTGCCTCGGTATCCTTGATGAGTGTTTCTCCATTCTTGGCCAGCAGTGGGGTGGGGCCTTGGGAGTTTGGACCATAGGTGGCCTTGACTGCGATGAAGAATCCTCGCACATCAAGGCTGTCGGCCAGCTGTTGTATCTCCAGTGCTTTCTCCATCCACCATCTGTTCTTTAGGTCCTGGGTTTTTTGTTGGACCTCAGCCTTGAGCCATCTGTAATTTTGCTTTGCTGCTCCCGAGTTGGGTTGTTGCTCGAAGCTCAAAAATGCTCTACGCTTGCGATCTATTAGTTCTTGGATCTCCTGATCATTCACATCAAACCAATCCTGGTGTTTTCTGGTTGAGTGACCAAGTGTCTCTTCGCAGGCACTGGTTATGGAGGCCTGGAGGGCAAACCAAGCACTGTGGACATTCTGCATCTCAGGATCATCAAGGCACGCCAGGTTAGCTGTGAGGCGCTGGCTGTATAGGGCTCTCTTGGCTGGGTCTTTAAGTGTCCCGGCATTGACTTTTTTGCGGCACTGCTTCTGCTGTCCCCTCCGCTTTGGGGCTATGTTGATGTCAATGATGGATCGGATTAGATGGTGGTCCATCCAGCAGTTGTCAGCTCCTGTCATGGCGTGGGTGATGTGCACATCCTTGCGATCCCTGGCTCGGACGATGACATAGTCCAGCAGGTGCCAGTGTTTGGAGCGAGGGTGTTGCCACAATGCCTTGTATTTGTCCCTCTGCAGAACAGAGTGTTAGTGATGAGAAGTTTATGTTCTTGACATTTTGTCAGGAGTAGGGTACTGCTGGAGTTGGCTTTCCCTACTCCCTCTCTGCCAAGCACGCCTTCCCAGAGGGCTGTGTCTTTGTCGACCCTGGCGTTGAAGTCACCTAGGAGGATCAGTTTGTCACCCGCGGGGACGCGGGACAGGGATGTTTCGAGGTTGGAATAAAAACCCCCTTTGGCCTCATCAGTTGCATCGAGTGTCAGGGCGTACGCACTGATGACTGTGGCACATTGGTTCCGGGATAGGGTGAGTCGAAGAGTCATGAGGCGTTCGTTAACTCTGCAGGGGGACTCTTTGAGGCGGTCGACCAGCTCATTTTTGATGGTGAAGCCGACTCGGTGAAGGCGGCGTTCTTCCTCTGGTTTCCCTTTCCAGAAAAAGGTGTAATCTCCACCTTGTTCCTTGAGCTGGCCTTCCCCTGCCCGCCAGGTCTTGCTTAGGGCAGCGATGTCGATGCCAAAGCATCTCAGTTCCTGGGCAACTATGGTGGTGCGGCGTTCCAGCCTTTCGCTGTTGGTGTTGTCCATGAGGGTCCTGATGTTCCAAGTCCCGAACTTCATGTTAACAGAGTGGAAGATGCCTGTGCGTGAGTTCTTTTAACGTGGGGTGGCCATTGCACACTGGCCACCACACGGGCTTAGCTGAGCAAGGTCTTTGTCCAGTGGCAAGGGGGTCCAAGACAACTGGACACCAGGCACTGCTGTATGAGCCTAAGTTGCCTATGGTGAGATGTTCGCCACAAGCTCGGTGCTGAGTAGCGCCCTTGATGGTAGGTGGCCCGAGGCTTGGTTGTGGGTAGGCATTAGGAAGGTCAGTTGTCCCCTGGAGTTCTGAGTGGGAGGTCAGCAAGGAGTGGGAGGGTGGAAGAGTCATAGCCGTGATGCTCAACAGTAGGAGAGGCCAGGTCACCAGTGGGGAAGGAGAGGTCCAGCCATCGACGAGGAGAAGCCCGATCGCCGCTGGAGGGATGTAGGCCCGCCACAGGACAGGGGGGTGATGTCCCAATCGCCTGGTCGGAGGCTCATCTGTTCGCCGGGCGTCGTCGTGAGTAACCCGGTTTCAAATGACTGAAAATGATGCTAATAAAACACACCCAACTATTTTCTGGTAAGATTGGGGTACAGTATTCAATTCCTTAGTAAAAATTTTTAAAAGAAAATAATTCTTGAAAGTTCCTTCATGTTGTTTAAAAGTTTCTCCAGAAGTTTTTAAAGTTTTCTCAAGTTATTTAAAAGTTTCTCCAGAGGTTTTAAAAGTTTCTCCAAGTTATTTAAAAGTTTCTCCCAAAGTTTTAAAAGTTTTCCCAAGTTGTTTAAAAGTTTCCCAAGTTGATTAAAAGTTTAAAATGAAAGTTAATAGTAAGTTTTTTCCTTTGGTATTGTTCCATGGGTGCTGCCAGCCCTCTGCAGCTGTACAAAGCACTGGTTAGATCACACCTGGAGTACTGTGGGGAAGTAGAGGCCCAGTTGTCTCTGAAGGAGGGGGAAAGGCCAGCTGCCGTCGTGGAAGAGGAGGAGGCTCAAATGCCGTCGTGGAGGAGCGGCACAACTGTTGCCACTTGAGGGGATCCGGTCGCCGCTGGGGAGAGGTCTGGATGCTGCCGGGGTCCCGAACGCCTGGTCACCGCTAAACACACATCATGTCTCACGTCCAGACTACAGTGCCCATTGTTCACCTGCTGTGTTACCTGCCGAGACAACATTTGCTGCTGGCTGCTTTGATTCTATTGTCTGGCCAACTTCTAATTTCTGCAGGTTCAGTTTTCTGCCCTTTTGCTGTGATTCTCCAGTCACCGCTGAGCAGGGTTTTGCAGGTTCAGTGGCAGATACTTAATTTACATGGGCCAGGGCAGGTACTCATACCATTAGGCATGCATTTCTGCTGCTTGCCTGCCTGTGCTGTCAAAAAATTCCATCCATGCCCACCATTTAAAGTATGTTGCCCAGGCCCCCCCTCAGCTGACACCATAGTATCCTCCTTGGACCCAAGGTCTCCTTGCCTGGACCCTCCTAGAGGAGCCCATTTACACCAATCTGGAGGCCAGTACACCTCAACTCACCTGCTGTGCTGGCCTCCATTCCTTCATTTGGCCCCAGCTGAGCTGGGGAAGTGCAAAGCTTTTCTAATCACACTTCCTCTCTTTCAGACAATTTCTTATCCACCTGCTAATTTTGCCTATGATACCCATTGCTTTACCTTCTACAGCAGCCTTTCAGGCAGGATTTTAATATTAAAGATTTTCTGAAAGTGAAGGTGCACTACAACATAGAGCTTTCCAATGTCCACTTAGGGTGCCACCTCCTCAAAAAAGTCAAGGAGATTTGTCAATCACGATCTCCCTCTTCTGAAACCATGATGACTGCTGTTTACTAAGTTACTTACATGAGGCAATCTTTAAGGTTGTCCCAATCTATTTTTATTTCGCCAATTATTTATGTGACAATAATGGTACATGAGTTATCTTGATGCCTATTTTGAAAATAGGCATAATGTAGGCTTGTTTCCATTAAAATGTATTCACTTTGTAGTTTTTGTCCCTACTCTCAATTTACACCCTCAGTTACATATTGGGTAATTTTAACCCAGATTGGTTGAGGTCGTGTGGGAAGTTAAAGTGATAAAAATCTGAATCTCGACCAGAACCTGCCTCTAACCCACCCTCTTCCACTTTTAACAGAGGCGGGGGGTGGGAGAGGCATCCAACCCGTTGCCAGGAGGCATGTCAACCATTTAAATATTATAATGAGGCTGACGTGCCTCAGATTTAATCACCATTTTAAATTTAACTGTGACTGGTCGGGTTTTGCAGGCCTCAGGAAACCCAACAGTTAGTGGAAGGCGAGGACTATGTTATCCAGGGAGTAAGTGCCTCCTGGATCCAGCGTCCCTACCTAACCCAACCCCTGCGATCGGAGACCCAACACGATGCCTCAGATCACCCCCCTCAGGTCTCCGATTTCAACCCCCCCCCCCCCCCCCCCCCCGCTTCAGGAGCCTCCAATCACCTTCCTGGCCTTCCACTACCAAGCCCCACCTGCCCCCCCCACCCCCTACTGATGATCTTCAGTCCTCCTCCGATGTTCTCTGCCTAAACTGCCCCCCCCCCCTCCCCTGTTCAGACTTCGGCATCCCGATGTTCGAGAGTCTGGTCCCCCAATCATCTTCTGGGCCACACCCCCCCCGCCCCCATGACCATCCTCCGGCCCCTGATCAGTATCTGGCCCCCGATACTCGAGTCTGGCCCCCCAATTATCCTCCGCTCCCCCCCACCTGATACGCGAGTCCAGACCCCTGATCAAACTCAATCCTTCCTCCCTTCTTTTCTGTGGCCTAGTGCCGCAGGCCTACTCACCTTCAGCCAGCCAGCCTCTCCATCTGGCTTGCTGTGGGTAGGAAACAGAGGTTTCAAATGCAAATCAGGCCCTGCCGTTAAATTCAGCAGGGCCTGCAGGGAAACCCATTCTCCCGGGTTTCTCGACCGCTTCCGAGCCCCAGCCACCCCTCCCCCCCCCCCCCCCGCTCCCCCACCCCCTTCCATGCCCCCAATCCACCTCCTGATGAAAATTCCGACCATACTGTGCTTCCATTGAGATTTATTGTTTATGAGCCAATAATGTTGAATATCCTACGTCTGGCCTCTTGTACATCGCCGATTTTCATCACTCCACTATTGGCGGCTATGCCTTCAGCTGACTGGGCTCTAGGCTCTGGAATTCCCTCTCTAAGCCTCTCTGCGTCTCTAAGTTTCTCTCCTCCTTTTAAGATGCTCCTTAAAACCTATCTCTTTAACTAAGTTTTTGCTCAACTGTCCTAATATCTCCATGTGTGCCTCGGAGTCAAATTTTATTTGATAACGCTTCTGTGAAGAACCCTGGGATGTTTTACTGCATTAAAGATGCTATATAAATGCAAGTTGTTGCTTTGTTGTAGTTCTCAGTAATTTAGATTAAACTGTACATTTGGAATAAAGCTCCTCCCAAAATGAAAGATGGCAAGTATCACTGTTGTCTTACCTCTACTTATATAAATATATAAATATGTACATGTGCACACTTGTCTGTGCTCCCAGACCTGTGTGAGAAGATTATAAGACTTTTATCAACATGTGGGGATAAAGAAATTGCATATGAGAGCAAGCATTTGTGTACTTTCTGAAAGTAATTTTCCTCCTCCCACAATCCATTAATGCACTCTTACCAAAAATTGTTTACTTGAATCCAGAAATAGCTTTCTCTGTCCATTGTACTCTACCAACAGGGACATGAATATATTGCTATCTAATAACTCCTGCTAGAAAATGTACATGTGTGGAAGTGCAGTGAAGGCAGCATGAGCTATGATGCCCCCTTCTAAAGGGAAAAAGTCGCTGGTGGGCGTAGTATTTAGGCCCCCTAACAGTAGCTACACTGTTGGACGGAGTATAAATCAAGAAGCAATGAAGGCTTGTAAAAAAAGGAACGGCAATAAGCATGGGCAATTTTAACCTTCATATTGATTGGACAAAGCAAATTGGTCAGGGTAGCCTTGAGGAAGAGTTCATAAAGTGTATCCGGGATAGTTTCCTTGAACAGTACATTGCGGAACCAACCAGGGAGCAGGCTATCTTAGATCTGGTACTGTGTAATGAGACAGGATTAATAAATCATCTCCTAGTAAAGGATCCTCTAGGAATGAGTGACCATGACATGGTTGAATTTCAAATTCAGTTGGAGGTTGAGAAAGTTGGATCTCAAACCAGTGTCCTAAGCTTAAATAAAGGAGACTACAA
Organism: Pristiophorus japonicus; assembly: GCF_044704955.1. Taxonomy (NCBI): domain Eukaryota; kingdom Metazoa; phylum Chordata; class Chondrichthyes; family Pristiophoridae; genus Pristiophorus; species Pristiophorus japonicus. Next base: position 78,971,303 of record NC_091982.1, on the reverse strand, counting down.
AGGTATGAAGGCAGAATTGGCTAATGTGGACTGGGAAAATAGATTAAAGTATGGGATGGTTGATGAGCAGTGGCAGACATTTAAGGAGATATTTCATAACTCGCAACAAAAATATATCCTAATGACAAGGAAAGAATGTAAGAGAAGGGATAACCATCCGTGGCTAACTAAGGAAATAAAGGATGGTATCAAACTGAAAACAAGGGCATACAATGTGGCCAAGACTAGTGGGGGGCCAGAAGATTGGGAAACTTTTAAAAGCTAGCAAAGAATAAATAAAAAAAATGATAAAGAGAGGGAAGATAGATTATGAAAGTAAACTAGCATGAAATATAAAAACAGATAGTAAGAGTTTCTACAGGTGCATAAAAAGGAAAAGAGTGACTAAATGTTGTTCCCCTAGAGGATGAGACTGGGGAATTAATAATGGAGAACAGGGAAATGGCAAAGACATTGAACAAATATTTTGTATCGGTCTTCACGGTAGAAGACACTAAAAACATCCCAATAGTGGATAATCAAGGGGCTATAGGGAGGGAGGAACTTAATACAATCACAATCACTAAAGAGGTAGTACTCAGTAAAATAATGGGACTAAAGGCGGACAAGTCCCCTGAATCTAATGGCTTACCCCCGAGGGTCTTAAAAGAAGTGGTTGCAAAGATAGTGGATGCATTGGTTGTAATCTACCAAAATTCCCTGGATTCTGGGGCAGTCCCAGCGGATTGGAAAACTGCAAATGTAGTATCTATTTAAAAAAGGAGGCAAATAAAAAGCAGAAAACTATAGACCAGTTATCCTAACATCTGTCATTGGGAAAATGCTGGAGGCCATTATTAAGGAGGCAGTAGCAGGACATTTGGAAACGCATAATTCAATCAAGCAGAGTCAGCATGGTTTTATGAAAGGGAAATCATGTTTGACAATTTTGCTGGCGTTATTTGAGGATGTAACGAGCAGGGTGGATAAGGGGGAACCAGTGGATGTGGTATATTTGGATTTCCAGAAGGCATTCGATAAGGTGCCACATAAAAGGTTACTGCACGATAAAAGTTCACAGGGTTGGGGGTAATATATTAGCATGGATAGAGGATTGGCTAACTATAAGAAAACAGAGAGTGGGGATAAATGGGTCATTTTCTGGTTGGTAAACCATAACTAGTGGGGTGCTGCAGGGATCGGTGCTGGGGCATCAATTATTTACAAACTATATTAATGACTTGGATGAAGGGACCGAGTGTAATGTAGCCAAGTTTGCTGATGATACAAAGACGGGTGGGAAAGCAAATTGTGAGGAGAACACAAAAAATCTGCAAAGGGATATAGACAGGCTAAGTAAGTGGGCAAAAATCTGGCAGATGGAGTATAATGTGGGGAAATGTGAGGTTATCCACTTTGACAGAAAAAATAGAAAAGCAAATTATAATTTAAATGGAGAAAAATTGCAAAGTGCTGCAGTACAGAGGGACCTGGAGGTCCTTGTGCATGAAATACAAAAAGTTAGTATGCAGGTACAGTAAGTAATCAGGAAGGCAAATGGAATGTTGGCCTTTATTGCAAGGGGGAACGGAGTATAAAAGCAGAGAAGTCCTGCTACAACTTTACAGGCTATTGGCGAGGCCACACCTGGAGTACTGCGTTCAGTTTTGGTCTCGGTATTTAAGGAAGGATCATCATCATAGGCAGTCCCTTGAAATCGAGGAAGACTTGCTTCCACTCTAAAAGTGAGTTCTCAGGTGACTGTGCAGTCCAATATAGGAATTACAGTCTCTGTCACAGGTGGGACAGACAGTCGTTGAAGGAAAGGGTGGGTGGGACTGGTTTGCCTCACGCTCCTTCCGCTGCCTGCGCTTGTTTTCTGCATGCTCGCGACGACGAGACTCGAAATGCTCAGCGCCCTCCCAGATTCTCTTCCTCCACTTAGGGCGGTCTTTGGCCAGGGACTCCCAGGTGTCGGTTAGGGATGTTGCACTTGGTCAAGGAGGCTTTGAGGGTGTCCTTGAAACGTTTCCTCTGCCCACCTGGGGACCACTTGTCGTGTAGGAGATCCGAGTAGAGCGCTTGCTTTGGGAGTCTTGTGTTGGACATGCGGACAATGTGGCCCGCCCAACGGAGCTGGTTGAGTGTGCTCAGTGCTTTGATGCTGGGGATGTTGGCCTGATCGAGAACACTGATGTTGGTGCGTCTATCCTTGCAAGAGATTTGCAGGATCGTGCGGAGACATCATTGGTAGTATTTCTCCAACGGTGTACTTGCATTGGAGGCTGTTCAGAGAAGGTTCACTAGGTTGATTCCGGAGATGAGGGGGTTGACTTATGAAGATAGGTTGAATAGATTGGGCCTATACTCATTGGAGTTCAGAAGAATGAGAGGTGATCTTATTGAAACATATAAGATAATGAGGGAGTTCGACAAGGTGGATGCAGAGAGGATATTTCCACTCACAGGGGAAACTAAAACTAGGGGACATAGTCTCAGAATAAGGAGCCACCCATTTAAAACTGAGATGAGGAGAAATTTCTTCTCTGAGGGTTGTAAATCGATGGAATTCTCTGCCCCAGAGATTTATGGAGGCTGGGTCATTGAATATATTTAAAGCAGAGATAGACAGATTTTTGAGCGATAAGGGAATAAAGGGTTATGGGGAGCGGGTAGGGAAGTGGAGCTGAGTCCATGATCAGATCAGCCATGATCTTATTAAATGGTGGAGTAGGCTCGAGGGGCCAAATGGCCTACTCCTGCTCCTATTTCTTTTGTACTTATGTTCCCCTTTTTGTCCTTAGTCTGCCAACACTGTTTAGGCAGACACAACAAATGGCCACTAATACAAGGTACTGCGTGCTGCTGCCACCTGTGGAACTGCACATCAGTAAGAGTGATCACCTTCTGGAGTGAAGAGAAGAGAAGAGAAAATTAGAGAAAAAAAGTCTGAGCAAGCCTGGGCATAGCTAACTTTTATCTGCATTTTTGTCAAATCAGGCAAAGGAATACCATAACAGATTAATACCGGTAAGAACCACACAACTGAGTGCCAGTATCTTTATGTCCATACCAGCTACCAGACCAATAATATCAAAATGCAGGCATATAGCATGTTATATTTCATCTTCCCCCACTACAAATGCGAATGCAATGTACTCACCAGCAAATCACTTTGGTGGCCCTTTAGACAGAAGGAAATATGTGTGTTCCTGTGCTTGTTTCAACTCGTGTGCATTACAGACATGCTGAGCTTGTATCTTACCTGATGCTGCCATCTATTGGCTCACAGCATTTTCACTCTGCCTATTCTTTACGCAGCTATACACAGCTTCACTGAACAAACTGTGCAAATCAGCACCTGTCCTATCAAAGTACATGTTCCAATATTTCAAACAGCATTACTTAACAAATGCATTCTAATATACACTGTACTACAGTGGTCCACATCAGTATAATCTATACAATATCAGAAAAGTATAGGTCCTTGTGCACCAAGCGAACTTAATTTAGTGACTTATTGACATTGCTAACTCTCTTATGGTTTAGTGAATTGAAGAGGATTTACTGTGATTGAAAAGCTGCATTAGAGGGAGCAGCATGCGACGGCGCGGTCCCGGCCTGCAAGATCATCAGCAAGCCGGGGCCATCAGAGGGAGCTGCGTGCGGCGGCATACCATTGCAGGAGGGCGACGGCTGTGAAGTCAGGTCGCTGATTGCAGTGCGGGCAGGCACAGCAGGAGAGCCGAAGGAGCGCAAGAGTTTGTAGATGGAAGTGACTGGGGCCCAGGAGAAGCGTGAGTCTGGGGCCAGAAGGGGCAAGAGCCCAGGGGCAGCATGGACCAGCCCACATTGCCATAGTTGTGCAACAGAGCTGGTCTCCAGTCGTCTGGGGTAATCCTTGCCACTGGACCAAGACCTAGTTCTGTCAAGCCCGTGTGATGGCTGGTGTGCAACGACCACCACACGTTAAAAAAATCCAAGCACAGGCATCTTCCACCCTCCAAGATGTAGTTTGGGATCTGGAATATTAGGTCCTTCATTGAAACACCTGTGAACTCATCCCCTTTTGGCGTAGAAGCAAGTCATCCTCGCTTCGAGGGACTTCCTATAATGATGATGATGATGATGGTTTAGTTGATAAATGCACTGTTTAATGTGGAATTGAGTTATACAGAGCAGGAATATTCCTGTTCTATGCAGAATTATCTGATCTCAGCCAGTACAGAAAGAAGTAGGCCTCAGAATCCCTGGGCTAACAAGGCAAAATCAACCAGCAGTCCTGCTCTTGATCAGTGACCTTTGCTAAAAGGTCTGCATACATGAGTCAGATGAGTTTTAATGAAAAAACGTTGTTGATTGTTCTGACTGACAGATTTTTATACAAGTATCAATCTATTATATTCCCTGTGGACCCTCTCCAAAGTCCTTGAACATAACGCTGCCTCTAAAATCTATGCCCATCTTTCCGTCAACCTCCTGGTTGAATCTCTCCAATCAAGTTTCTGCCCCTGCCAGAGCACGATATATCCTTAACCAAAGTCACAAATGATGTTCTCTGCGACTCTAACCTTGGTGCATTATTCCATCTCATCCTCTTTGACTTCTCAGCAGCCTTTGATAACTGCACCCTTCTCTAATACTTCTCCATTGTTGAGCTGCCCTTGCTTGGTTCCACTCTTACATGTCCAATCATAGCTAGAGCATTTCTACAAATGGCTTCTCTTCTCACCCTGCATCATGACCTGTAGTGTTCCCCCAAGGATGTATCCTTAGCCCCCTCCTCATCCTCATGCTGCCCCTCTGTAACACCATATGCAGACATGGTGTCAGCTTCCACATGTATGCTAAGAATAACCAGCTGTATCTCTCTACCACATCTCTCACCCCTTCCACTATCTCTGTGTTGTTAAACTGCTTTCTTACCAATCCCCAGATGTTAGCGAGGAGGACTTTGCAGAGCTGACAGATCTAGGATTGCCCATGTCCTGTCTTGATCTGATGCCTGGGTCGTTGCTGATATTCTTTTTTGCAGTGGTTGTTTTATAACTTATTAACTTGCAAGGCCACTTCAAAGCATTAAGAGTCAGCCACATATTGTGGGACTGGAATCACATTTTTTTAAATTTATTTGTACCTGGGATGTGGGCGTCGCTGGCGAGGCCAGCATTTATTGCCCATCCCTAATTGCCCTTGAGAAGGTGGTGGTGAGCTGCCTTTTTGAAAGTAAGTTACCTGCTAGGCCATTTCAGAGGGCAGTAAAGAGTCAACCACATTGCTGTGGGTCTGGAGTCAGATCGGGAAAGGATGGCAGATTTATTTCTCTAAAGGACATTAGTGAATGACAATCCAGTAGTTTCATGGTCATCATTACTGATATTAGCTTTTTAATTCCAAATTTATTTAATTAACTGAATTGAAATTCCCCAGCTGCAGTGGTGGGATTTGAACTTGCGTCTTGTAAGGTTGCAAAATTCATGGGAAACCCTCCCCCCCCCCCCGCAGTGTTTGGACTCATTGGAAAGGACATTTAATTTGGAACTATCAACCAGAAAGTTTGAGATGCTGAAGTGCACATGGAAGAAACTATGAGTTTTAATCGAATTTGGGATTTTACAAGGCAGATTGGGTCTGTGTGGGAAGGGCTGAAAACTAAAGGATAACTATCCTTCAAAGAAACCAGTTTTGAGTATTGAAACTGTCTGGGGTATTGAAGCTAAAACAAATTATCTGGGGAATTGTGTAAACTCGAAAACCCTTCTCCCCGGAAGACATTAACATAGCAACAATCAACCCAGAGATAGCCAGCCATCACACAGAGCAGAGAATCCATCCAACATATACATAATGACAATGGCACATCCAGCCCGCATGGAAAACCCAGGCCTAGGCAGATATTGCAAATACCAAAGCTAATCAAGAAACAAATTTAAGAGATCGACACATCCGAGACAGGTTAACATTAATGGGCCCGCCAAAATATGAAAAAGAGATATTAAGCCCGCCAAAAATTAAACAAAGAATCAGGGCTGATTTGGCGCGAAGATTAGAACAGCTCCCAAAGTATAACTGGGGCCCTGTTTTAACTAAGTTTATGCATGGCATCAGAGGCGCAGCATTAGGCAATACTTCAGAGGGAGATAGGAGAGAGACCACCGCAGCAGTTTTAACAAGCCTCTCCAGCCTCGCCGACACTCCCGGGACCACACTCCCCTGCTATCGAAGAAGAAGGAAGAACATTACCACAGCAGAGAAAGCAGCCCCAGTAACTCCGAACATCACCATCACAGCAGCAACTGACCACAGCCAACGTGGTACCATCGAAAACACTGCGATCGACAAACTCCGAAACAAAACTCCTCAAAGAAGAAACCGAAGATTCGAAAGTTTCCACTCTACAATCTAGTCCTGACTACCAACAGGTGAAGCATTATCTAAAGAGACTTTTGAAACCTATTGCTAATGAAAGAAAGTGGGTACTCACCCCATAAGTCCAATACGCGCCCTACCGCATCAGCGGACACCACCCAACTGAAGACTACGCAGTCAGAAGTCCTCTACGATGTTCAGGGTAAGGCAAGTAGAATCTACAGAGTCCAGTGAACCCCGAAATCGTGAACCACCACCAACTGACAATAAAGGATTGGTGAGCATAGTCCCTGTTTGCCCTGGAGTTTGACCTAGTCAGAGTTAGGCATTGGGAGGTGGGAGGTGTATTATTTCTGTAACCCTTTTGAATGTGTGATGTAGTGCTCTTTATTTGAATGATTACAAGTTTGACATTGTATTCTCTTGTCCTTAATAAAAATTGAAGTTCTTTGCACCAAACCAGTTGTCTCTTCCACTTTGTCACATCCCCCAAATAAATCCAAAGTCTAGAACCCAGGGAGTGGGAGTGATTCGAACAGCTCAGAAGGTCAAAGGTGAACGTGACCACACACCACCCCCTACAGAATGGCGACCGCGGCAGGACTTTGGTATAAGGGGTATGATGCAGAGAGTGCTGTGTTGGAAGAAAGAACTAAGATGGAAGAGAGGATTTCCTCCTATGTTGTTAGATCTCTTAATTTCCAATGAAATACGAACTCCGGTTGTAGTTTTAATGTAACTTTATTGTGGCAGTAGCAACAAGCTTCTGGCTTTAAGCCAGCCCTTTGTCCTTCTGAGACCACATGGTCAGAATGGCTGTACTTATACCTGGTGCAATTTACAGAAAATAACTCGCCTTCTTTGACCTTTTTGGCTCATTTGATAGTCTTTTAACCTTTAATTGGCTCGCTACCCAAAGGTCCTAAAATGTCAAGTTGATTGATGACTTAATGCAATGTGCTCAGTCACACGTAGACATGGGAGTCTGTGTTTTCTCAACCTGTCTAAATGCAGCCTGTTTGAATTCTATATCATATGTGTACAAGAAAGTAAATGTCACGAAAGAATGGGTGCTTGGTCTATTGCACGCTGAGGTTCTGGGAGACGCTGCGGCCCAGTGGACAGCAAGCAAGGACCATAAAGAATCGGTAGAAAAGGTAATTTTGTCCAACTCTTCGACAAGAACATCGAGTCACTGCAGGCAAAACTATGGGAATGTGCAAAAACATCACATGAAAGGGCTATAGCAGGAGAAAGGTTATGGGGAGAACTCCGTAAACTGAAGCATGGAAAGGCACAGCTAATGGAGAGATTCAAGAACAGCCAAGACTATTTTCAGTGTCAGGTTACCGAGGTTAGGAATAATGAAAAGATACTGCAGGAGGAAAATACTCGCCTTACCCTTCAAGTAAAAGAGCTGGAAGAGAAGTTAAGAGACGTACAGGCAGCTTATAAAGTAGCCAGCACTAATGGGTTTGAGTCGGGGGACCACGGTCCCTGCCAGCAACAAATCAAGAGTTTAACCCTTGCTCTGTCCAAGGCCAAAGGCATGGCATGCCTAATAATCCCGGGTATGGCCCGGGTCAACCTGGAAGAGAAGGAGGAAACTGTTCGACCACCACCTGTGGCGCCGGTGACGTTACCGGTTCGGTAGCAGGGGGGGTGGACGGGTTGCAGGGCGGACAGGGATAGTGGACCACCACCACCTGTGGCGCTGAGGTTCAGCTCAGTTTGGCAGCAGGGAGAGATGGGTGAGCCAGAGCAGGAAGAGCCAGAGCCAGGGCCGATGTGCCTGGTCCGACAACAGAAGTTTGGCCCACCCAACGGCACTGGGGGTCAGGGGCCCCTGGAAAGTCAATTTGTGGTTCCCCACACTACCCAACAGCTTAGGGCTATGATAAGTCACCTGGGAAAGCTCACTCCAAAGGGAGACCCCTTGGTCCACTTTATGGAAGTGGAACAGGCAGGGGATATTAACGGGTGCGATGATGCCGAGATTGCAAAAATGCTCCTCCTCCCACTGGACGGCAAGCTGTACCAGTCCCTCTCTGCCAAGAGCAAAAGGGGGCAAAGCACTTGCGCCGCTGTCCAGGAAGACATTCTAGAAGCCATGGGCTGTAATGACGGGAGTCCCTTCTCCAGAGTGGAGAAGACAGTGCAGCTCACAGGGGAAACCCCACAGGCTTTCACAGACAGACTGTGGCCTGTATACCAGAGCGCCTGTGGTGGGGACCTCAACCGGGATCACCTAACCCGGGACGAAAGAGCCCGCTGGCTCCGAAGCCTGGTGGCAAACAGTTCACCACGGATCAGAACAAAGGCTGAGGCCTGGTTTGACCCGAGAGATCCCCAGGCCACCGAGCAAGGAGTGGTAAGGTAACTGACCATAGCCTACCGGAACAGCAGGGGACGGAAGAGCACCGACCCAAGGGAAAGGTCCACGAGATCAGACCTAGTCAGGATAAGAGGGAATGGCACCAGGAGGGGGCAACCCCTCCGATACAAAACATACCTGTTTTGGATGCGGAAAGAGTGGGCACTGGAGAAAGGATTGCAGGAATCCATTGAAGAGTAGCGCAGGGAAGAATTCTCCAGCCCCTGCCCAAAAGACCGAGACCAAGAAGCCAGTCGCTCCCCACACGTTTGACACATTCATGACTGCGCTCCGGACAATGCTAGATGGCCCTGGGAGGGTAGCCACCGTCACCAGTACCGAAATCCCATCTGCCCCATCCCAACCAAAACAGTGACTAGGATAGGTGTAGCCTGTTCACCTGTGTTCCCTCGAGTACGATGCGTGGGGGAGACCGACCGTTCAGATGGAAGTGGAAAAGGTGAAGGGGACTTATCTGCTGGATACCAGTGCATCAAGCACCCTGGTCTATGCAGCTAACCCCGCCACCTCACCTCTGTCCAGCGGGGTCCCCTACAGCTTGGTGGGTTTCACAGGCGCCGAGCAGACTGGCTCATTCTCCGTTTCCGCTCTCTATTCGTTTGGGAACACTCCACACCAAGTGGACTTGTGTCCTGATGAAGTGAGAACAGGAAGGGAGGGGGATCCTGGGGGTTGACTTCATTCTAGGCCACGGGATCCTAGTGGATTTAAGAAACCACTCTCTTTGGGGGGCAGTATGTACAGGACAGGAGAGTGAGGTGATGGTTATCCCAGAAAAACGGGGAAAAGGAACGGTGTGCACTATGAAGCCAAAGGAGGGTTATGACCTTGAATCACTGGTCAGTAACACTCCGATAGAGTACCAAGAGTATGTGAGGGCAAACCTTGCAGCTTTTGCCACTCACAAATACGACTGTGGAAGGATAAACGGAGTCGAGGTTAGCGTAGATGGGGACCCCATGACCCGACCGCAGAAACAGTATAACTTTCCCAGGGAGGAGGAGGCAGACATGGAAACAGCCTTGGGTTCTCTGGTTAAACAGCGGGTATTGAGACCAATAGCTACCCATGTGAACTCTCCATTGTGGCAGGTTAAGAAACCGGACAACTCCTGGAGAGCCACGGTGGACTATCGAGTACTCAACCGTAACATCCCCGCCTGTGCACCCACGGTTGCTGCTGTCGCCGACCTCATTGGAAGTATCCCAGCCTCCACGACCACCTTCACGGTGCTGGATATTTTCAATGGGTTTTGGTCCATCCCTTTACGAAGAGAAGATCAGTACAAGTTTACTTTTACCTTTAAAGGACAGCAATACACTTGGAACAGTCTCCCTCAGGGCTTCCACAACAGCCCCAGCATTTTCCACCAATGTATGGCCAACTGTTTAAAGAACTTCAGCAGACCCCAGCAGCTGGTACAGTATGTGGACGACCTGCTCCTATTCACCGAGGAGAAGAAGGAGCATGGCCCACTGCTGGCTGAGCTGCTGGAGCTGCTGAAAGAAGAAGGGTTTAAAGTAAATCTCAAGAAGGCACAGATCGGCCAGAAGGAAGTAAAATTCCTGGGACTGGCTGTGCACACTGGGAAAAGTGCCATTGATAAAGCTAGGAGGGAAGCAGTGCAGAAGTTACCAGCCGCCAACACAGTAACAGGAGGAAGATATTTTCTAGGGCTAACTGGGTACTGCAGAGATTTCATTGAGGGTAATGCAGCCACAGCAGCCCCTCTGCTCTGACTCCTCCTACACAAGGGAGTGGAGACAAAGGTTGCAAGGCAGCATTTATCCAGCTCAAGAAAGACCTGCAGACTGCACCAGCTCTAGGGGCTATTCCTGGAGGTAGCAGCCAGCGGAGACAGTCTGAGCGCAGTACTGATCCAGGAGCGGCATGGCCGGCTGAGGCCAGTGGTCTACTCCTCCAGGATACTCACGGACGTGGAGAAGGGATACTTAAACTGTGAGCGGCACCTACTAGCCACTCACTGGGCTGTGAAAAGATCACTGATCTTCACAGGGGGGTCTCCTATCACACTCCTTACCTACCATACGCCCACCCAAATGCTCCTGGACAGGAGAATCAAGGACAGGACGATGAGCAGTGCCCACATTGCTCGCTGGACCCTGCTCCTCTCTCAGATGGACCTAAGGGTAAAGGGTCCCTGCGAACCAAGGCTCGCAGCCAACATGATCTATCCAGGGATAGCCCACCGGTCTTCCGTAGAAGGGGTATGGGAAATTAACATAGCCTTTCAGGCCCGGTTACACCCCACAGGCCGAGAGATCTATGTGGACAGTTCAAGCACGGTATCTGCGGGTGAATGACTCACAGGCTGTGGAATGTATGACCCAAAGGCAGGCATTGCCCTGGCGATTAAACTCCCCAGTACTATGAGCGCCCAGCACGCTGAACTGTCAGCGGTGGTGTACGTGGTCACACACCCTGAAGAATTCCCTACCCCATGCACAATTTTCTCGGACAGTATGTTCACATGTAATTCGTGTACGGCGTACCTGGCTATCTGGTTCCACCATGGATACACATCTGCAGACGGGAGACCCCTGGCAATTAAGCCTTTACTAGAAAAGATCATGACAGCCATGGGGGAGGAAGGGAAGGTTTATATACACAAAGTGAAGGCATATTCCACCACTGAACCCCGGAGCGAGGGAAACCAGCAGGCTGAGGTGTTGGCCAAGCAAGGTGCCCGCACAGGCAAGCTCTGGGATCCTTACAACCCAGGCCCCATCGCAGCAGTCAGGGGCAGGATTGGGACAACAGAGAGGGCAGAGGTAGCATTGCCCCCGGACCTGAAAACAGTTCAGACCCAAAACCCCGTCCTCAAAACTGTCCTGAACACACTAGCTAAAGGGGAAAAGGTAGACGGCCCATACGGCACCGCAGCGGTTGCCATTAAAGAAGGCATGTTGTTCAGGGGGGAGCAATGGGTGGTACTGCACAACACCGGAGAGAATTCCTCCAGCTGGCCCACGAGGGTCCAGGAGCAGGACACCCCAGACCTGAGACCACCTGGAAATGGGTGGTGGCCGGGACTCAGGGAAGATGTCTGCGTGTTCTACGCCAGCTGTCTGGTGTGCGCTGCCAACAACCCTGACCCCCAGAAAGGGAAGGTGTCTATGGGACATATCAGGAGATAGAGGGACCCTGGCAGTCGATCCAGGTTGATTACATCGGGCCCCTACCCACTGCCCAGGGAGGCTACAAGTACTGCCTCGTTTTGGTGGATGTGTTCACCAAATGGTTGGAAGCCTTCCCATGCTGAACAGCCACTGCATTAGGGACAGCTAGGATCCTGGTCAGGGAGGTATTCTCCCGAAGGGGACTACCCCAGTACGTGGAGTTCGACTAAGGAAATCACTTCACCGGGCAGGTGATGCAGGAGACCCTTAAGGTGCTCGGCATCGAGGGGAAATGGCATGTCGCCCACAACCCGCAGTCATCCGGGCCTGTTGAGCGTTTAAACCACACTATTAAAGAAAGGTTAAGTAAGGAGACAGGGGACTCACGCAAGAAGTGGGTAGAGGTCCTACCACTGGTCCTCATAGAGATCCGGGCCAGCCAGTCAAACAGCATGGGGTACTCCCCGTACGAGCCATGCAAACCCCTACCCATGTATTAGCCCCAATACTCATGGAAGGTCAGCTTAAGGAAGCGGGCCAGGACAGCTTTGTCAGGAATCTGTTTGAACACCTTAAACAGATTCACTGGCAGGCTGCTAACAACATGGGAAAACAGCATCGGAGCAATCAAATGCTGCTAGAACCCCGCAAACACCACGAATGGAAGGTAGGGGACCAGGTCATGGTGAGGAACTACGCTCGAGTAGGGGTTTCTGAGGCACTGTACATGGGGCCGTACCAAATTGTCGACAAGGCAAGCCCCATGGTCTGGGCTGTAAAGATGCCCCACCATACAAAGTGGTTCCACATAAACCAGTGCAAACTTTTCAACCCCGGAATAGCTGCTAAGTGCAAGGGACAGCCAGGAACAGTGAACCGTACAAAAGGCAGGGACCCTCAGCCAGCAGCCCCCGACTGTGGAGATCCTACAAGGGATGTGGCAGATCCACAGACTGCACCTAGAGGGGCGGTGGACTGTGTTACTGGAGGAGCTATCCCCCCAATCATTTGGTACTCGGATGCACCACCAGTAGTCAGAGCCTTGGGAAGGACTCTCTGCATGCCACGGCCTAAGACACTGTGGTCACCAGCACCCCAATTTAAGTGGTTATCCCCAAGAGAGGGACCAGCTACAAAGGGGTACCTAGGATCAGGGACCAGCCTGCGAGCAGGGAACCCCGGCCAGTAGCCTTGGGCGATGAGGGACCCCCGGAAGAAATAGTGGTGGACCAGCCACCAATTGGGAGTCCCCAGCCCGCAGCTCTCGACCAAGTAGAACCCTCAGGTGACGAAATGAATCATGCAGCCACCCCAAAGGGGCAGTGTGCTGCAGCACCGGAGGGGACATTCCCTCAATAGTGTGGGACTCAGACCCACCTCCGGTCAGGACACTCTGGGTCCTGCGGTACAGGCCGACTTACTACCGGCCTCACTGGAAACCCAAAGGCCCGAGAAGAAAGGAGAAGAATAGAAGTTAACCTGGCCACCCGGAGACGGGTGGCAGATGTACATGATTAGGATGATAAGAATCGAGCGTAGCGTAGGATTATGAGGGTAAGGTTCTTTTTAGGGTCACCACGACCGAAAGTAAACCACGCGTATGGAAGTAGTGAAACGAGTAAAATAGGATAAAAGCATGTGTATAACTATGTAATGGAAGAGCTCCGGACGTCAGTCGGTGCCAAATTAGTGACATAGGCCTAGTAGTATTTGAAGGAAGCACCGGTAACAGTTCTTGGGGAAAGGAAAAGACCCCACCTTGTAGGCAGTAAAAGAGGCACTACAAGAATGATAAGAGTAAGATGAGACAAAAATTGATAACAGACATCAGTTCCTACGGGAACTGGAAAAAACAGCCAGTTGATTAAAGACTTAATTTGTTCTCCGAGAAGAAATGAGCCCAAATTGGAACTCGGTCACCTTTTGTCAAGCCAGAGAGCTTTTCTCAGGGCTGAACAATGTGTTTTATGTGCCCCTACAGGAAGGAGAACAACATGAGAAGAGTCCTGGTCCTGCTCGCCTTGATAAGGGTGAGCAGTGGCGGCCAAGGAAATGTGGAAGAATCCCTCATTTATGGGTGCTCAGGAGAGAGAGCAGTGATCGTGACTGCAGGGGGTAGCACACCAGGTGTGGAAGAGCTCGCCGTTTATGCCCACGAAGTGAGGTGGTCAGGGTGGCTGGGGTCTAATTCCACTCGGTACTCTAGCCAGGAAGGGTTTACCTATGGGGAGGCGTCCATTCCATGCCCCAGGATACAGGTCGTTGCTGCGCGGGTCAGTGTTACAGAGGGAAAACGTGCGTGTTTGACTTGTAAAGGACAGATTCCCCTGGGTAGATGGTGGTGGCTCAGGAAGCTGAGCAAGGATGCGGGAGACCAGGAATCTGACTGGGAAAGACTCGATAACAATACGTACCGTACCATCACAGGGACACGGGAAGGAGTGAAGGTGTGTTGGAACAAGTGGTGGGAGTCAGAACAGGGAATTTATGTCTGCATGTGGGGGTCAGAGGAGATCTATCCCGCAGGCATATCAATCACCTTTGCCAGGCAATGGCAAGATGACGGGGAAGGGATGGGGTGGGATTCCAGCCTACACGGATGTGCGGTCCCACACTCCCCACTCCCAATTAATGCTAACGAACTTAGAGCACACATTAAGAAACTCTGCCCACGACCCCGCCAATGCGAACAATAATAGAAAGGTGTCCTACCACCACCAAGGGACCAGGGAATGGAATAGTATTGGTACCAACTGAAAAGGTATTATACCAGGGGGTACACTATGCAGTAGCTTCAGTTATTTTAAACCTTACCAAGGTGCACTTACCTGCATGGTGCCCAAAGGAAACAGAGCTGCTATACCAGGCCCTACTCAGAGAAATGTTCAAGAAATTTTACGAGTTAGGCTTTGGCAATGTAGACAAAGCAGATCTATATACCCTATATGCTAGGGCCACCTTGGGCACGGGGAGACATAGAAGGGGAACCTTGAACGACATTATTACTGCATATAATACAGGATCCTCTGTGATAAATAGCCTAGATGATATAGAACTGCAAACGCAGATAAATGGCCTAAAGAACCAACTGAGAAAGATCCTAAAAGAAGAAAACACAGTAGTAGGCTCAGAGCTACACGAGGACCAGGTTATGATGGTCCATTTAAAAGAAATCGATGCTGAGCTGGAAAAACATGCACAGATAGCGAATGCACTCGTATGGGAGGATAGGAATGTTTCAGACCAGGCTGCACAGAATGAGGTGTGTGCGCTGTATGGGGCATGGTTGTTGGGCGAGGGCCGCAATAACCTGGAGGATTTAAAACAAGGTTTAGTCCCCTCCTGGATCAGTAACAAGCACCTCGCAACCCTCCACCTGAATAGTAATTCACTAAGTCTGTACCAGCTCCGCCTAGCTTCTGAAGCCTACCCTGTCCCAGTAGATTGCGGGCGTTCTAATCATACCATCATGGGGATAGTACTAAGGATGCCGGTCATGGATGGGACAGCCCGACCCGCATCGGTGTACAGGGTGGAGAACATTGGAGTCATTCAAGGAGGTGTACACGTTCGTTTCACAGCGGTCCCACCGTATGTCATAAAGTGGGAGCACGCTATGACAGGTACTGACCTATCTGAGTGCCAGAGCCGGGGTGCACATATAATACTGTGTCCCCAGCACTTGAATGCCTATTCTAAACCACAGTGCGGGTTTAAAGCTGCTGGCGCACAGCCAATCAACTGTACCATGGAGGTAACGGCACAAGACCATGTTCCCCCACAGGTAGCATACATAGGGGGGGGGACATATTGTGTCACCACCAGTGCACCCCACTACCAACATGGACAATACTTCTGGTGTCCGGTCAGTGACAGCAGTTTTTGCTTTAAACCCGAGGCAGAAGTTCAAGTGGCACAGGGACGGATTGTCCCCATTCCCGAACCCTCCACTGTTCACCTCACTGTGAGAGAAAACATCACAAACCTGCAAGATTATATTGTATATTTTGGCTATAAAATTCCCCCTCTACCCGAACATCTTACCGCTGTGCTAGAAGCTGTAGTAATCTCACAAAAACATTTCTATACTCTAGAACAGAAAACAATTGAGATAGGGAGACAAATTCTAGAGATCATAATTCCACCTTGGTGGGACATTTTCAGTTCATGCTGGGATCAGAATAGCTTTCCATATTTTGGTTGTCTGTCAACTCGTGATTATTCTTTACTTATGGTGTCTCACTTGTCGAGTGAAGCGCAGAAGCCGTCAGGTCAGGCACCAAAGGGTGCTATACGCTCTCTGGCCAAACTTGGGGATCGCACAGGGAGGGGTAACACCATATTACCATGTTTCATTTGTTTTCATTTTCACCTGCTGTAAAAACGCACAGATCGACTGTTATAAGAATGTTACTTAAAAATGTGTTTGACTATATACCTTTATTTTCTGTAAAATGGGTAACGGAGGGGCGTCGGACCCCCTCTATGATGTATCATAATTGAAATGATTGTATTCGCCTGTAAACTGCATTACATTTCAAAGGGAGATGCACGTTTAAGTTTTAGTTAGGCAAATGCAGGGGAAGGTTGACTCTCGGGAGATCAGGAATTTTGCTCACTCTAGCATGTAGAGTGTCACGGGGGGACTGTAAGTTTGCAAAATTCGTGGGAAAATTCCTCAGTGTTTGAACTCATTGGAAAGGAAATTTAATTTGGAACTATCAACCAGAAAGTTTGAGATGCTGAAGTGCATATGGAAGAAACAACGAGTTTTAATCGAATTTGGGATTTTACAAGGCAGATTGGGTCCGTGTGGGAAGGGCTGAAAACTAAAGGATAACTATCCTTCAAAGAAACCAGTTTTGAGTATTGAAACTGTCTAGGGTATTGAAGCTAAAACAAATTATCTGGCGAATTGTGTAAACTCGAAAACCCTTCTACCCGGGAGACATTAACATAGCAACAATCAACCCAGAGATAGCCAGCCATCACTCTGAGCAGGGAACCCATCCAGCATATACATAATGACAATGGCACATCCAGCCCGCATGGAAAACCCAGGCCTGTGTAAACATTGCAATTACCAAAGCAAATTTTTCCCCATCAAGAAACAAATTTAAAAGATCGACACATCCGAGACAGGTTAACATTAACGGGCCTGCCAAAATATGACAGAGATATCAAGCCCGCCAAAAATTAAACAAAGAATGAGGGCTGATTTGGCCCAAAGATTAGAACAGCTCCCAAAGTATAACTGGGGCCCTGTTTTAACTAAGTTTATGCATGGCATCAGAGGCGCAGCATTAGGCAATACATCAGAGGGAGATAGGAGAGAGACCACCGCAGCAGTTTTGACAAGCCTCTCCAGCCTCGCCGACACTCCATGGGCCACACTCCCCTGCTATCGAAGAAGAAGGAAGAAAATTACCACGGCAGAGAAAGCAGTCCCAGTAACTCCGGACATCACCATCGTGGCAGCAACCGACCACAGCCAACGTGGTACCATCAAAAACACCGCGATCGACCAACTCCGAAACAAATCTCCTCAAAGAAGAAACCGAAGATTCGAAAGTTTCCACTCTACAATCTAGTCCTGACTACCAACAGGTGAAGCATTATCTAAAGAGACTTTTGAAACCTATTGCTAACGAAAGAAAGTGGGTACTCACCCCATAAGTCCAATACGCGCCCTACCGCATCAGCGGACACCACCCAACTGAAGACTACGCAGTCAGAAGTCCTCTACGACGTTCGGGGTAAGGCAAGTAGAACCTACAGAGTCCAGTGAACCCCGAAATCATGAACCACCGCCAACTGACAATAAAGGATTGGTGAGCATAATCCCTGTTTGCCCTGGACTTTGACCTAGTCAGAGTTAGGCATTGGGAGGTGGGAGGTGTATTATTTCTGTAACCCCTTTGAATGTGTGATATAGTACGCGTTATTTGAATTATTACAAGTTTGACATTGTATTTTCTTGTCCTTAATAAAATCGAAGTTCTTTGCACCAAACCAGTTGTCGCTTGCACTTTGTCACATCCCCCAAATAAATCCAAAATCTAGAACCCAGGGAGTGGGAGTGATTCGAACCGCTCAGAAGATCAGAGGTGAACCTGACCCCACAAACCACCCCCTACAGTCTACTGGATCATTAACATGCTACCATTCCCACATGTAATACAGAATGAGTACAGATGGCAAGTATCCTTTCCTAAAGGACATTTGGGTTTCTATGACAATCCAATCATTTTCATGCCCATTTTTCTGGTGTGAAGCCACAAATTACCAGATTTATTGAATTCAATTTCAGAACTTGACAAATGACTGGACTAACATCCCAGAGACCCATGACCTTTGGACGAGTATCCTAGAGACCCATGACCTTTGGACTAGTAACCCAGAGACCCATGACCTTTGGACTAGTAACACAGAGAACCCATGACCTTTGGGTTGCTAGTACAGTACCATAATCATTAGGCTATCAAACCCATGGGGAGTCAGAGAAATTTTGCAGAATTTGTCCTGAATTGGATGCAGGGTTTTTCTTCTGTTTTTTTGCCTTTCCCAGTAGATTGTGTGGTTGGGAGGTCAAGGTTTATGTCGGTGCAATTGATCATGTCCAGATTTGGATGGGGGAGTGCTGTTTGATGTGCTTATGGACTGCCTGGTGAGCTCCCTTGTTTACTTGCCAAGTGATGTTCCATTAAGTGCCAGGAGATGGCACCACATGTAAAGAAAGATGGTACAATTGATAAATCCTGTCACATTAATAGATGATTTTAATCTAGTATACATTAAAATTGGTGCCATATCATTGTGACCAGAACCGAGTCTTCCTGTTCATTTGGACTGTATATTGATTCTGCACTGATTCTCTACAGCACTGATATACATACAAGTCACCCAATTTGATAGAGATTGTGGATCACCTCTGTCAATCTTGAGCCAAATGTTACAGTCATACTCTTGTCTAGACTGTTCCATTGCCCTAACAAAAACCAGGACATTTCTCAGCAACATCAGGGGTCAAGTCAACAAAATTGATATTTCATAGTCAAATAGTTAGAGGCATGGCAGGGCAGCTCAGTCCCATGGAGTGCACATCCTCTGCTATGTGGGAAGTCCTGGATGCATCGCATAGCCTGTAGGACCCCATGTGCAGGAAGTGTTACCATCTAAAGCAACTCGAGTTCCAGGTTTTGGAGTTTGAGCGGCGGCTGGAGTCACCGCGAGGCTGAAAACTTCGTGGATAGCATGTTTCTAGAGGTGGCCACCCCACAGGCAGAGAGAGTGTGGGTGACCGGCAGACAGAAGAGGAGGACTAGGCAGATAGTGCAGGAGTACCCTGAGTGCATCTCACTCTCCAACCAGTATTCTGTTCTAAGTACTGGTAGGGGCGATGGTTCCTCTGGGGAGTGCAGCCAGATCCTCAGGCTCAGCTGGACGGAGGCTGTGGCCGGGGGCGGGGAGGGGGGGGTGGTGGCGGGTAGAAGAAGAAGAACAGAAGAGCAATAGTGGAAGGGGATTCGATAGTTAGGGGAGCAGACAGGCATTTCTGCGGCCGCAGATGTGACTCCAGGATGATATGCTACCTCCCTGGTGCCAGGGTCAAGTATGTCACTGAGTGGCTGCAGGGCATTCTGTGGGGAGAGGGTGAACAGCCAGAGGTCATGATCCATATCGGTATCAATGATATAGGTAAAAAGAGGGGTGAGGTCCTGTAGGCAGATTTTAGGGAGCTAGGAGAGAGATTAAAAAGCAGGACCTCAAAGGTAGTAATCTCTGGATTACTCCTGGTGCCATGTGCTAGTGAGTACAGAAATAGGAGGATAGGACAGATGAATACATGGCTGGAAGGATGGTGTAGGAGGGAGGGCTTTGGATCCCTGAGGCATTGGGACTGCTTCTGGGGGAGTTGGGACCTGTACAAGCTGGACGGGTTGCACCTTAACAGAGCGGGGACCAATATCCTCGAGGAGGCAGTTGCTAGTGCTGTTGGGGAGGGTTTAAACTAGCTTGGCAGTAGGATGGGAACCTGAGAATAGATTTAGTAAGGAGAGAGGCAAAGCTAGAATTGGAAAGCAAAAAAGTAGAAAGTGAATTTGGAAGACAAAAGAAACGAGGGCTAGAAAATAGACAACAGTGAAGTTTTGCAGTGCTAAATGGTTTATACTTCAATGCAAGGAGGAAAGGGAATAAGGCAGATGAGCTGAGAGCACAGATAGACACTTGGTATATGATAGTATAGCTATTACTGAGATATGGCTAAAAGAAGGGCAGGTATGGCGGCTCAACATTCCTGGTTACAGGTTTCTCAGACAGGATAGAGAGGGGTGTAAAAAAAAAGGGTCACGGTATTGGTTAAAGAAACAATTACAGCAGTGAGGAGGGATAATATGTTGGAAGGATCATCAAATGAGATCATATGGGTCGAATTGAAGAACAAAAAAGGGGCGATCATACTGCTGGGAGTGTACTATAGACCCCCAAACAGTCAGAGGGAGATAGAAGAGCAAATATGTAGGCAAATTTCTGAGAAGTGCAAAAACTATAGAGCAGTAATAGTCGGGAATTTCAACTACCCTAATATTAAATTGGATAAAATTAGTGTGAAAGGTATAGACGGTGCACAATTCCTAAAATGCATTCAGGAGAAAGTTTTTAGCAAGTATGTAGCAAGCCCAACAAGGGAGGAGATGGTTCTGGACTTAGTTTTAGGGAATGAAGCTGGGCAGGTGAAAGGGGTATCAGTGGGTGAGCATTTTGGTGATAGTGATCATAATTCAGTTAGATTTAGGGTAGTTATGGAAAAGGACAAAGATAGACTAGGAATAAAAGTTTTCAATTGGGGAAAAACCAATTTTGATAAGCTGAGAGGTGATTTAGCCATAGTGGATTGCAGCAGCAGCTCAGAGTGCAAAGGTAAGAGTTTGGTAAGTGGGAGAGTTCGGGCAAGTGGGAGCAGAAGGTGTTGCTTTATCTTGTTTTCCTGACCAGTGCTGACTCCCCAACCTGGGAGGAAAAGAAAATGAAGTGTGATGTCACAGCCAAGAAGGTAAGTGATTGGTTGGTTTATTGATGAGTAGTTTTTCTTTTTTCCTTATCTTGTCAGTAAGAAACCTTTGGCATTGTTGTTTTAAGGGTTAAGTCATGGCAGGAGAGCCCAGACCCATGTCATGCTTCTCCTGTGCCATGTGGGAAATCAGGGACGCTTCCAGTGTCCCTGACGACTATGTGTGCTGGAAGTGTATCCAGCTGCAGCTCCTGTTAGACTGCATGATGGCACTGGAGCTGCGGATGGATTTAATCTGAAACATGCGCGATGCTGAGGATGTCATGGATAGCACGTTCAGTGAGTTGTTCATACCGCAGGTATAGGTTACAAGGGTAGATAGGGAACAGGTGACCATCAGGCAGGGCAGGAGTCCCCTGCGGTCATTTCCCTCCAAAACAGAAATACCGCTTTGGATATTGTTGGGAGAGATGGCTCACCAGGGGAAGGCAGCAACAGCCAAGTTCATGGCACCATGGGTGACTCTGCTGCACAGGAGGGCAGGAAAAACAGTGGGAGAGCTATAGTGGTAGGGGATTCTATTGTAAGGGGGATAGATAGGCATTTCTGCGGTCGCAACTGAGACTCCAGGATGGTATGTTGCTTCCCTGGAGCAAGGGTCAATGATGTCTCGGATTGGCTGTAGGGCATTCTGGAGGGGGAGGGTGAACAGCCAGTTGTCATGGTCCATATAGATACCAAAGGTATAGATAAAAAGCGGGATGAGGTCCTACAAGCTGAATTTAGGGAGCTAGGAGATAAATTAAAAAGAAGGACGTCAAAGGTAGCAATCTCAGGATTGCTACCAGTGGCACGTGCTAGTCAGAGTAGAAATAGCAGGATAGCTAAGAAGAATACTTGGCTTGAGGAATGGTGCAAGAGGGAGGGATTCAAATTCCTGGGACATTGGAACCGGTTCTGGGGGAGGTGGGACCAGTACAAACCGGACGGTCTGCACCTGGGCAGGACCGGAACCAATGTCCTAGGGGGAGTGTTTGCTAGTGCTGTTGGGGAAGAGTTAAACTAATATGGCAGGGGGATGTGAACCTATGCAGGGAGACAGAGGGAAATAAAATGGAGGCAGTGGCAAAAGATAGAAAGGAGAATAGTAAAAGTGGAGGGCAGAGAAACGCAAGGCAAAAATCAAAAAGGGCCACATTACAGCAAAATTCTAAAAGGACAAAGACTGTTAAAAAGACAAGCCTGAAGGCTCTGTGCCTCAATGCGAGGAGTATTCGTAATAAGGTGGATGAATTAACTGTGCAGGCAGCTATTAACGATTATGATATAATTGGGATTACGGAGACATGGCTCCAGGGTGACCAAGGCTGGGAACTCAACATCCAGGGGTATTTAGCATTCAGGAAGGATAGACAGAAAGGAAAAGGAGGTGGGGTAGCGTTGCTAGTTAAAGAGGAAATTAACACAATAGTAAGAAAGGACATTAGCTTGGATGATGTGGAACCTGTATAGGTAGAGCTGCGGAATACCAAAGGGCAGAAAACGCTAGTGGGAGTTGTGTACAGACCACCAAACAGTAGTAGTGAGGTTGGGGATGGCATCAAACAAGAAATTAGGGATGCGTGCAATAAAGGTACAGCAGTTATCATGGGCGACATTAATCTACATATAGATTGGGCTAACCAAGCTGGTAGCAATGTGGTAGAGGAGGATTTCGTGGACCAATGTGTCGAGGAACCAACTAGAGAGCTGGCCATCCTAGACTGGGTGTTGTGTAATGAGAGAGGACTAATTAGCAATCTTGTTGTGCGAGGCCCCGTGGGGAAGAGTGACCATAATATGGTAGAATTCTTTATTAAGTTGGAGAGTGACAGTGTTAATTCAGAGACTAGGGTCCTGAACTTAAAGAAAGGTAACTTCGATGGTATGAGACGTGAATTGGCTAGGATAGACTGCCAAATGATACTTAAAGGGTTGACAGTGGATAGGTAATGGTAGACATTTATAGATTACATGGATGAACTTCAACAATTGTACATCCCTGACTAGAGTAAAAATAAAATGGGGAAGGTAGTTCAACCGTGGCTAACAAGGGAAATTAGGGATAGTGTTTAATCCAAGGAAGAGGCATATAAATTGTCCAGAAAAAGCAGCAAACCTGAGGATTGGGAGAAATTTAGAATTCAGCAAAGGAGGACAAAGGGTCGAATTAGGTTGGGAAAAATAGAGTCTGGAAGGAAGCTTGCAGGGAACATAAAAACTGACTGCAAAAGCCTCCACAGATATACGAAGAGAAAAAGATTAGAAACATAGCAACATAGAAAATAGGTGCAGGAGTAGGCCATTCGGCCCTTCGAGCCTGCACCGCCATTCAATGAGTTCATGGCTGAACATGCAACTTCAGTACCCCATTCCTGCTTTCTCGCCATACCCCTTGATCCCCTTAGTAGTAAGGACTACATCCAACTCCTTTTTGAATATATTTAGTGAATTGGCCTCAACAACTTCCTGTGGTAGAGAATTCCACAGGTTCACCACTCTCTGGGTAAAGAAGTTTCTCCTCATCTCGGTCCTAAATGGCTTACCCCTTATCCTTAGACTGTGACCCCTGGTTCTGGACTTCCCCAACATTGGGAACATTCTTCCTGCATCTAACCTGTCTAAACGTTTCAATGAGATCCCCTCTCATTCTTCTGAACTCCAGTGAATACAAGCCCAGTTGATCCAATCTTTCTTGATATGTCAGTCCCGCTGAACTCCCTCAATAGTAAGAATGTCCTTCCTCAAGTTAGAGACCAAAACTGTACATAATACTCCAGGTGTGGCCTCACTAAGGCCCTGTACAACTGTAGTAACACCTCCCTGCCCCTGTACTCAAATCACCTCGATATGAAGACCAACATGCCATTTGCTTTCTTAACCGCCTGCTGTAGCTGCATGCCAACCTTCAATGACTGATTTTCTTTCAACATTTACCAATGCAAGTTGCTATGTCAACATTTTCCACTTAATTTTGCTTTATCAACTGTCACAATGTAGTTGCAGGGTCTGGCAAGGGAGTGGCTCTGTGGATCATATTTATGAAGTCTCTTTCACAACTTTGTCACCGTCTTGTATGTTTCTTAAAAAGTCATTTATCAACTGACTGTTGTCATAGACATAGACAGTTTACTAAGTGGAGTTGAGTCCAAGATCAGATCAGCCATGATCTTATTAAATGGTGGAGCGGGCTTGAGGGGCCGTATGGCCTACTCTGTAAATTTAGATGAAGAATAATGTACCTTTCTGTGTTTATGAAGCTGCCGAACACCTTTAAGAAGAAAGGAGAGGCACATCTTAAAGGAACAATCATTTTTGCAAAGCACAAC
The DNA here is from genome assembly GCF_044704955.1 of Pristiophorus japonicus. NCBI lineage: Eukaryota > Metazoa > Chordata > Chondrichthyes > Pristiophoridae > Pristiophorus > Pristiophorus japonicus. The sequence goes on along the minus strand of NC_091982.1, from coordinate 78,947,039 downwards.
ATTAGTAAACATAGCAATTTGACAACCCATTTATTTCACCCTGACTTTTTAAAAATGTATTTCCCCACTCCCCTCCCTTCAGTTATTATCTATTTGTTAGTCTCTTCCCTTTATTTAATTCTGCATCCAAGATGGTTGACCATGCAGTGTGCTGTTCTTTGTCTGCAACTGCAGACCGACTGCTCGGCGAGTATCAGAACCATATGATTTAACTCTTTCATTTTTTTAAATTCTCTAGCTTCTCCCCATGGCTCAGCGGGTTTATCCAGTAACTAGTTCAGTCATATTTATAGGAAGATTCCTGATCCAGGCTCCAGTCTGTGTTGAGTTCTCTGAGGTGGTGGAAGATACAACAAATGACTGCAATGTATGGCGAGGAAAATCTGTTATAATTCCCACTCCTGATCACTGACCACTGCATGTGTGGAAGTTGGGCAAGGACAGGTTCAGACTCAACTGTGATGTCTCCCCATAGTTAAGTAGATGTAAATTAATGGCTATTTGGGCAAGCTACTTGAAGATGACTAGTGCCCATGGAACTACACCTTAGCAGTGAGTCAGTGCCTTCAGTAGAGATGGAGAGAAAATCGTCGAGAAAAAGCAAATTTGGCAAAAAAAGCACATTTTCTTTCCTCCTTGTGAAGAAACATATTGTGTCTGGGGCATTCTGCTGATGATCTGGCAGGAGAGAAAAGCTCACGGTCTGGGGGGGTCTTGGGCACAAAGCTGTAACCCACCACTACATAGAGAATCATGCTAGTGCACCAGTAGGTTAACTGATCCCAAATCTATTTTTAATAGTTAGGTGCTAACTCTTTCAGGGTGTTTAATTAGACTTGAGGTCTAAGTATTAAACATAAAAATGTGTTTATTCAGAGTGACATTTTCTGTCGCTGTCTGTGCAAATACTAAGAATATTGTCGTTCTAACAATCTAATCTTAATATAGTTTATTGAAGGAAAAAGTCCAGAAAAAGTGCAGCTGGACAAGTCAGTAAAGCTTACTTCAAACACATAAGTCCCTTTTTATACGATGGGCTTTTGCAGCATTGTCTTAATCGGATGGAATTTATTTTTTGCTTTGAGTGAAGAATAGCTCATGAAAATCCAGCTTAAAACCGTTGTTGCCCATTAATCAAATTGCTATGGTTTTCTTTGAGTCCTTTCTCAAGTAATGTATCAAGCAAATCTAATTGATGCTTATATTACTATTTTCAATAATTTCACACAATATTTATTTGTTAAAAAAAAATCCGAGATATCCTATCTATATGAAGGAATGTATTATTAGTCTCGTAGACTAATCACGTTATAATGGTTGTATGCAGGTTAGAAAGTCTGGAAAATGCATGCCTGTTGATTTTTGACTGACACCAAAAGCATTTACGTCAGGCATAAATACAGTAGCTTTTTGAATGTCTTTTCTCCCAAAACCTTTACCGTTACAAAATTACTTGCAGTGTAAACCAAGGCTGCAGTTAATTAGAAAATAAATATCTTGAGGGTGTGTACTAACACTTGGAGTGGATATGAATTTTGTACTTGTGATTCCCCACATGCCAAATTCCTGATCTCAGCTGTGCTTTTGGTGAGGGGCTCCAAATGGAGGCAAGATGTTTCCCACAGTGAGAAGGGAAAAACTGCAGGGGGAGGTTGGGCTTATTTTGTGCAACTTTTAGGACTGCTCAGGAGGGAGTTGGTGAAAGGCCTGGAAGTGGATCAAGTGTTCACCCTCAAATTAGAGAATGGTACTATGGTCAAAATCAAGACCATGATAGCTGAGGTTGATTTTTAATAAATAAATAGCACTAGTGTGGACCCCTGTATAACCTACAACGGTTAGGATAAAAACAATGAGGTAGGTATAACTAATCCATGACCCTTGATTCTAAAAGCAGTAGTCATTTGTTTTAATTCTTGGGATTTGGGCATCTGAGGAAAAGCCAGCATTTATTGCCTATCCCTAGTTGCCCTGAGCAGATGGTGGTGGGCCTTCTTATTGAACTGCTGCAGTCTGCATTTGTAGTGGTTTGCTACATACAATTAAGTTTATTTTTTGTAATTTATTTCATCAGCCATGTGTCTGCCAATTTCACCAGTCTGTCTATGTCCTCCTGAAGTCTGTTACTGTCCTACTTATTGGTTACTACATTTCTGAGTTGTGTACCATCTGCGAACTTTGAAATTATGCTCTGTATACCCAAGTCCAGGTCATTAATATATGTCAAAAGAGTAGTGGTCGTAATACCAACCGCCGTATACTTCCCTCCAGTCTGAAAAATAACTATTCACCAGTCCTCTCTGCTTTTTGTCTCTTAGCTAATTTCATATCCACGCAGCCAGTGCCTCTGTTATCCCATGGTCTTCAATTTTGCTAACATGTTTATTATGTGGTACTTTATCAAATGCCTTTTGAAAATCCATATGCACAACATCAACTGCACTACCCTTATCAATCCTCTCCGTTATTTCATCAAAGAACTCAATCAAGTTAGTCAAACACGATTTGCATGGAGATCTTAATGCAGCTGTATAGGGCCTTAGTGAGGCCTCACCTGGAATATTGTGTTCAGTTTTGGTCTCCTATTCTGAGGAAGGACGTTCTTGCTATTGAGGGAGTGCAGCGAAGGTTCATCAGACTGATTCCAGGGATGGCTGGGCTGTCATATGAGGAGAGACTGGATCAACTGGGCCTTTATTCACTGGAGTTTAGAATGATGAGAGGGGATCTCATAGAAACGTATAAGATTCTGACGGGACTGGACAGGGTAGATGCGGGAAGAATGTTCCCGATGTTGGGAAAGTCCAGAACCAGGAGACATAGCCTTAGGATAAAGGGTTAGCCATTTAGGACTGAGATGAGGAGAAACTTCTTCACTCAGAGAGTTGTTAACCTGTGGAATTCCCTGTCGCAGAGAGTTGTTGATGCCAGTTCACTGGATATATTCAAGAGGGAGTTAGATATGGCCCTTACGGTTAAGGGTATCAAGGGATATGGAGAGAAAGCAGGAAAGGGGTTGTGAAGGAACGTTCAGCCATGAACTTATTGAATGGCCTACTCCTGCACCTATTTTCTATGTTTCTATGATGTACCATGACACCCAGGGCTCTTTGCACCTTCCCTTTTCCTAATCTGTCACCATTCAGATAATAGTCTGCTCTCTGTTTTTACCACCAAAGTGGATAACCTCACATTTATTCACATTATACTTCATCTGCCATGTATTTGCTCACTCACCTAACCTATCCAAGTCACTCTGCAGCCTCATGGCATCCTCCTCGCAGCTCACACTGCCACCCAACTTAGTGTCATCCGCAAATTTGGAGATACTACATTTAATCCCCTCGTCTAAATCATTAATGTACAATGTAAACAGCTGGGGCCCCAGCACAGAACCTTGTGGTACCCCACTAGTCACTGCCTGCCATTCTGAAAAGTACCCATTTACTCCTACTCTTTGCTTCCTGTCTGCCAACCAGCTCTCAATCCATGTCAGCACACTACCCCCAATCCCATGTGCTTTAACTTTGCACATTAATCTCTTGTGTGGGACCTTGTCGAAGGCCTTCTGAAGTTCCAAATATACCACATCAATTGGTTCTCCCTTGTCCACTCTACTGGAAACATCCTCAAAAAATTCCAGAAGATTTGTCAAGCATAATTTCCCTTTCACAAATCCATGCTGACTTGGACCTATCACGTCACCTCTTTCCAAATGCACTGCGATGACATCCTTAATAATTGATTCCATCATTTTACCCACTAGTAAGTGAAGACCAACGTAGGTCCTTTGCAATCAGAATCAGGTGACCTTATAATGGGGAACAAAGAAATGGCAGACCAATTGAACACACACTTTGGATCGATCTTCACTAAGGAAGACACAAATAACCTTCCGGAAATACTAGGGGTTCGGTGGTCTAGCGAAAAGGAGGAACTGAAGGAAATCCTTATTATCCAAGAAATTGTGTTTGGGAAATTGCTGGGATGAAGGCCGATAAATCCCCAGAGCCTGATAGTCTGCATCCCAGAGTACTTAAGGAAGTGGCCCTAGAAATAGTGGATGCATTGGTGATCATTTTCCAACATTCTATTGACACTGGATCAGTTCCTATGGACTGGAGGATAGCTAATGTAACACCACTTTTTAAGAAAGGAGGGAGAGAGAAAACAGGGAATTATAGACTGCTTAGCCTGGCATCGGTGGTGGGGAGAATGTTGGAATCAATTATTAAGATGAAATAGCAGCGCATTTGGAAAGCAGTGACAGGATCTGTCCAAGTCAGCATGGATTTATGAAAGGGAAATCATGCTTGACAAATCTTCTAGAATTTTTTGAGGATGTAACGAGTAGATTAGACAAGGGAAAACCAGTGGATGTGATGCATTTGGACTTTCAAAAGGCCTTTGACAAGGTCCCATACAAGAGATTAGTGTGCAAAATTGAAGCACATGGTATTGGGGGTAATGTATTGACGTGGATAGAGAACTGGTTGGCAGACAGGAAGCAGAGAGTCTGAAAAAACAGGTCCTTTTCAGAATGGCAGGCAGTGACCAGTGGGGTGCCACAGGGCTCAGTGCTGGGACCCCAGCTATTTACAATATACATCAATGATTTAGATGAAGGAATTGAATGTAATATCTGAAGTTTACAGATGACACTAAGCTGGGTGGCGGTGTGAGCTGTGAGGAGGATGCTAAGAGGCTGCAGGGTGACTTGGACAGGTTAGGTGAGTGGGCAAATGCATAGCAGATGCAGTATAATATGGATAAATGTGAGGTTATCCACTTTGGTGGCAAAAACAGGAAGATAGAATATTATCTGAATGGTGACAGATTAGAAAAAGGGGAGTTGCAACGGGACCTGGGTGTCATGGTACATCAGTCATTGAAGTTTGGCATGTAGGTACAGCAGGCGGTGAAGAAGGCAAATGGCATGTTGGCCTTCATAGCTAGAGGATTTGAGTATAGGAGCAGGGAGATCTTATTGCAATTGTACAGAACCTTGGTGAGGCCACACTTGGAATATTGTGTTCAGTATTGGTCTCCTAATCTGAGGAAGGACGTTCTTGCTATTGAGGCAGTACAGCGAAGGTTCACCAGATTGATTCCCGGGATGGCAGGACTGACATGAGGAGAGACTGGATCAACTGGGCTTGTATCACAGAAACATAGAAACATAGAAAATAGGCGCAGGAGTATGCCATTCAGCCCTTCTAGCCTGCACCGCCATTCAATGAGTTCATGGCTGAACATGCAACTTCAGTACCCCATTCCTGCTTTCTCGCCATAACCCTTGATCCCCCTAGTAGTAACTCCTTTTTGAATATATTTAGTGAATTGGCCTCAACAACTTTCTGTGGTAGAGAATTCCACAGGTTCACCACTCTCTGGATGAAGAAGTTTCTCCTCATCTCGGTCCTAAATGGCTTACCCCTTATCCTTAGACTGTGACCTCTGGTTCTGGACTTCCCCAACATTGGGAACATTCTTCCTGCATCTAACCTGTCTAAACCCATCAGAATTTTAAACGTTTCTATGAGGTCCCCTCTCATTCTTCTGAACTCCAGTGAATACAAGCCCAGTTGATCCAGTCTTTCTTCATAGGTCAGTCCCGCCATCCCGGGAATCAGTCTGGTGAACCTTCGCTGCACTCCCTCAATAGCAAGAATGTCCTTCCTCAAGTTAGGAGACCAAAACTGTACACAATACTCCAGGTGTGGCCTCACCAAGGCCCTGTATAACTGTAGCAACACCTCCCTGCCCCTGTACTCAAATCCCCTCGCTATGAAGGCCAACATGCCATTTGCTTTCTTAACCGCCTGCTGTACCTGCATGCCGACCTTCAATGACTGATGTACCATGACACCCAGGTCTCGTTGCACTTCCCCTTTTCCTAATCTGTCACCATTCAGATAATAGTCTGTCTCTCTGTTTTTACCACCAAAGTGGATAACCTCACATTTATCCACATTATACTTCATCTGCCATGCATTTGCCCACTCACCTAACCTATCCAAGTCACTCTGCAGCCTCATAGCATCCTCCTCGCAGCTCACACTGCCACCCAACTTAGTGTCATCCGCAAATTTGGAGATACTACATTTAATCCCCTCGTCCAAATCTTTAATGTACAAAGTAAATAGCTGGGGCCCCAGCACAGAACCTTGCGGTACCCCACTAGTCACCGCCTGCCATTCTGAAAAGTACCCATTTACTCCTACTCTTTGCTTCCTGTCTGACAACCAGTTCTCAATCCACGTCAGCACACTACCCCCAATCCCATGTGCTTTAACTTTGCACATTAATCTCTTGTGTGAGACCTTGTCGAAAGCCTTCTGAAAGTTCAAATATACCACATCAACTGGTTCTCCCTTGTCCACTCTACTGGAAACATCCTCAAAAAATTCCAGAAAAATTCCCTTTCACAAATCCATGCTGACTTCAACCTATCATGTCACCTCTTTCCAAATGCGCTGCTATGAAACCCTTAATAATTGATTCCATCATTTTACCCACTACCGATGTCAGGCTGACCGGTCTATAATTCCCTGTTTTCTCTCTCCCTCCTTTTTTAAAAAGTGGGGTTACATTGGCTACCCTCCACTCGATAGGAATTGATCCAGAGTCAATGGAATGTTGGAAAATGACTGTCAATGCATCCGCTATTTCCAAGGCCACCTCCTTAAGTACTCTGGGATGCAGTCCATCAGTCCCTGGGGATTTATTGGCCTTTAATCCCATCAATTTCCCCAACACAATTTCCCGACTAATAAGAATTTCCCTCAGATCATCCTCCTTACGAGACCCTCTGACCCCTTTTATATCTGGAAGGTTGTTAGTGTCCTCCTTAGTGAATACTGAACCAAAGTACTTGTTCAATTGGTCTGCCATTTCTTTGTTCCACGTTATGACTTCCCCTGATTCTGACTGCAGGGGACCTACGTTTGTCTTTACTAACCTTTTTCTCTTTACATATCTATAGAAACTTTTGCAATCTGTCTTAATGTTCCCTGCAAGCTTCTTCTCGTACTCCATTTTCCCTGCCCTAATCAAACCCTTTGTCCTCCTCTGCTGAGTTCTAAATTTTTCCCAGTCTCCGGGTTCGCTGCTATTTCTGGCCAATTTGTATGCCACTTCCTTCGCTTTAATACTATCCCGGATTTCCCTTGATAGCCACGGTTGAGCCACCTTCCCTTTTTTATTTTTACGCCAGACAGGAATGTACAATTGTTGTAGTTCAGCCATGCAGTCTCTAAATGTCTGCCATTGCCCATCCACAGTCAACCCCTTAAGTATCATTCGCCAATCTATCCTAGCCAATTCACGCCTCATACCTTCAAAGTTACCCTTCTTTAAGTTCTGGACCATGGTCTCTGAATTAACTGTTTCATTCTCCATCCTAATGCAGAATTCCACCATATTATGGTCACTCTTCCCCAAGGGGCCTCACACAACGAGATTGCTAATTAATCCTCTCTCATTACACAACACCCAGTCTAAGATGGCCTCCCCCCTAGTTGGTTCCTCAACATATTGGTCTAGAAAACCATCCCTTATGCACTCCAGGAAATCCTCCTCCACCGTATTGCTTCCAGTTTGGTTAGCCCAATCTATGTGCATATTAAAGTCACCCATTATAACTGCTGCACCCTTATTGCATGCACCCCTAATTTCCTGTTTGATGCCCTCCCCAACATCACTACTACTGTTTGGAGGTCTGTACACAACTCCCACTAACGTTTTTTGCCCTTTGGTGTTCTGCAGCTCTACCCATATAGATTCCACATCATCCAAGCTAATGTCCTTCCTAACTATTGCATTAATCTCCTCTTTAACCAGCAATGCTACCCCACCTCCTTTTCCTTTTATTCTATCCTTCCTGAATGTTGGGTACCCCTGGATGTTGAGTTCCCCCTGGAGCCATGTCTCCGTAATCCCAATCACATCATATTTGTTAACATCTATTTGCACAGTTAATTCATCCACCTTATTACAGATACTCCTTGCATTAAGACACAAAGCCTTCAGGCTTGTTTTTTTAACACCCTTTGTCCTTTTAGAATTTTGCTGTAGAGTGGCCCTTTTTGTTCTTTGCCTTGGGTTTCTCTGCCCTCCACTTTTCCTCATCTCCTTTCTATCTTTTGCTTTTGTCTCCTTTTTGTTTCCCTCTGTCTCCCTGCATTGGTTCCCATCCCCCTGCCATATTAGTTTAACTCCTCCCCAACAGCACGAGCAAACGCTCCCCCTTGGACATTGGTTCTGGTCCTGCCCAGGTGCAGACCGTCCGGTTTGTACTGGTCCCACCTCCTCCAGAACCGGTTCCAATGCCCCAGGAATTTGAATCCCTCCCTGCTGCACCACTGCTGAAGCCACGTATTCATCTGTGCTATCCTGTGATTCCTACTCTGACTAGCACGTGGCACTGGTAGCAATCCCGAGATTACTACTTTTGAGGTCCTACTTTTTAATTTAGCTCCTAGCTCCTTAAATTCGTTTCGTAGGACCTCATCCCTTTTTCTACCTATGTCGTTGGTACCAATGTGCACCACGACAACTGGCTGTTCTCCCTCCCTTGTTAGAATTTCCTGCACCCGCTCCGAGACATCCTTGACCCTTGCACCAGGGAGGCAACATACCATCCTGGAGTCTCGGTTGCAGCCGCAGAAACGCCTATCTATTCCCCTTACAATTGAATCCCCTATCACTATCGCTCTCCCATTCTTTTTCCTGCCCTCCTGTGCAACAGAGCCAGCCACGGTGCCATGAACTTGGCTGCTGCTGCCGTCCCCTGATGAGTCATCCCCCTCAACAGTACTCAAAGCAGTGTATCTGTTTTGCAGGGGGATGACCACAGGGGACCCCTGCACTACCTTCCTTGCACTGCTCTTCCTGCTGGTCTTCCATTCCCTATCTGGCTGTGGACCCTTCACCTGCGGTACGACCAACTCACTACACGTGCTACTCACGTCATTCTCAGCATTGTGGATGCTCCAGAGTGAATCCACCCTCAGCTCCAACTCTGCAACGCGGTCCGTCAGGAGCTGGAGGCGGATACACTTCTCGCACACGTAGTCGTCAGGGACACTGGAGTCATCCCTGAGTTCCCACATGGTACAGGAGGAGCATGACACGTGACCGAGCTGTCCTGCCATGACTTAACCCTTAGATGGGCAACAACAATGCTAAAGTTTACTCACTGTTATAGAAGAGAAAAAAGAAAAGCTACTCACCAATCACCAGCCAATCACTTACCCCCTTGGCTGTGTCGTCACCTTTCTGTTTCTTTCTACTTCTTTTTTGCCCTCTCCCTGTAGCTGCACAAGTACGCCTTTTATAGGCCTCTCCACGCACCTCCTCGACGCTGGGCCCTGGACTCCCTGCTGTGCCTTTTATAGGCCTCACCAACAAACTCCCGATGCCTCTCCATGCAGCTCTCACCGACGCTGGGCCCCGGACTCCCTGCTGTGCCTTTTATAGGCCTCACCAACGAACTCCCGATGCCTCTCCATGCACCTCTCGCCGACGCTGAGCCCCGGACTCCCTGCTGTGCCTTTTATAGGCCTCACCAACGAACTCCCAACGCCTCTCCACGCACCTCTCACCGACTCTGGGCCCCGGACTCCCTGCTGTGCCTTTTATAGGCCTCACCAACGAACTTCCGATGCCTCTCCATGCACCTCTTTCCGACACTGGGCCCCGGACTCCCTGCTGTGCCTTTTATAAGCCTCACCAACGAACTCCCGACGCCTCTCCATGCACCTCCTCGACGCTGGGCCCCGGACTCCCTGCTGTGCCTTTTATAGGCCTCACCAACGAACTCCTGACGCCTCTCCACGCACCTCCTCGACGCTGGGCCCCAGACTCCCTGCTGTGCCTTTTATAGGCCTCACCAACGAACTCCCGACGCCTCTCCACGCACCTCCTTGACGCTAGGCTCCGGACTCCCTGCTGTGCCTTTTATAGGCCTCACCAACGAACTCCCGATGCCTCTCCACGCACCTCCTCGACGCTGGGCCCCGGACTCCCTGCTGTGCCTTTTATAGGCCTCACCAACAAACTCCCGACGCCACTCCACGCAGTCCTCGACGCTGGAGTTTAGAAGAATGAGCGGGGATCTCATAGAAACATATAAAATTCTGACAGGATTGGACAGGTTAGAGGCAGGAAGAATGTTCCACTTGCTGGGGAGTTCCAGAACCAGGGGTCACAGTCTAAGAATAAGGGATAAGCCATTTAGGACCGAGATGAGGAGAAACTTCTTCACTCAGACTGTAGTTAACCTGTGGAATTCTCTACCGCAGAAAGTTATTGAGGCCAGTTCATTACATATATTCAAAAGGGTGTTAGATATGGCCCTTACAGCCAAAGGGATCAAGGGGTATGGAGAGAAAGCAGGAAAGGGGTACTGAGGTTGAATGACCAGCCATGATCTTATTGAATGGCGGTGTAGTCTCGAAGGGCCGAATGGCCTGCTCCTGCACCTAATTTCTATGTTTGTGTGGACTGGAAACAGCTACTTGAAGGTAAATCAGTGTCAGAGCAGTGGGAGGCATTCAAGGAGGGTTCAGAGCAAGTATGTTCCCTTAAAGAAAAAGGGTGGGACTAACAAATCTAGAGCCCTTTGGATGTCAAGGGACAGGCAGGGTAGGATAAAGAAAAAAAGGAAGTCTTATGAAAGATACCGACGGCTCAATACTGCAGAAACTCTAGAGGAGTATAGAAAGTGCAGGGGTGAAATTAAAAAGGAAATTAGGAAAGCAAAGAGAGAGTATCAAAATATTTTGCCAATTAAAATCAAGGAAAACCCAAAGATGTTTTATAAATACATAAAGAGCAAGAGGATAATTAAAGAAAAAGTAGGGCCTTTTGGGGAACATAAAGGTGACCTGTGTGAGGAGGCAGAAGATGTGAGTATGGTTCTGAATTAATACTATGCATCTGTTTTCACAAAAGAGAGGGGTGATGCAGACATTGCAATCCGGGAGGAGGAGTGTGAAATATTAGATGAAATAAACATAGTGAGAGAGTAAGTATTAAGGAGTTTAGCAGCTTTGAAAGTGGATAAATCCCCAGGCCCGGAAGAAATGTATCCCAGGCTGTTAAGAGAAGCAAAAGAAGAAATAGGAGAGGCTCTGATCATCATTTTCCAATCCTCTCTGGCTACAGGTGCCGGAGGACTGGAGGACTGCTAGCATGGTACGTTTGTTTTAAAGGAGCGAAAGGGATAGACCGAGTAATTAACATAGAATCATAGAAAATAGGAGCAGTAGTAGGACATTCGGCCCTTCGAGTCTGCACCGCCATTCAATATGATCATGGCTGATCCTCTATCTCAACACCACATTCCCGTTTTTTCCCCATACCCCTTGATGTCTTTTATTTCTAGAAATCTATCTATCTCCCTCTTAAATATATTCAGCGACTTGGCCTCCACAGCCTTCTGTGGTAGAGAATTCCACAGGTTCACCACACTGAGTGAAAAAATTTCTCCTCATCTCGGTCCTAAATTTCCTACCCCATAACCTGAGACTGTGACCCCTTGTTCTGCACTTCCTATCCAGGGAAAACATCCTCCCCGCATCCAGTTTATCCAACCCAGTCAAAATTTTATACGTTTCAATGAGATCCCCTCTCATTCTTCTAAACTCTAGTGAATACAGGCCTAGCCGACCCAATCTCTCCTCATACGACAGTCCTGCCTTCCCAGGAATCAGTCTGGTGCACCTTCACTGCACTCCCTCTATGGCAAGTATACCCTTTCTTAGGTAAGGAGACCAAAACAGCACACAATACTCCAGGTGCAGTCTCACCATGTTCCTGTATAACTGTAGTAAGACATTCTTGCTCCTGTACTCAAATCCTCTTGCAATGAAGGCCAACATACCATTTGCCTTCCTAACTGCTTGCTGCACCTGTATGTTTGCTTTCAATGACTGGTGTACAAGAACACCCAGGTCCCTCTGTACATCAACACTTCCCAAGCCATCACCATTTAAATAATACTTTGTCCTTATGTTTTTCTTACCAAAGTGGATAACTTCACATTTATCCACATTATACTGCATCTGCCATATGTTTGCCCATTCACTCAACCTATCTAAATTGCCTTGCAGCGTCTGCATCCTCCTCACAACTCACAGTCCCACCTAGTTTTGTGTCATCGGCAAACTTGGAAATATTACATTTGGTTCCCCCATCCAAACCATTTATATATATATTGTGAATAGCTACGGCCCAAGCACTGATCCCTGTGGTACCCCACTCGTCACTGCCCGCCACCCTGAAAAAGACCCGTTTATTCCTACTCTCTGTTTCCTGTCAGTTAACCAATTTTCAATCCATGGCAATACATTACCCCCAATCCTATGTGCTTTAATTTTGCACACGAACCTCTTATGTGGGACTTAATCGAAGGCCTTCTGAAAATTCAAATACACTATATCCACTGGTTCTCCCTTATCTATTCTATCAGTTACATCTCAAAAAACTCCAGTAGGTTTATCAAACATGATTTTCCATGATTTTCCATAAATCCATGTTGACTTTACTTAATCCTGTTGATATTATCTAAGTGTGCCGTTATCACAACCATTGTAATAGACTCCAAGCTAACCAGTCTGTTTCCCGTTTTCTCTCTCTTCCTTTTTTAAATAGTGGGGTTACATTTGCCACCCTCCAATCTCCATAATCTATAGAATTTTGGAAGATGACAACCAATGCATCTACTATTTCCATGGCTACCTCTTTTAGTACTCTGGGATGCAGTTCATCAGGCCCTGGGAATTTATCTGCCTTTAGTCCCATTAGTTTCTCCAGCACTATTTTCTTACTAATAATCATTTCCTTCAATTTCTCTTGCTCACTAGACCCTTGGTTCCTTAGCATTTCTGGGACGTTATTTGTGTCCTCTTTCGTGAAGACAGAACCGAAGTATTTATTTAATTGTTCTGCCATTTCCTTGTTCCCATTACAAATTCTCCCATTTCTGTCTGTAAAGGACCAACATTTGTCTTCACTAATCTTTTTCTTTTTACGTGCTTGTAGAAAATTTTGCAGTCGGTTTTTATGTTCCTTGCAAATTTACTCTCATACTCTATTTTTCCCCTCTTAATCAATCTCTTGGTCCTTTTTTGCTGAATTCTAAACTGCTCCAAATCCTCAGGCTTGCTACTTTTTCTGGCAACTTTATATAACTCCTCTTTGGATCTAATACTATCCTTAATTTCTTTTGTTAGTCATGGTTGGACCACTTTTCCTTTTGTGTTTTTACGCCAGAAAGGAATGTATAACTGTTGCAATTCATGCATTCGTCCCTTAAATATTAGCCTTTGCCTATCCACTGTCATGCCTTTTAGTGAATCTTCCCAATCTATCATAGCCAGTTCATTCCTTATATCTTTGTAGTTTCCTTTGTTTAGATTTAGGACCCTAGATTCGGATTGGATTACTTCACTTTCCATCTTAATAAAGAATTCAATCATGTTATGGTCACTCTTCCCTAAAGGACCCCGTACAACAAGACTGTTAATTAACCCTTTCTTATTACACAATACCCAATCAAGGATAGCTTGCTCCCTAGTAGGCTCCTCAACATACTGGTCTAAAAAAGCCATCTCGTACACACTCCAGGAATTCATCTCCCACAGTATTATTACTAATTTGGTTTGGCCAGTCTATATGTAGATTAAAGTCACCTATGATTACTGTAGTACCCTTGCTACATGCATCTCTAATTTCCTGTTTAATGCCATCCCCTACACTACCACTACTGTTTGGAGGCCTATAGACAACTCCCATCAATGTTTCCTGCCCCTTGGTGCTCCTTAGCTCCACCCAGACTGATTCTGCATCTTGATTTTCTGAACTAATATCCTTTCTCACTATTGCTCCTTTCTGATTTCATCCTTTACTAACAATGCCACACCAGCCCCTCTTCCTTTTTGCTTGTCCTTCCTAAATATCAAATATCCTTGGATATTCAGTTCCCAACCCTGGTCACCCTGCAACCATGTCTCCGTGATTGCAACTATATCGGATCTGTTTACATCTATTTGCACTGTTAATTCATCTACCTTATTAAAGATGCTTCGTGCATTCAGATACAATGCATTTAGATTTGTCTTTTTAACATTATTAGACATCTTAACATTATTTTGTACTTTAGCCCTATTTGTCTTAGCGCTATTTTTTCTTACCTGGACCCTATTTGTTAGTGCACTTGTTTATATGCTCCCTTCCTGACATAATCTGGTTATCCTTACCACCATCACTTTCCTACATTGTTTCCTTTTCTTTTCTCTTTAGCATTCTAGATTGCTCTCCATTGTGACCGTCCTCCGCGCACCCCGCCCCCCCCCCTCCCTTATTTAGTTTAACACCCTGTCTACCTCCCTAGTTAGTTGGTTCACTACAGGCCAGTCAGCCTAACATCGGTGGTAGGAAAATTATTGGACAAAATTCTGAGGGACAGGATAAATCTTCATTTAGAAATACACGGATTAATCAAGGACAGTCAGCATGGATTTGTTAAGGGACGGTCGTGTCTGACTAACTTGATTGAATTTTTTGAGGAGGTAAAAAGTAGGGTTGATGAGGATAATGTGTTTGATGTAGTGTATATGGATTTTAGCAAGCCTTTTGATAAGGTGCACATGGCAGATTGGTCATGAAAGTAAAAACCCATGGGATCCAGGGCAAAGTGGCAAGTTGGATCCAAAATTGGCTCAGAGGCAGAGGCAGGAAGTAAAGGGTAATGGTTGGTGGGTGTTTTGATGACTGAAAGGCTGTTTCCAGTGGGGTTCTACAGGGCTCAGCACAAGGTCCCTTGATTTTTGTGGTATATATCAATGATTCAGACTTGAATGTAGGGGGTATGATTAAGAAGTTTGCAGATGATACTAAAATTGGCTGCGTGGTTGATAATTAAGAAGAAAGCTATAGACTGCAGGAAGATATCAATGAACTTCAGGTGGGCAGAACAGTGGCAAATGGTATTCAATCCGGAGAAGTGTGAGGTAATGCATTTGTGAAGGGCTAAAAAGGCAAAGGAATATACATTAAATGGAAGGACATTGAGAGGTGTAGAGGAACAAAGGGACCTTGAAGTGCATGTCCACAGATTCCTGAAGGTAGCCAGGTAGATAAGGTGGTTAAGAAGGAATACGGAATACTTGCCTTTATTAATCAAGGCATAGAATACAAGAGCAGGGAGGTTGTGCTTGAACTGTATAAACCACTAGTTAGGCCACAGCTAGAGTACTGTGGCTCTGGTCACCACATTACAGGAAAGGTGTGATTGCACTAGCGAGGGTACAGAGAAGATTTACAAGAATGTTGCCTGGACTGGAGAATTTTAGCTATGAGGAAAGATTGGATAGGCTGGGGTTGTTTTCTTTGGAACAGAGGAGGCTGAGGGGAGACCTTATTGACGTGTACACAATTATGAGGGTGGAAAGAATGGACCTATTTCCCTTAGCAGAGGGGTCAACAACCAGAAGGCATAGATTTAGAGTAATTGGTAGAAGATTTAGAGGGGTTTTAAGAGAAAATGTCTTAACCCAGAGGGTTGTGGGGCCTGGAACTCACTGCCTGAAAGGCTGGTAGAGGCAGAAGCCCTCACCATATTTAAACAGTACTCGGATGTGCACTTGAAGTGTTGTAACCTAAAAGGCAACGGACCAATAGCTGGAAAGTCGGATTAGGCTGGATAACTCTTTGTTGGACGGCGTGGACACGATGGGCCGGAATGGCCTCCTTCCATGCTGTAAATTTCCATGATTCTATTATCTGTGATCATCCCGGATGACAGGTGAAGTATAAAGTGGTTCCAGCAAACACTTGAAAAAGTATGAGTAATGTTTTATCCAAACAGCGGCCAAAATGCCATTTACATATTTACCTGTCTTAACACAAAGTCAGAGAGCAAAGTATTCACACTTGGCGTGTGAATTACTCATGAAGATAGTGTAGGGTGTAAACTGCCCCGTGAATGTAATAATTCTGGCTTGTGAAGGAGATTTTCAAGAGGATGGGCATTCTTGCCTGGCACAAACTCACAAATATAACAAACTGCATTAAACACAATCCAAGCAATCAAAATGAAAACTGAAAAAGTGCAAAAGTTATATTACATTTAAGACTTGTTTTATTTGTCCTTACATGTTGGAAAAACAGATTTCCCAAAAGGAACAGTTGTCACCTCTGTTTATTCCATGAAGGGAGTTTATACAAAAACAAAATACTGCGGATGCTAGAAATCTGAAATAACAACAGAAAATGCTTCAAATACTCAGCAGGTCTGGCAGCATCTGTAGAGAGAGAAACAGGAACATTTCAGGTCTTTGACTTTCATCAAGACGTGGTTATACCATTCATGGCATCTGAGAGGCAGTGGATTATTTGCAATTATACATGTTGTTTGCATTAATACCCTCACAGGGTCTGAAAGGTAGTGAGTTGGTTACTATTGATTATTTTTAATTGGAAGTTAATACCGATTATACTACTTGCTTGTATATCCAGTTGTAAAACATCCCACTGATCCACATCTGTATCTGCAATGTTCTAATATTTCCACATCTCACCAGGAGCCCACCCTGCATTCTTGATGGCATCCATCCTAGAAAAATGGGTTGGGATTGTAAAGTCCTGTCCCCTCAGTACAGATTCACACGAGGCATATAGTGAAGTCAAGGTCACTCTGGACCTGCACCTTTATTTCACAGCTCTGGAATGCTGCACTTGTCTGAGACCTGTCCTTATATACCTGTCTCTTGCAAGTGCACCCCTGGTGGCAAGGTGTGCTGGTGGTTACAGGTCATATCTTATTACAGTCATGTATAGCATGTTAGGATACAGTTATATATAATAATGTACGATACATGACATCACCCTCCCCCAAGGTCTTATTGTCTTTATAGGTTCAGTCTCTCAGGTGGTCTATGCTCTCACGTGGAGTGTCTGAATTGTGGTTCAGTTGTTTGCCTTGGTGTCTGTTTTTCTTTGGGTGTGGTTGCTGGTATCTCGCCTGGGCTGTCTGTTTCGATTGGTGTGATTGTTGTTGACTCGCCTGGGCTGTCTGTTGGGATTGCCCTTTCCTCAGGTTGTTCCCTCTGTCTGTCCACCAGGTGTGGTGCGAGTTCCACATTGTAGTCTGCCTCTGGTTCCGCAGTGTTGTTGGTAAATCTGCTTTTGACTTGGTCTATATGCCTCCGGCAGGTTTTGCCATTGTCCATTTGTACTACCAGTAGCCTGTTTCCTTCCTTGCCCATTACTGTCCCTGCAAGCCATTTGGGACCCCTGCCATAGTTTAGTACAAACACTTTGTCCCCTATCTCATTCCATCTCCCCCTCGAATTTCTGTCATGGTACTCAGTCAGCTTACGGCGCTTTGCCTCAACGATTTCGTGCATGTCTGGGAGGATTAATGAGAGCCTTGTTTTTAAAGTCCTTTTCATCAACAGTTGCGCGGGGGGGATCCCAGTCAGTGAGTGCGGACGAGATCTGTATGCCAGCAGCAGTCGCGACAGGCGACCCTGCAGCGTGGGACCTTGGATTTTAAGCATGCCTTGTTTAATGATTTGCACTGCTCTCTCCGCCTGGCCGTTGGAGGCCGGCTTGAATGGTGCCGTCTTGACGTGATTTATGCCGTGGTCAATTATAAAGTCTTGGAATTCTGCGCTGGTGCAGTACGGACCATTGTCACTGACCAATGTGTCAGGGATTCCGTGCGTTGCAAACATGGTTGCGAGGCTCTCCACAGTGGTGGAGGTTGTGCTCGAGTTTAAAATGGTGCATTCGATCCACTTTGAAAATGTATCGACAACTACGAGGAACATTTTGCCCATGGGCCCGCATAGTCTACGTGCACCCCGACCACGGTTTGGTAGGCCAGGGCCAGGGGCTCAGTGGAGCCTCCCTGGGGGCATTGCTGAGTTGAGCACAAATGGTGCACCTTCGGACACAGAGCTCCAAGTCCGCGTCAATACCAGGCCACCAGACATGGGATCTGGCTATGGCCTTCATGAGAATGATCCCCGGGTGCTCGCGGTGGAGCTCCCGGACAAATGCCTCTCTGCCTCGCAGAGGCATGACTACTCGGCTGCCTCACATCAGGCAGTCTGCTTGTAGTGATAGCTCATGCATGCGCCTATGAAGGAGTGTTAATTCCTCGGGGCAGGCATCGCGAGCCTCTGCCCAGTCAACGGTTAGGACACATCTTTTTACTAAGGATAACGTGGGGTCGCTGGCCGTACAGGCTCTGATTTGACGAGCCGTCATGGGCGAACCTGTGGACTCAAAGGCATTGATTGCCATGACTATCTCACAGTCCTGTTCGTCAGACCCTTCCGTGGTCGCCAGTGGTAGCCTGCTGAGCGCGTCGGCACAGTTGTCTGTGCCTGGTCTGTGCCTTATTGTGTAGTCGTAGGACGCCAGCATGAGTGCCCACCGTTGAATTCGCGCCGAGGTGTTGGCGTTTATTGCCTTGCTCTCGGATAGGAGGGACGTGAGGGGCTTGTGGTCGGTTTCTAACGCGAACTTGGCCCCGAAAAGGTATTGGTGCAGCTTTTTGACACTGTACACGCACGTGAGCGCCTCCTTCTCTACCATTCCGTACCCGCGCTCCGCCCGCGAAAGTGACCTGGAGGCATAAGCTATGGGTTGTAATTTGCCCACACTATTGACATGTTGCAAAACGCACCCGACCCCATACGCTGACGCATCGCATGTGAGAACTAGCTTTTTACCTGGGTCAAAGAAAGTCAAAACACTGTTGGAACACATAAGGTTGCGTGCCTTATTGAAGGCGCGTTCCTGGACGTCCCCCCAAAACCAATCGCACCCCTTCCTGAGTAGCACATGGAGAGGCTCCAGCAGCGTGCTTAAATTCTGCATAAAGTTCCCAAAGTAATTGAGTAGCCCGAGAAAGGCGCGCAGTTCTGAAACATTCCGGGGCCTGGGTGCCAGGCGAATTGCTTCTGTTTTGGACTCTGTTGGGCGGATTCCATCAGCGGCAATCCTTCTGCCCAAAAATTCAACCTCGGGTGCGAGAAACTGGCACTTGGATTTCTTGACTCGTAAGCCTACCCGATCTAACCGCTTTAGTACTTCCTCCAAATTACGGAGATGGGAGTCGGTGTCCCTGCCCGTGATAAGTATGTCGTCTTGAAATACAACCGTCCCCGGGATGGACTTGAGCAGACTCTCCATGTTGCGCTGGAATATGGCAGCTGCCGACCTGATGCCGAATGGGCATCGATTGTACATGAAAATGCCTCGATGTGTGTTGATGGTGGTGAGTAGCTTGGATTCCTCGGTCAATTCTTGCGTCATATACGCAGATGTGAGGTCTAATTTTGAGAAAAGTTTACCTCCAGCCAATTTGGCAAATAAGTCCTCCGCTCTGGGTAGCGGGTACTGGTCCTGTAGGGAGACTCTGTTTATGGAAGATTTGTAGTCTTACCACAGATTCGTACAGATCCATCAGGCTTCATGACTGGGACGATGGGACTTGCCCAGTCGCTAAATTCCACAGCTGATATAATGCCTTCCCGCAGAAGCCTGTCTAGTTCGTGTTCAATCTTTTCCCTCATCACATAGGGTACAGCTCTGGCCTTGTGATGGACCGGTCTAGCATCCTGTGTGATGTAGATTTTGACTTTGGCCCCTTTGAAAGTGCCCACATCTGGCTGAAAGAGATGTTCAAATCGCTTTATAACTGTTGAGCAGGAGGTCCGTTCCTCTAATGACATGGCATGGACATCATCCCATTTCCAGTTTAGTTTTGCCAGCCAGCTTCTCCCCAGCAGTGCTGGGGGGTCTCCGGGGACAATCCACAGGGGAAGTCGGTTCACTGTCCCTTTATGCGGCCACAGTTGTTCAAATTGTTGAGCGGCCATGAGAGATTGACTCGCTCCCATATCCAGCTCCATGTTGACAGATATCCCGTTGAGTAGGACCCTCATCATTATAGGAGGTGTCCTGTTGTAGGAGCAGCGGCCATTGATCATGTTGACCCGCTGTACACCGGTGTCCCGGGTACTGTCCCCACCATCTTCTGGTCCGCTTTCCGACCCATCCGATTCGTATACAGCTGAGCAGCCGTTTTTTTGCACATGCGGGCTAAATGCCCTGTATATTCACAATTTCTGCAAACAGCCTGCTGAAATCACCATCCCCTTGACGAGTGCCCACCCCCACACCTCCAGCACAGACCTGTTCCATTGTTCAAAGAGTTCCCAAAGAATGAACTGCGTCTGGCTGATCTCTCTTGAGCTTCTCTCAGTTTGTAGTTGATTGCTCGCATTCTGGGTTGATGTGGTGTGGGGGTAGCAGCTTGTTTAGTGCTGTGAACTTCTTCTTCCAATATTTCATTAGTTGTCGTACCTGCATTGTAAATCAACCTCGTTTCTTCTTCCCCTACCAAGAATGTCTGTACAACCAGTGCTGCTGCCTCTAAGGTCAGGTTCTTGGTCTCTATGAGCTTTCAGAATATGCCTGCGTGGCCTATTCCTTCAATGAAAAAGTCTCTCAGCATTTCTCTCCTCAGTTCATCGGAGAACTCACATAAACTAGCCAACCTCCGAAGTTCCGCCACGAAGTCAGGTATGCTCTGGCCCACACAGCGTCTGTAGTTGTAGAACCTGTGTGTGGCCATGTGTAGGCTGCTCGCTGGCTTCAGGTGGTCTCTTACCAGCGTGCTCAATTCTTCAAACGACTTGCTTGCTGGTTTCTCGGGTGCCAACAGATCCTTCATTAAAGCGTATGTTTTCGAGCCACAGCTGGTCAAGAAATGGGCTTTTCTCTTGTCTGCCTTATCGTCGCCTAAACAGTCTTTGGTTACAAAGCTTTGCTGGAGCCTTTCTATAAAGTCCTCCCAATTGTCTCCTTCATTGTACTTTTCATTTGATCCGTTGTTCGCCATTCTGTGGATTCTGTAATCCCGTAACCCGTCGCCACTGTAAAGTCCTGTCCCCTCAGTACAGATTCACACGAGGCATGTAGTGAAGTCAAGGTCACTCTGGACCTGCACCTTTATTTCACAGCTCTGGAATGCTGCACTTGCCTGAGACCTGTCCTTATATACCTGTCTCTTGCAAGTGCACCCCTGGTGGTAAGGTATGCTGGTGGTTACAGGTCATATCTTATTACAGTCATGCATAGCATGTTAGGATACAGTTATATGTAATAATGTAAGATACATGACAGGGATCACAGCAGTGTCAGGCAAAAATCCCATCCTGTACTGTAACACTAATAGGAAGAAAATCCAGCCCGATTTGTCTATCTACAAGCTTTCTTTGCCAAACTGATAATCGAATACAGAACTAGTCAGTGACATTCTACTCTCTCGTGAATATTTTAACATTAATGTGTCTCCATTCAGTCTGCACATGCTGTAACTTGGGATATTTATTGCCTTTTTTTAAATCACGGAGAGGGAGAATAAACTGATAAACTGATTTAGGCTGAAGGATAAACAAAAGCACTGATCCAGGCTGAAGAATAAGAGTCCTGAAAGTAATCAGCATTCTCTTTGACAGGAAGTGTTTGTATAGAAGCAGACAAAGTTACTTGTATCAACAGATGAGCTGCTCCAATGAATTTCCTTGTTTGGAGTAACTTCTGAAGAAATAGAACTCATCCCAAGATGTGATGGTTTACTGGCTCCAGTGTTGCACAAGGAATATGCTTAACATAACCATATGTGAGTCTCACTGAAGTGCCCCCAGAGAACAAAATTCATCCTGGAAATTAGATTAAAGTTGCCTTTTACCCCTTTCTACAGACATATTTATTTAATTTTAATAAAAAGTTCGAATCAGCTTAGAGGCTACATCTCCCTGCCATAACCTGCATAGGAACATTACTGATGAGCAGCAGCTCTGAGCCTGAATGATATAACAGACAATTGTTTCTGCACAAAAACCTGCTTATCTGTTGAAACATCCCCTTACAAAAATGAGTCTTTGGGCTCTATTTTCTTCTTTGTCGATTTTTGGCGCCCAGCAGGCTGTACAGCCGATTTTTTTGTGCCCAATTGTGCTGAAAAAAGAAAATACAACTTTCGCCAAAGTAAAATTTCATTTTGGCGCTGCGGTACCCGAAGTTAAATCGGGGGGTGGAGCTTCAATTGTGCACCGAAAAATCAGTGAGCATACGCCGGGAAAAAAAAAATCACTTTTTCCACGTGACGGGTGTGTCCGCCCATCCACAGTAAAGTTCCTGGTCTGGATCAAGAGCTTGTGAGAACACATTGGGGTCGGAGCTGGATCTGGACATTTAAATTTTAGCTGCAAAAGATGGATCCAAGGGAAGGAGAAGGAGAAGGGGAAGGGGGAAGGGCCAAGAGATTTCTAGCAGGAGAAATTGAGCCCCTCGTAGACATCATTGAGAGGAGATGGGATGCGCTTGAGAACAAAGGGAGAACGGGACAAAAGAAACTGAAACCCTCTCTGCTAGCAAAACTTTGGGACCAAGCTGCAGAAGAGTTTAATGCAGTGGCCATGACCCCCAGAAGCGTCACGCAGGTCAAAAAGAAGTGGCAGGACCTTGGCCAAGCAGTTACTGTAAGTAATACTTTTATTTATGTACTGCAATTGCATTTGTAAATGTGACTAATATGTGTGTGTGTGTGTGTGTGTGTGGCCACCACAGCAGAAGGACCCTCTCTTAAAAAGTTCTAATTTCATCTTTGCAGAGGAAGGTGTCACAGATCAACTGAGAAAGGTCAAAAACTGGAGGAGGTGCGCCAAGTAGGCTGCAACTAACAGCCATGGAACAGAGGATCGCTGATACGATTAAATTTTGCAAGAGAAGATCAACCACCAATGTGGACGCTGGGCCCAGGTTACTGACAGAGGGTAAGCCCCGCAAATTACACAGTCTGGGTTGGCATCGTGGTCTTTGAAAAGAGCCTGCGCCACGTACTCATGTCACCCTGCCTCCTCTGCCCCCTCCCCTGCTGCTAACCAAACATCTGCTCTGTTATGTTTTGCAGATGTTGCGTAACAGGAAGAGACAGAAGCTGAAGCAGAAGATCAGGAAGCCATCAGTCCAGATATTCTTCATCAACTTCAGGACGAGGATGAGCTGGAGAATGAAGGGCAGCAGGAAGACCCCGATACTGAGATGGTTACATTGCAATTGGAGCCGGTGAATCCGCTGAGGATGCCAAGCCTTTTGCTGAGCAATACAACTGACGCGACATTTCATGGGGTACAGTCTGAGGCTGCGAGTCCCAGTGAGTTGCAGCAAGCCACACCTGGGAGACAGCCGAGGAGGGTGGGAAGGAGGGTTCAACCTGAAATGCAGATTGCAGGGGACATAGAACAGATCATGGGATTGAGTGGAGAGAGCATTGAGCTAACGAGATTGCTCCTGGACATTCATGGGTGGGGTGAAGGTAGAATTACGGGACTGTCAGTAGAAGTAGCAACACTGTCTGGAGGAATGGGGGCAGTGTTGGGACAGATGAGGGAGCGGATGTCGGAAATTAGGGAAGGAATGTCGGAGGCAGCTGATGCAGTGTCGGGACAGATGAGGGAGGGGATGCCGGAGATTAGGGAGGGAATGTCGGAGATAGTTGCTGCCATAAGTGGACACACCCAGGCTGTCATTGCCCAACAGCAATTGGCAGCATCAACTGCTGACACTCAATTTCCAATCCCCAGACCAACCTCAGGTAGTGTGTCACGGGTTGATCACAGGCTGAAGAAGATTCTGAAGAGGAACCCAGGCCTTCCACAATGCAGTTTGCTAGGTCTATCCCTGCCCAACCCCACCAACAATAAATGCCCCTTCGCGCATAAAGCAGAAAAAACCTTGGGGTCGAGGGGAGGAAGCAGAAGTCTGAGACAACGGGCACAGGTAGGGGTAGAGGCAACAACAGGGGCAAGAGGGGCGCACAGCACTCAGGTCTTTGAATAAGGGGGAGAAGAGATGGCTGCAGCTAGAGTTTGTTTGTTTGTTTGTTGCTGCTACTTGTTGATTTCTTCATTGAAACATTTAGTTTGATACAAATTTTTTTTATTAAAGTTAAGTAAAACTGTACAAATGTTTAATAAACCTAATTATTTTTAAAATTTAAGCAGAATCCTGCACATTATTTTTTTAATTAAAACAACATAAATCAACACATTACGTACATTATCATAGACATTATTTTTTGAATTAAAGCAATATAAACCAACGCAACATTACATACATTATTATGTGCATTATTTTTTCACACTAACAGGTGCAAAGAGTCAACACTGTCGGGCCATTTAGCCTTCAGGCAGCAAAGCGATCACGGATTAGCCGCTGACGTACGTCTCTAGCTATGGCTATAGGTGCACGAGGTCGCCTCCTCCACCGTCGTCCTGCGGGTTGAGGTGGTGGCATGGGTTCATCTTCCTCCTCCTGCTGCTGGTCCTCCTCATCCTCCTCCTCCTCGCCCTCGTTGTCAGCCTCCTCATCCTCCCCGCCACCTCCCCTTCTCCCCTCAGGGGGACCTTCAATATCCAGTGCCTGGCGCCTCATGATCGGCAAGTTGTGCAACAACAATGAACTGACCAATGTGGTGAGGAGGGTATTGCAGGTAGCCTCCAGAGTAGTCCAGGCATTGAAACATTGTTTCAGTATGCCAATTGTCCGCTCTATGCTGCTCCGTGTTGTTATGTGCGACATGTTGTATCGACGTCTGGCTCAATGCAGGGATTGCGTAGGGGGGGGTCATATGCCAGGTGGCGAGCCTGTACCCTTTGTCCCGAGCAACCAGCTGTGCCCTTCTGGCAGCTCCTGAAACATCCTAGAAATAATTCTCTCACGAAGGATGAAAGCATCATGGATGCTACCTGGGTATTTGGCATCCACTGCCATGATCCAATGCAGATCGTCGCAGACGAGTTACACATTTAGGGAATGGAACCCTTTCCTGTTGCAATAAACCTCGGAGTTGTCCAAAGGTGCTCTCAAGGCAAAGCGGGTACAGTCAGTGGCATCCTGTACCTTTGGGGAGCCAGAATTCTGGAGAACCCCACAGCCCTGTCTTGCATTACCTGCGTGGTCACAGGGAAATAGATGAATGGTCCCTTTTGGCATACAATGCAGCAGTCACCTGTCAAATGCAGCAATGTGTGGCGTGCTGCGAGATGCAGCATATGTCCCCAGTTGCTGCTTGAAATGAGCCAGAAGCATAGAAGGCAAGTGCTGCAGTGACCTTCACTTCCACAGGTAGGGTAGTCCTCCTGCCACTTCTTGGCTATATGTCTGCCCTGACTAGCTGACAGATCTCGGTGATGACCTCCTTTGTAAATTGCAGCCTGCGAATGCAATCTGACTCACTCAAGTGTAGGTATTGTTCTGTTCAGAATAACTCCATAAGATTGTGTGCTGCAAGCTCAAACTGATGTGACCTTAGTTACTTTAATCAAACTCCAGAGTGAAAAATCAGCATGGCAGACAACCTTTTATACTTGCTTGCATGAGGTGTTCAGGTGAGCCTTGGGTCTCCAACAGGTGCTCCCCTGGTGGCAAATCTTACACTTTTATAAAGTTTACATACATAACATCACTCCCCCCCCCAAAGTCTTAGGTACGAGTTATTTACAAGTTGAGGCAATCAGGGGCTCTTCATTCCTGGGTTGATCACCTGAGTTGAAGTCCTGGCATGGGTGAGTTGGTCGGATCATTGCTGCACTGCAGCGCGGCTGGTCTGTTGGGCGTGGTGTGTTCATCTTGATTGACAGCGAGGTCAATTGCTGGTTGGGTGTGTGTTGGTGGATCAATGATGGTAATGTCCTCTTCAAACTATTCTTGGTTGTCAGTGAATCGCAGTTTGGTCTGATCCAAATGCTTTCTGCACGTTTGTCCATTCAGAAGTTTGACAACACTCTATTTCCCTCCTTGGCCAAAACAGTGCCAGCAATCCATTTGGGGCCATGACCGTAATTAAGAACAAATACAGGGTCATTAACCTCAATGGCACGCGATACAACAGCGCGATCGTGGTACATGTTATGCCGGTAATGCTGGGTTTCTACATGATCATTGAGATCCAGGTGGACTAAGGAGAGCCTGGTTTTGAGTGCTCTCTTCATTAACAATTCTGCCGTGGGAACCCCGGTAAGTGAGTGGGGTCGCGTGTGGTAGCTGAGCAGAACCCGAGATAACCAGGTTGGCAGGGAACCGTCCGTCACGCGTTTCAAGCTCTGCTTGATAGTTTGGACTGCCCATTCCACTTGACCGTTGGATGCGGGCTTAAACAGAGCAGACCTGATATGTTTGATGTCATTGAGGGTCATGAACTCGTTGAATTCCGAGCTGGTGAAACATGGTCCATTGTCACTAACAAGGACGTCGGGCAAACCATGGGTGGTGAACATGGCCTAGTGGATGTGGACGTACATGATGATAGTATTACACATTCAATCCATTTAGAGTAAGCGTCCCCTGCCACTAGGAACATCTCTCCTAGAAAGGGGCCAGCGAAATCTACGTGGCTCCTGGACCACGGTTTGGAGCTCCATGACCACAGACTCAGTGGGGCCTCCCTTGGTGCATTGCTCAACTGTGAGCAAGTGTTACATAGCAACATAGAAACATAGAAAATAGGTGCAGGAGTAGGCCATTCGGCCCTTCGAGCACGCACCATCATTCAATATGATCATGGCTGATCATGCAACTTTAGTACCCCATTCCTGCTTTCTCTCCATACGCCTTGATCCCTTTAGCCGTAAGGGCCACATCTAACTCCCTTTTGAATATATCTAAGGAACTGGCCTCAACATCTTTCTGGAATAAAGAATTCCACAGGTTCAAAATTCTCTGAGTGAAGAAGTTTCTCCTCATCTCAGTCCTAAATGGCTTACCCCTGATCCTTAGACTGTAACCCGTGGTTCTGGACTTCCCAAACATCGGGAACATTCTTCCTGAATCTAACCTAACCAACCCCGCCATAATTTTATATGTTTCTATGAGATCTCCTCTCATTCTTCTAAATTCCAGTGGATATAAGCCTAGTCGATCCAGTCTTTCTTCATATGTCAGTCCTGCCATCCCGGAAATCAGTCTGGTGAACATAAGAACATAAGAACATAAGAATTAGGAACAGGAGTAGGCCATCTAGCCCCTCGAGCCTGCTCCGCCATTCAACAAGATCATGGCTGATCTGGTCGTGGACTCAGCTCCACTTACCCGCCCGCTCTCCATAACCCTTAATTCCCTTATTGGTTAAAAATCTATCTATCTGTGATTTGAATACATTCAATGAGCTAGCCTCAACTGCTTCCTTGGGCAGAGAATTCCAGATTCACAACCCTCTGAGAGAAGAAATTCCTTCTCAACTCGGTTTTAAATTGGCTCCCCCGTATTTTGAGGCTGTGCCCCCTAGTTCTAGTCTCCCCAGTGGAAACAACCTCTCTGCCTCTATCTTCTCTACCCCTTTCATTATTTTAAATGTTTCTATAAGATCACCCTTTATCCTTCTGAACTCCAACGAGTAAAGACCCAGTCTACTCAATCTATCATCATAAGGTAACCCCCTCATCTCTGGAATCAGCCTAGTGAATCGTCTCTGTACCCCCTCCAAAGCGAGTATATCCTTCCTTAAGTAAGGTGACCAAAACTGCACGCAGTACTCCAGGTGCGGCCTCACCAATACTCTGTACAGTTGCAGCAGGACCTCACTGCTTTTGTACTCCATCCCTCTCGCAATGAATGCCTACATTCCATTCGCCTTCCTGATTACCTGCTGCACCTGCAAACTAACATTTTGGGATTCATGCACAAGGACCCCTAGGTCCCTCTGCACCGCAGCACATTGTAATTTCTCCCCATTCAAATAATATTCCCTTTTACTGTTTTTCTTTCCAAGCTGGATGACCTCACATTTTCCAACATTGTATTCCATCTGTCAAACCTTAGCCCATTCGCTTAACCTATCTAAATCTCTTTGCAGCCTCTCTGTGTCCTCTACACAACCCGCTTTCCCACTAATCTTTGTGGCATCTGCAGATTTTGTTACACTACACTCTGTCCCCTCTTCCAGGTCATCTTTGTATATTGTAAACAGTTGTGGTCCCAGCACCGATCCCTGTGGCACACCACTAACCACCAATTTCCAACCCGAAAAGGACCCATTTATCCTGATTCTCTGCTTTCTGTTAGCCAGCCAATTCTCGATCCATGCTAATACATTTCCTCTGACTCCGCGTACCTTTATCTTCTGCAGTAACCTTTTGTGTGGCACCTTATCGAATGCCTTTTGGAAATCTAAATACATCACATCCATCGGTACACCTCAATCCACCATGCTCATTATATCCTCAAAGAATTCCAGTAAATTAGTGAAACATGATTTCCCCTTCATGAATCCATGTTGCGTCTGCTTGATTGCACTAATCCTATCTAGATGTCCCACTATTTCTTCCTTAATGATAGCTTCAAGCATTTTCCCCACTACAGATGTTAAACTAACCGGCCTATAGTTACCTGCCTTTTGTCTGCCCCCTTTTTTAAACAGAGGCATTATATTAGCTGCTTTCCAATCCGGTGGTACCTCCCCAAAGTACAGAGAAATTTGGGTAGATTATAACAAATGCATCTGCTATAACTTCCACCATCTCTTTTAATACCCTGGGATGCATTTCATCAGGACCAAGGGACTTGTCTACCTTGAGTCCCATTAGCCTGTCCAGCACTACCCCGCCAGTGATAGTGATTATCTCAAGGTCCTCCCTTCCCACATTCGCATGACCAGCAATTTTTGGCATGGTTTTTGTGTCTTCCACT
The DNA here is from genome assembly GCF_044704955.1 of Pristiophorus japonicus. Taxonomy (NCBI): domain Eukaryota; kingdom Metazoa; phylum Chordata; class Chondrichthyes; family Pristiophoridae; genus Pristiophorus; species Pristiophorus japonicus. The sequence continues at coordinate 78,918,263 of NC_091982.1, read as the reverse complement.
GTGAAGACCGAAGCAAAATAATTGTTTAAGGTCTCAGCCATTTCCACATTTCCCATTATTAAATCCCCCTTCTCATCTTCTAAGGGACCAACATTGACTTTAGTCACTCTTTTCCGTTTTATATATCTGTAAAAGCTTTTACTATCTATTTTTATGTTTTGCGCAAATTTACTTTCGTAATCTATCTTTCCTTTCTTTATTGCTTTCTTAGTCATTCTTTGCTGTCGTTTAAAATTTTCCCAATCTTCTAGTTTCCCACTAACCTTGGCCACCTTATATGCATTGGTTTTTAATTTGATACTCTCCTTTATTTCCTTGGTTATCCACGGCTGGTTATCCCTTCTCTTACCACCCTTCTTTTTCACTGGAATATATATTTGTTGAGCACTATGAAAGAGCTCCTTAAAAGTGCTCCACTGTTCCTCAATTGTGCCACCGTTTAGTCTGTTTTCCCAGTCTACTTTAGCCCACTCTGCCCTCATCCCACTGTAGTCCCCTTTGTTTTAGCATAGTACGCTCGTTTGAGAAACTACTTCCTCACCCTCAATCTGTATTACAAATTCAACGATACTGTGATCACTCATTCTGAGAGGATCTTTTACTAGGAGATCGTTTATTATTCCTGTCTCATTACACAGGACCAGATCTAAGATAGCTTGCTCCCTTGTAGGTTCTGTAACATACTGTTCTAAGAAACAATCCCGTATGCATTCTATGAATTCCTCCTCAAGGCGATTTGATCAGACCAATCGATATGTAGGTTAAAATCCCCCATGATTACTGCCGTTCCTTTTTCACATGCCTCCAATATTCCCTTGATTATTGTCTGCCCCACCGTGAAGTTATTATTTGGGAGCCTATAAACTATGTCCACCAGTGACTTTTTCCCCTTTCTATCTCCAATCTCCACCCACAATGATTCAACATTTTGTTCATTAGAGCCAATATCATCTCTCACAACTGCCCTGATATCATCCTTTATTAACAGAGCTACCCCACCTCCTTTCCCTTCTTGTCTATCTTTCCGAATTGTCAGATACCCCTGTATGTTTAATTCCCAGTCTTGGCCACCCTGCAACCACGTTTCTGTAATGGCCACCAAATCATACCCATTTGTAATGATTTGTGCCGTCAACTCATTTACTTTATTTTGAATGCTGCGTGCATTTAGGTAGAGTGTTTTGATACTAGTTTTTAAACCATGATTTTTAGTTTTGACCCCTCCTGCAGCCCCTTTATATTCATACATATTGTCCCTTCCTATCACCTTGTGGTTTACACTTACCCCAGTGCTACTCTGCTCTGTTGCCTCCTGCCTTTTGCATTCTTCCTTGGAGTCCTGTTCATCTGCACTCTCACCCACTCTAACTAGCTCAGAGCCCTCGCCTGGGCTCCGAATACTCCTTGCATTGAGTCACCGAGCTTTCAGGCTTGCCTTTTTATTGCACTTTGACCCTTTAGAATTTTGCTGTACATTGGCCCTTTTTGTTTTTTGCCTTGGGTTTCTCTGCCCTCCACTTTTACTCATCTCCTTTCTGCTTTTTGCTTCTGTATCCATTTTGTTTCCCTCTGTCTCCCTGCATTGGTTCCCATCCCCCTGCCATATTAGTTTAACTCTTCTCCAACAGCACTAGCAAACACTCCCCCTAGGACATTGGTTCCGGTCCTGCCCAGGTGCAGACCGTCTGGTTTGTACTGGTCCCACCTCCCCCAGAACCGGTTCCAGTGCCCCAGGAATTTGAATCCCTCCGTGCTGCACCACTGCTCAAGCCACGTATTCATCTGCGCTATCCTGCGATTCCTACTTTGACTAGCACGTGGCACTGGTAGCAATCCCAAGATTACTACTTTTGAGGTCCAACTTTTTAATTTAGCTCCTAGCTCCTTAAATTCGTCTCGTAGGACCTCATCCCTTTTTTTACCTATATCGTTGGTACTAATGTGCACCACGACAACTGGCTGTTCGCTCTCCCTTTTCAGAATGTCCTGCACCCGCTCCGAGACATCCTTGACCCTTGCATCAGAGAGGCAACATACCATCCTGGACTCTCGGTTGCGGCCGCAGAAACGCCTATCTATTCCCCTTACAATCGAATCCCCTATCACTATCGCTCTCCCACTCTTTTTCCTGCCCTCCTGTGCAGCAGAGCCAGCCATGGTGCCATGAACTTGGCTGCTGCTGCCCTCCCCTGATGAGTCATCCCCCTTAACAATATTCAAAGCGGTGTATCTGTTTTGCAGGGGGATGACCGCAGGGGACCCCTACACAACCTTCCTTGCACTGCTCTTCCTGCTGGTCTTCCATTCCCTATCTGGCTGTGGACCCTACACCTGCGGTAAGACCAACTCGGTACATGTGCTACTCACGTCATTATAAGCATCGTGGATGCTCCAGAGCAACGCGGTCCGTCAGGAGCTGGAGGCGGGTACACTTCCCGCACACGTAGTCGTCAGGGACACCGGAAGTATCCCTGAGTTCCCACATGGTACAGGAGGAGTATATCACATGACCGAGCTCTCCTGCCATGACTTAACCCTTAGATGCACTTAATTTGGCGACAACAATGTTAACAGGTTACTTACTGATATAAAAAAGAAAAAGAAAAGCTACTCACCAATGACCAGCCAATCACTTACCCCTTTGGCTGTGACGTCACCTTTTGATTTCTTTCTACTTCTTTTTTGCTTTTTCTCCCGGCTGCAGCTGCACAAGCCTCTCGCCGACTCACGCTGGCCTTTTGTAGGCCTGGGACGCTGCCGCTCCACCTCTCGGCCTCCCGCTGGGCCTCCCAGACTCACGCTGGCCTTTTGTAGGCCTGGGACGCTGCCGCTCCGCCTCTCGGCCTCCCGCTGGGCCTCTCCGACTCACGCTGGCCTTTTGTAGGCCTGGGACGCTGCCGCTCTGCCTAACGACCTCCCGCTGGGCCTCCCCGACTCACGCTGCACTCCCTCAATAGCAAGAATGTCTTTCCTCAGATTAGGAGACAAAAACTGTACACAATATTCAAGGCGTGGCCTCACCAAGGCCCTGGACAACTGCAGCAAGACCTCTCTGCTCCTATACTCAAATCCTCTCGCTATGAAGGCCAACATGCCATTTGCCTTCTTCACCACCTACCGTACCTGCATGCCAACTTTCAATGACTGTTGAACCATGACACCCAGGTCTCATTGCACCTTCCCTTTTCCTAAACTGTCACCATTCAGATAATATTCTGCCTCCCTGTGTTTGCCACCAAAGTGGATAACCTCACATTTATCTAAACTATATTGCATCTGCCATGCATTTGCCCACTCACCTAACCTGTCCAAGTCACCCTGCAGCTTCTTTGCATCCTCCTCACAGCTCACACTGCCACCCAGCTTAGTGTCGTCTACAAACTTGGAGATATTACATTCAATTCCTTCGTCCAAATCATTAATGTATATTGTAAATAGCTAGGTTCCCAGCACTGAACCTTGCGGTACCCCACTAGTCACTGCCTGCCATTCTGAAAAGGACCAGTTTATTCAGACTCTTTGCTTCCTATCTGCCAACCAGTTCTCTATCCACATCAATACATTACCCCCAATACCATGTGCTTTAATTTTGCACACGAATCTCTTGTGCGGGACCTTGTCAAAAGCTTTTTTGAAAATCCATATACACCACATCCACTGGTTCTCCCTTGTCCACTCTACTAGTTACATTCTCAAAAAATTCTAGATTTGTCAAGCATGATTTCCCTTTCATAAATCCATGCTGACTTGGACCGATCCTGTCACTGCTTTCCAAATGAGCTGCTTTAATAATTGATTCCGACATCTTCCCCACCACCGATGTCAGGCTAAGCGGTATATAATTTCCTGTTTTCTCTCTCCTTGCTTTTTTGAAAAGTGGGGTATAGATTGGGTGTTACATTGGTGTACGCATGACTCCAATTCCGAGTCGATGCCGGGCCACCAAACGTGCGACCTGGCGATAGCCTTCATCATGACTATGCCTGGGTGGGTACTGTGTAGATCGCGTATAAATGTTTCCCTGCCTTTTTTTGGCAAAAACACGCGATTCCCCCATAGGAGACAATCCGATTGGATGGACATTTCATCCTTGCATCGGAAAAAGGGCTTAATTTCATCTTGCATTTCCCCGGGAACAGTCGACCAGCTTCCATTAAGGATACAGTTTTTTACTAGTGATCGCACAGGGTCCTGGCTAGTCCAGGTTCTGATCTGGCGAGCCTTGACGGGTGACCCCTCGCTCTTAAAAGCATCCATTACCAGAAGCAAGTCTGCTGGTTGCGCCATTTCCACCCTGGTGGTGGGCAATGGTAGCCGACTGAGGGCATTAGCACAGTTCTCAGTGCCTGGTCTGTGGTGGATTACATAGTCATACGCAGATAACGTTAGTGCCCATCTTTGGATGCGGGATGAAGCATTGGTGTTAATACCTTTGCTTTCTGAAAACAGCGAAGTGAGCAGTTTGTGGTTGGTTTCGAGCTCGAACTGGAATCCAAATAGGTATTGGTGCATTTTCTTAACCCCGTATACGCATGCTAATGCTTCTTTCTCAACCATACTGTAGGTTCTTTCAGCCTGAGGTAAACTTCTGGACGCATATGCAACCGGTTACAGTTTGCCTGACACAATCGCTTTCTGTAACACACAACCAACCCCGTATGAAGATGCATCACAAGCTAGTGCTAAACGTTTACATGGGTCATACAATACAAGTAACTTGTTAGAACATAGCAGGTTTCTGGCCTTCTCAAAGGCTGTTGCTTGAGATTTACCCCAAACCCAGTCGTCACCCTTGTGTAGCAATAAATGCAAGGGTTCCAGCAAAATGCTCAACCCCGGTAGAAAGTTACCAAAATAGTTGAGGAGTCCCGGAAATGAACGCAGCTCCGTCACATTCTGTGGTCTGGATGCATTCTTGAAGGCCTCCGCCTTGGTGTGCATGGGTCTGATGTCATCTGCTGCGATCTTTCTCCCCAGAAATTCGACCTCTGGCGCCAGGAAAACACATTTGGAGCATTTCAGCCTGAGTCCCACTCTGTCCAGTTGCTTTAGAACCTCTTCCATCTTGTGCAAGTGTTCAGTGATGTCACGACCAGTGATCAGGATGTCGTCTTGGAACACAACGGTGCACGGAACCGATTTCAGCAGACTCTCCATGTTCCTCCTATGGTATATGAACAGGTCTTTGTGCGTGTTGATGCATGTCAATCTTTTCAAAGATTCAGCCAGCTCCTGTGTCATGTAAGCAGACGTTAGATCCAGCTTGGTGAACGACATCCCCCCTGCTAACGTTGCGAACAGGTCCTCCGCTTTGGGTTGTGGGTACTGGTCCTGTAATGAGACTCGGCTGACCGTTACTTTGTAGTCTCCGCAGATTCTGATCGTGCCATAGCTTTTCAACACCGGAACCATTGGACTGGCCCATTCGTTGAACTTGACTGCCGATATGATTTCCTCTCGTTGAAATCTGTCCAGTTCGATCTCATCTTTCTCCCGCATCATATATGGAACCGCTTGGGCCTTGTGATGAACGGGCCGTACATCAGGGACTAGATGGATCTGCATCTTTGGCGCCTGTGAAGTTGCCGATGCCTGGCTCCAATAGCAACGGGAATTTGTTTAGCACATGAGCGCACGAGGCATCATCCACCGAAGACAGCACTTTGATGTCGTCCCAGTTCCATCAGATCTTTCCTAGCCAGCTTCTGCCGAACAGCGTTGGGCCATCGCCTAGTACAATCCATAGTGATAAATCATGCACAGCTCCATCGTACAATACCTTCGCTGCCGCACTGCCAATGACTGGTATGAGCTCTTTGGTGTAAGTGCGCAGCTTTGTATAAATCAAGCTCAGTTTGGGCCTTTGTGCCTTGTTGCCCCACAGTTTCTCAAAAGTCTTCTGGCTCATAATCGACTGACTTGCCTCTGTGTCCAATTCCATGGAAACTGGAATGCCGTTTAATTTGACTTTCAACATTATCGGAGGGCTTTTGATGATGAAGGTGTGTACCCCATACACTTCCTCTTCAGCCTCGGGTTGAGTTGCCTCTCTTACTCGTTCAACGTGATCTGTGCCGGATCGGTCATCTTCTGCCGACTCTGCCACATGGTGAATCGCAGCACATTTGCACATTCACTGGAGGTGCCCCATTGTTCCGCAGCCTTTGCACATGTCGTGCTTGAATCGACATTGATGGGCTCTATGATTACCCCCGCAGCGCCAACATGGTGTTAATGCATTCGCATTCATGCCCCACAGCAGACTCTGAGTCATCCTAGGTCTGGCCTCTGCAGGCGTGTAGGCCCTGCCATGTGCAGTTCTGCCTGCTGAATGCATTATTTTATGCATAGTACTTGCCGGTGAGCTTCAGTGTTGAAAGAATATCTGCTTAGTGTTATCGTTCGTGGACATGAAAGCCTAGGCTATTGTGATGGCCTTGCTCAGATCTAGTGATTCAGCAGACAGCAGTTTGCGAAGAATGACCTCGTGGCCGATTCCAAGCATGAAGAAGTCCTGCAACATTTCCCCCAAAAATCCGACAAATAAGCACGGTCCCGCAAGGCGTCTTAGAACGTCGACATAGCTCGCCACGTCCTGGCCCTTGGAGCGATGGTGCATATAAAAGCGATACCTGGTCATTAAGATGCTCTCCTTCGGGCAGCATACACAACTCTGCATATGTCTTGTCCGTTGGTTTCGTTGATGCTGGCAGATTTTTGATGAGGCCATATATCGTAGACCCACAAACGGTGAGGAGAATCGCCCTGCGCTTGATCACGTTACTGTTCGTATCCAGCTCGTTGGCCACGAAGTGCTGGTCAAGACGCTCAACGAAGGCTTCCCAATCATCACCTTCAACAAATCTCTCAAGAATACCAACGGCAGCCATAACCACGTGAAAGTTTGTGATCTGTTACTCGTCGCCAATTGTTATGTTCAGAATAACTCCACAAGACTGTGTGCTGTAAGCTCAAACTGTTGTGACCTTAGTCTCTTTAATCAAACTCCAGAGTGAAGAATCAGCATGGCAGACAACCTTTTATACATGCTTGCACGAGATGTGCAGATGACCCTTGGGTCTCCAACAGGTGCTCCCCCTGGTGACAAGTCTCATATTATTATAAAGTTTACATACATAACAGGTATGAGCGCCTGTCCCTGTAGTTTTGATCAGGGGATGGCCTCCTCCCCATTAATGCCTGAGTGATTTGGTTTCTGCGATGGTGGCATCGTATATCCATCGCCTCTGCATAGCATGCATGCAAATCAATCTTACTACATGAGGCATAGTAATATTTGCACCCATAATTATTATTCTTAATTTTGTTATTCTTGTTATTGTGAGACAGTACTTTCTGAAGCACTCACGCCTTTGCTGGGTGATGCCCTAGTAGAATGGACCACACCCTGGTCTGTGCGCATGTGTAACACTAAGCTCTGTCTCTATGGAGACACATCGCACAGTGATTTATGGCACTAAGAGCTTTTGCCAAAATGCGTATGTTTGCTGCTGTATTGTACCATCTCCGATGCATAGTTCAGAGTGCATGCCGGCAGGATCGCTCGCTTGGCTGGACAGAAAAACATGAGCTTGGCGCTTGAATTCCACCTGCCCCCCGCCTTCCCCCGATCTTCTTTCTGAGTTGAGCGAGGAGGGCGAAGGTGGAAGCCCCCTGAATTTATGATTTAAATTGTTTTCTTCCTTCGCTCCAAAAATTCAGAAATATACTCAGCGCTGAGTTCCTTAAGTTAACGTAGGGTTTTTCTGATTGGTTCTTAAAGCCACTGTACACCGTCCTGAAAAAAATCGGTGTTGCCGAAAATTGGTTAAATGGCCAAAAAGGGTCAAAAACAGCGCGCAAATCAGTGTGCAACCAGACCTGCGGCAAAAAACCTGCCACACAAAAAATCCGGTGCTGACAGTTGCCGCCGGCGTGCAAACTTTGAGCAAAGTTGCAAAATCATGGTTGCTCAAAAAAAATCAGCGGATGCCAAAACAATGGTGGCAAAAATAAAGTCATTTGACTGTTAACATACGAAATAGGAGAAAGATTAGGCCATTCGGCCCCTTGGGCCTGCTCTGTCATTCAATAAGATTATGGCTGATCTACCTCAACACTTTCCTGCACTATCCCCTTAGTATTCAAAATTCTATAGATCTCGGTCTTGAATATACTCAATGGCTGAATCTCCACAGCCTGCTGGAGTAGAGAATTCCAATGATTCACCATCCTCTGGGTGAAGAAATTTCTCTCAACTCAATCCTAAATGGCTGACCCCCTTATTCTGAGACTGTGACCCCTGATTCTAGACTCCCCAACCAGAGGAAACCATCCTCCCTGCATCTACCCTATCAAGCCCGTTAAGAATTTTGTATGTTTCAATGAGATTGTTATGTATGCAAACCTCACCAATGTGTAAGGCTTGCCACCAGTCTTGACACCTGTGGGAGACCTAAGGGTCACCTGTGCACCCTGGGCAAGCAGGTATAAAAGGCAATCCACCATATTGCTTCCTCACTTTGGAGTTACATTAAAGAGACCAAGGTCACTATGGTTTGAGCTTACAACACAGCCTTGTGGAGTTATTCTGAACATAATAATTGACGACGAGTTACAGATCACGAACTTTCACACGGTAATGGCTGATGTTGGTATTCTTGAGAGATTTTTTGAGGGTGATGATTGGGAAGCCTTCGTTGAGCGTCTCGACCAGTACTTCGTGGCCAACGAGCTGGACACGGCTGAGACGGCAGTCAAGTGCAGGGCGATTCTCCTCACCGTATGTGGTTCTTCGATATATGGCCTCGTCAAAAATCTTCTGCCACCGGTCAAACCAACGGACAAGACTTACACAGAGCTGTGCACGCTGGTTCGGGAACATCTCAAGCCAAAGGAGAGCATCCTAATGGCTAGGTATCGCTTTTACACGCACCATCGCTCCAAGGGCCAGAACGTGGCGAGCTTTGTCGCCGACCTAAGACGCCTTGTGGGACAGTGCGAATTTGCCGGATCTTTGGGGGAAATGTTGCGGAACTTTTTCTTGCTTTGAATCAGCCATAAGGTCATCCTTCGCAAACTGCCGTCTGCCGAATCCTTAGATCTGAGCAAGGCCATCACGATAGCCCAGGCTTTCATATCCACGAGCGACAACACGAAACAGATTATCTTCACAGCATCGAAGCTCACTGGGGGGGGCAAGTACTGTGCATAAAATAATGCCTTGGGCAGGCAGAACTGTACACGACCGCAGAGGCCAGGCATAGGCCGCTGTGGGGTGTGAATGCGTATCCATTAACACCATGTTGGCAGTCATAGAGCCCAATGTCGATTCAAGCACTATGTGTGCAAGGGCTGTGGAACAATGGGGTACCTCCAGAGATTGTGCAAACGACCTTTGACTCACCACGTGGCAGAGTCAGCAGAGGACGACCGATCCAGCTGAACGAGCAGGAGAGGCAACTCAACCTGAGGATGAAGAGGAAGCATATGGGGTACACACCTTCACCACCAAAAGCCCTCCGATAATGTTACAGGTTAAACTTAACGGCATTCCAGTCTCTATGGAATTGGACACGGGGGAGAGTCAATCAATCATGAGCCAGAAGGCTTTTGAGAAACTGTGGGGCAACAATGCACAGAGGCCAAAGCTGAGCCCTCTTCACATAACGCTGCACACTTACACCAAAGAACTTATACCTGTTATCAGCAATGCGGCAGTGAAAGTATCGTACGATGGAATGGTGCATGATTTACCACTATGGATTGTACCAGGCGATGGCCCAACGCTGTTCGGCAGAAGTTGTCTAGGAAAGATCCGATGGAATTGGGACGACATCAAAGCACTGTCTTCGGTGGATGACGCCTCATGCACCCAGGTGCTAAACAAATTCCCGGCATTATTTGAGTCAGGCATCAGCAACTTCACAGGCGCCAAGGTGCAGATCCATCTTGTTCCTGGGGCACAGCCCATTCATCACAAAACCCGAGCAGTCCCATATATGATGCGAGAGAAAGTCGAGATCGAGCTGGACAGACTTCAACGAGAGGGAATCATATCGCCTGTCGAGTTCAACGAGTGGGCCAGTCCAATCGTACTGGTGCTAAAGAGCGATAGGACGCTGAGAATCTGTGGGGACTACAAGGTAACGATCAACCGAGTCTCGTTACAGGACCAGTACCCATGACCCAAAGCGAAGGACTTATTCGCAACGCTAGCAGGGGGAAGTCATTCACCAAGCTAGATCTAACCTCTGCTTACATGACACAGGAGCTGGCTGCTCTGTCAAAGAAATTGATGTGCACCAACACGCACAGAGGACTGTTCGTGTACCACAGACGCCCCTTTGGGATTCGCTCGGCTGCGGCCACCTTCCAGAGGAACATGGAGAGTCTGCTGAAATCAGTTCCATGCACCGTGGTGTTCCAAGACGACATCTTGATCACTGGTCGCAACACCGCCGAACACTTGCACAACCTGGAAGAGGTTTTAAAGTGAGTGGACAGAGTGGGACTCAGGCTGAAACGCTCCAAGTGTGTTTTCCTGGTGCCAGAGGTCGAATTTCTGGAGAGAAAGATTGCAGCAGTCGGCATCAGACCCATGCACACCAAGACGGAGGCCTTCAAGAATGCACCCAGACCACAGAATGTGACAGAGCTGCGTTCGTTCCTGGGACTCCTCAACTATTTTGGTAACTTTCTACCGGGGTTGAGCACTTTGCTGGAACTCTTGCATTTATTGCTACACGATGGTGGGTTTGGGGTAAATCTCAAGAGACAGCCTTTAATAAGGCCAAAAACCTGCTATGCTCTAACCAGTTACTAGTATTGTATAACCCATGTAAACGTCTAGTACTAGCTTGTGATGCGTCGTCGTATGGGGTCAGTTGTGTGTTACAGCAAGCAAATGTGTCAGGCAAACTGCAACCGGTTGCATATGCATCCAGAAGTTTATCCAAGGCTGAAAGAGCCTACAGTATGGTTGAGAAAGAAGCGTTAGCATGTGTATACGGGGTTAAGAAAATGCACCAATACTTATTTGGTCTCTGGTTCGAGCTCGAAACCGACCACAAACTGCTTACTTCACTGCTCTCAGAAAGCAAAAGTATCAACACCAATGCTTCGTCCCGCATCCAAAGATGGGCACTAACCATTGTCTGCGTATGACTATGTAATCCGCCACAAACCAGACACTGAGAACTGCGCTGACGCCCTCAGTCGGCTGCCATTGCCCACTACCGGGGTGGAAATGGGACAACCCGCTGACTCGCTTCTGGTAATGGATGCTTTTCAGAGTGAGGGGTCACCCGTCATGGCTCGCCAGATCAGGGCCTGGACTAACAAAGACACTGCGCTATCACTAGTAAAAAGCTGCATCCTTAATGGGAGCTGGTCGGCAGTTCCTGGGGAAATGCAAGATGAAATTAAGCCGTTCCACCGACATAAGGATGAATTGTCCATCCAATCGGATTGTCTCCTATGGAGGAATCGCTTGGTTTTGCCAAAAAAAGCCAGGGAAACATTTATACGCGACCAACACAGTACCACCAAGGCATAGTCATGATGAAGGTTATCGCCAGGTCGCACGTTTGGTGGCCCGGCATTGACTCGGAATTGGAGTCAAGCATACACCAATGCAACACTTGCTCACAATTGAGAAACACACCCAGGGAGGCCCCACTGAGCCTGTGGTCATGGCCCTCCAAACTGTGGTCCAGGGTCCACGTAGACTTTGCTGGCCCTTTTCTAGGAGAGATGTTTCTCGCAGCAGTGGACGCTTACTCTAACCGGATTGAAAGTATAATAATGTCATCATGTACGTCAGAATCAGGGGAAGTCATAACGGGGAACAAAGAAATGGCAGAGCAATTGAACAAGTACTTTGGTTCGGTATTCACTAAGGAGGACACAAACAACCTTCCGGATATAAAAGGGGTCAGAGGGTCTAGTAAGAAGGAAGAAGTGAGGAAAATCCTTATTAGTCGGGAAATTGTGTTGGGGAAATTAATGGGATTGAAGGCCGATAAATCCCCAGGGCCTGATGGTCTGCATCCCAGAGTACTTAAGAAAATAGCGGGTGCATTGACAGTCATTTTCCAACATTCCATTGACTCTGGATCAGTTCCTATGGAGTGGAGGGTAGCCAATGTAACCCCACTTTTCAAAAAAGGAGGGAGAGAGAAAACAGAGAATTATAGACTGGTCAGCCTGACATCGGCAGTGGGTAAAATGATGGAATAAATTATTAAGGGTGTCATAGCAGCGCATTTGGAAAGAGGTGACATGATAGGTCCAAGTCAGCATGGATCTGTGAAAGGGAAATTATGCTTGACAAATCTTCTGGAATTTTTTGAGGATGTTTCCAGTAGATTGGACAAGGGAGAACCAGTTGATGTGGTGTATTTGGACTTTCAGAAGGCTTTCGACAAGGTCCCACACAAGAGATTAATGTGCAAAGTTAAAGCACATGGGATTCGGGGTAGTGTGCTGACGTGGATTGCGAACTGGTTGGCAGACAGGAAGCAAAGAGTAGGAGTAAATGGTACTTTTCAGAATGGCAGGCAGTGACTAGTGGGGTACCGCAAGGTTCTGTGCTGGGGCCCCAGCTGTTTACATTGTACATTAATGATTTAGACGAGGGGATTAAATGTAGTATCTCTAAATTTGCGGATGACACTAAGTTGGGTGGCAGTGTGAGCTGCGAGGAGGATGCTATGAGGCTGCAGAATGACTTGGATAGGTTAGGTGAGTGGGCAAATGCATGGCAGATGAAGTATAATGTGGATAAATGTGAGGTTATCCACTTTGGTGGTAAAAACAGAGAGACAGACTATTATCTGAATGGTGACAGATTAGGAAAAGGGGAGGTGCAACTAGACCTGGGTGTCATGGTACATCAGTCATTGAAGGTTGGCATGCAGGTACAGCAGGCGGTTAAGAAAGCAAATGGCATGTTGGCCTTCATAGGGAGGGGATTTGAGTACAGGGGCAGGGAGGTGTTACTATAGCTGTACAGGGCCTTGGTGAGGCCACACCTGGAGTATTGTGTACAGTTTTGCTCTCCTAACTTGAGGAAGGACATTCTTGCTATTGAGGGAGTGCAGCGAAGGTTCACCAGACTAATTCCCGGGATGGCGGGACTGACATATCAAGAAAGACTGGATCAACTGGGCTTGTATTCACTGGAGTTCAGAAGAATGAGAGGGGATCTCATAGAAACGTTTAAAATTCTGACGGGTTTAGACAGGTTAGATGCAGGAAGAATGTCCCCAATGTTGGGGAAGTCCAGAACCAGGGGTCACAGTCTAAGGATAAGGGGTTAGCCATTTAGGACCGAGATGAGGAGAAACTTCTTCACCCAGAGAGTGGTGAACCTGTGGAATTCTCTACCACAGAAATTTGTTGAGGCCAATTCACTAAATATATTCAAAAAGGAGTCAGATGTAGTCCTTACTACTAGGAGGATCAAGGGGTATGGCGAGAAAGCAGGAATGGGGTACTGAAGTTGCATGTTCAGCCATGAACTCATTGAATGGCAGTGCAGGCTCGAAGGGCCGAATGGCCTACTCCTGCACCTATTTTCTATGTTTCTATGTTTCTACGTCTACTGCCACCATTGAAAGCCTCAGGGTCATGTTCGGCACCTATTATTTGCCCGACGTCCTTGTTAGTGACAATGGATCGTGTTTCACCAGCTCGGAATTCAACGAGTTTTTAACCCGCAATGGCATTAAGCATGTCAGGTCTGTCCTATTTAAGCCCGCATCCAATGTTCAAGCGGAACAGGCAGTCCAAACCTTCAGGCAGAACTTGAAACGCGTAACAGACGGCTCCTTGCAGACCCGGTTATCTCGGGTCCTGCTCAGCTAGCAGACGCACTCCCACTCGCTCACCGGGGATCCCCCTGCAGAATTGTTAATGAAGAGAACACGCAAAAGCAGGCTCTCCTTAGTCCACCCGGATCTCAATGTTCATGTTGAAACCCGGCAGCACCGGGATAACGTGTACCACGATTGCGCGGCTGTATCGCGTGACATTGAGGTTAATGATCCTGTGTTTGTTCTCAATTATGGTCATGGTCCCAAATGGATTGCTGGCACTGTTGTAGCCAAGGAGGGGAATAGAATGTTTGTTGTTAAACTGTCGAATGGGCAAATGTGCAGAAAGCACTTGGATCAGACCAAACTGCGATTCACTGACAACCAAGAACAGTTTGAAGAAGACTTTACCATCTATGATCCACCAGCACACCCAACCAGCAATCGACCTCGCTGTCAACCACGAGGATGAACCCACCATGTCTGACAGTCTGATCAGACCAGCCGCGCTGCTCTGCAGCAATGATCCGACCAATTCACCCATTCCAGGACTTCAACTCAGGTGATCGACCCGGGAATGCAGAGCGCCAGATCGCCTCAACCTGTAAATAACTTGTACATAAGACTTTGGGGTGGGAGTGATGTTATGTATGCAAACCTCATCAATGTGTAAGACTTGCCACCAGGGGGCACACCTGTGGGAGACCTAAGTGTCACCTATGCACCCTGGGCAAGCAGGTATAAAAGGCAATCCACCATGCTGCTTCCTCACTTTGGAGTTACATTAAAGAGCCCAAGGTCACAATGGTTTGAGTTTACAACACAGTCTTGTAGAGTTATTCTGAACATAATAGAGATCACCTCTCATTCTTCTAACCTCTGGAGAATATAGGCCTAGTCTACTCAATCTCTCTTCATAGGACAATCCCCCCATCCCAGGAATCAGTCTGCTGAACCTTCGTTGCACTCCCTCTATGGCAAGAATATCCTTCCTTCGGTAAGGAGACCAAAACTGTATACAATACTCCAGGTCTGTTCTCACCAGAGCCCTATATAATTGCAGGAAGACATCTTTAGTCTTCTACTCAAATCCTCTTCGTAATTGCTTGTTGTGCCTCTATGTTAACTTTCAGTGATTCATGTACAAGGAAACCCAGGTCCCTCTGAACACCAACATTTCCCAATCTCTCACCATTTAAAAAAATACTCTGCTTTTCTATTTTTCCTACCAAAGTGGATAACTTTACATTTCTCCGCATTATATTCCATTTGCCATGTTCTTAGGCTGACTATATCCCCTTGAAGCCTCTTTGCATCCTCCTCACAACTTAGATTCCCATCTAGCTTTGTATCATCAGCAAACTTGTATCTACACCACGAGAGCAGCAGCCGATCGGAGCGGGGGATAAAGGGAGCCAGCCCAACCAGCACCAACTGACCTGGGAGGATAAGAAGTAAAAAGATTCAAAGTGTGATGTCACAGGAAAGCAGGGAAGTGATTGGTTGGTCAGTGTTCCTCTCTTTTTCTTGGGCATTGGTTTAAATTAAGAGCTGGGATTAAAAATCTAAACTTTCAAAACGTGAAAACCTTTTCTTTTTCTTTTCTTATCAGTAGGTAATCTTTGGCATTGTTGCCAAATTAAGTAAGTTAAGAGTTAAGTCATGGCAGGAGAACCCAGACCCATGTCATGCTCCTCCTGTGCTATGTAGGAAATCAGGGACGCTTCCAGTGTCCCTGACTACTATGTGTGCAGGAAGTGTGTCCAGCTGCAGCTCCTGACAGACCGCATTGTGGCACTGGAGCTGCGGATGGACTGACTCTGGAGCAGCCGCGATGCTGAGGATGTCATGAATAGCACATTTAGTGAGTTGGTCACACCGCAGGTAAAGGTTACACAGGCAGATAAGGAATGGGTGACCGTCAGGCAGAGCAGTGGAAGGAAGATAGTGCCGGGGTCTCCTGCGGTCATCTCCCTCCGAAACAGATACACCGTTTTGGGTATTGTTGGGGGAGGTGACTCATCAGGGGAAGGCAGCAACAGCCAAGTTCATGGCACCATGGATGCCTCTGCTGCACAGGAGGGCACGAAAATGAGTGGGAGAGCTTTAGTGATAGGGGATTCTATTTTAAGGGGAACGGATAAGCATTTCTGTAGCCGCAAACGAGACTCCAGGATGGTATTTTGCCTCCTTGGTGCAAGGGTCAAGGATGTCTCGGAGCGGCTGCAGGGCATTTTGGAGAGGGAGGGGGAACAGCCAGCTGTCGTGGTGCATATAGGTACCAACAATATAGGTAAAAAACGGGATGAGGTCCTCCAAGCTGAATTTAGGGAGCTAGGAGTTAAATTAAAAAGTAGGACCTCAAAGGTAGTAATCTCAGGATTGCTACCAATGCCACGTGCTAGTCAGAGTAGGAATTGCAGGATAGTTCAGATGAATACGTGGCTTGAGAAATGGTGCAAGGAGGAGGGATTCAAATTCCTGGGGCATTGGAACCGGTTCTGATGGAGGTGGGACCAGTACAAACCAGACGGTCTGCACGTGGGCAGGATTGGAACCGATGTCCTAGGCGGAGTGTTTGCTAGTACTGTTGGGAAGGGGTTAAACTATTATGGCAGGGGGATGGGAACCTATGCAGGGAGGCAGAGGGAATTAAAAAGGGGCAGAAGCAAAAGGTAGGAAGGAGAAAAGTAAGAGTGGAGGGCAGAGAAATCAAGGGCAATAATCAAAAAGGTCCACACTACAACATAATTCTAAAAGGACAAAGAGTGTTAAAAAAATAAGCCCGAAGACTCTGAGTCTCAATGCGAGGAGCATTCGTAATAAGGTGGACGAACTAACTGCGCAGATAGCTGTTAATAGATATGATGTAATTGGGATTACGGAGACATGGCTCCAGGGTAACCAAGGCTGGGAACTCAACAACCAGGGGTATTCAATATTCAGGAAGGATAGACAGGAAGGAAAAGGAGGTGGGGTAGCGTTGATGGTTAAAGAGGAGGTTAACGCAATAGTAAGGAAGGACATTAGCTTGGATGATGTGGAATCTACATAGGTAGAGCTGTGAAACACCAAAGGGCAGAAAACGTTAGTGGGAGTTGTGTACAGACCACCAAACAGTAGTAGGGAGGTTGGAGATGGCATCAAACAGGAAATTAGGGATGCGCGCTGTAAGGGTACAGCAGTTATCATGGGTGACTTTAACCTACATATTGATTGGGCTAACCAAATTGGTAGCAATACTGTGGAGGAGGATTTCCTGGAGTGTATAAGGGATGGTTTTCTAGACTAATACGTCGAGGAACCAACTAGAGAGCAGGCTATCCTAGACTGAGTCTTGTGTAACGAGAGAGGATTAATTAGCAATCTGGTCATGCGGGGCCCCTTAGGAAATAGTGACCATAATATGGTAGAATTTTTCATTAAGATGGAGAGCGACACAGTTAATTCGGAGACTAGGGTCCTGAACTTAAAGAAAGGAAACTTCGATGGTATGAGACGTGATTTGGCTAGGATAGACTGGCGAATGATACTTAAAGAGTTGACGGTGGATAGTCAATGGCAGACATTTAAAGATCACATGGATGAATTACAACTATTGTACATCCCTGTCTGGCGTAAAAATAAAACAGGAAAGGTAGCTCAACCATGGCTAACAAGGGAAACTAGGGATAGTGTTAAATCCAAGGAAGAGGCATATAAATTGGCCAGAAAAAGCAGCAAACCTGAGGACTGGGAGAAATTTAGAATTCAGCAGAGGAGGACTAAGGGTTTAATTAGGAGGGGAAAATAGAGTATGAGAGTAAGCTTGCAGGGAAAATAAAAACTGACTGCAAAAGCTTCTGTAGATATGTGAAGAGAAAAAGATTAGTGAAGAGTAATGTAGGCCCTTGCAGTCAGAATTAGGTGAATTCATAATGGGGAACAAGGAAATGGCAGACCAATTGAACAAATACTTTGGTTCTGTCTTCACTAAGGAAGACACGAATAACCTCCCGAAAATATTAGGGAACCGAGCGTCTAGCGGGAAAGAGGAGCTGAGGGAAAACCTTATTAGTCAGGAAATGGTGTTAGGGAAACTGATGGGACTGAAGACCGATAAATCCCCAGGGCCTGATAGTCTGCATCCCAGAGTACTTAAGGAAGTGGCCCTAGAAATAGTAGATGCATTGGTGGTCATTTTCCAAAATTCCATGGACACTGGATCAGTACCTATGGATTGGAGGGTAGCTAATGTAACACCACTTTTTAAAAAAGGAGGGAGAGAGAAAACAGGAAATTATAGCCTGACATCGGTGGTGCGGAAAATGCTGGAATCAATTATTAAAGATGTAATAACAGCGCATTTGGAAAGCAGTGACAGGATCGGTCCAAGTCAGCATGGATTTGTGAAAGGGAAATCATGCTTGACAAATCTTCTAGAGTTTCTTGAGGATGTAACTAGTAGAGTGGATAAGGGAGAACCAGTAGATGTGGTGTATTTGGACTTTCAAAAAGGCTTTTGACAAGGTCCCACACAAGAGATTAGTGTACAAAATTAAGGTATTGGGGATAATGCATTGATGTGGATAGAGAACTGGTTGGCAGACAGGAAGCAAAGAGTGGGAATAAATAGGTCCTTTTCAGAATGGCAGGCAGTGACTAGTGGGGTACCACAAGGTTCAGTGCTGGGACCCCAGCTATTTACAATATACATTAATGATTTGGACGAAGCAATTGAATGTAATATCTTCAGGTTTTCAGATGACACAAAGCTGGGTGGCAGTGTGAGCTGTGAGGAGGATGCTAAGAGGCTGCAGAGCGACTTAGGTGAATGGGTAAATGCATGGCAGATGCAGTATAATGTGGATAAATGTGAGGTTTTGCACTTTGGTGGCAAAAACAGGAAAGCAGATCATTATCTGAATGGTGACAGATTAGTGAAAGGGGAAGTGCACCTGGGTGTCATGGTACATCAGTCACTGAAGGTAGGCATGCAGGTACAGCAGACAGTAAAGAAAGCAAATGGCATGCTGGCCTTCATAGCAAGAGGATTTGAGTATAGGGGCAGGGAGGTCTTACTGCAGTTGTACAGGGCCTTGGTGAGACCACACCTTGAGTATTGTGTGCAGTTTTGGTCTCCTAATCTGAGGAAGGACGTGCTTTCTATTGAGGGAGTGCAGCGAAGGTTCACCAGACTAATTCTCGGGATGGCAGGACTGACATGAAGAAAGATAGATCGGCTAGGCTTATACTCACTGGAATTTAGAAGAATGAGAGGGGATCTCATAGAAACATATAAAATTATGACGGGACTGGTCAGGTTAGATGCAGGAAGAATGTTCCCGATATTGGGGAAGTCCAGAACCAGGGGTCACAGTCTAAGGATAAGGGATAAGCCATATAGGACCGAGATGAGGAGAAACTTTTTCACCCAGAAAATGGTGAACCTGTGGAATTCTCTACCACAGAAAATTGTTGAGTCCAGTTCGTTGGATATATTCAAGAGGGAGTTAGATGTGGCTCTTATGGCTAAGGGGATCATGGGGTATGGAGAGAAGGCAGGAGTGGGGTACTGAAGTTGCATGATCAGCCATGATCATATTGAATGGCGGTGCAGGCTCGAAGGGCTGAATGGCCTGCTCCTACACCTATTTTTCTATGTTTCTATGTTTTTATATTACATTTTTTCCCCTCATCTAAATCATTGATATAATCATTAACAGGTCCCTGTTTACTAACTTGTCTCCATTCGGCTAATCGGCATTCTGTAATTCGGGGTATTTATTCTCTTTTTTAAAAATCATGGAGAAGAACATAAAAGAAATAAGGGAAGAGATAGCAGCAGAGGTACTACTACATATATGTAAGAATTTATTAGAAAAGGGAATAGTGCCAAAGGACTGGCAGATAGCTAATGTGGTTCCTATATTTAAAAAGGAAGGTAAAATAATTCCAGGGAACTATAGACTAATTTGCTTAATGTTGGTGCTAGGAAAGATAATGGAATCCTTACTTAAAAATGTAATAAAAAAATATCTAGAAACTGAAAATATCATAAATGTGTAATCAGCATGGATTTCAAAGGGGAAGGTCATGCTTGACTAACCTAACAGAATTCTTTGAAGAAATAACAGAAAGGGTAGATAAGGGTAATGCAGTACACATAACATGTTTGGATTTTCAAAAGGCCTTTGATAAGGTACCGCATAGTAGACTCATGGCTAAAGTCAGAACAAGTCGAGTCAGGGGACAAGTAGCAGAATGGATAGCAAGCTGGGTACAAAACAGAAAACAGAGTAGGGGTTAAAGGTCGTTAATCAGATTGGCAAAAGTTGGGAAGTGGTATTCCACAGGGATCAGTGCTGGGATCACTGTTGTTCACCATTTACATAAATGATTTGGACAACGGACTAGCAAGTTAAATTTCAAAATTTGTGAATGACAGTAAATTGGAGGGGTGTCATTACACAGAGGAGGACTGCGATAAAATATAGGAAGACAATAATAACCTAGCTGAATGGGCATGTAATTGCAAATGAACTTCAATATAGATCAGAGTGATGAGGTATATTTTGATATAAAGAATAAAGAGGCCACATACACCTTGGAAAATAAGGCCGTGAAATTTGAGGATGTAGTGCCAGCAGCTAAGGCCATTTTTGTTTAAAAAATAATGGCTGCTTCACTTCTGCCTGCTTCTGGTGCGGAACACCTTGGCCGCCATGTTGGAGAGGTCGTTAGCACTGCCGTTGCCTGTGCTCACCTCTCATGTAAATATGCAGATCATGATGTTAATCAGCGTGCAACGTTTGAATTGACACACGAATGCGATTTTGGACATCGCCGCTCTCCATACCACCCTCTCTTAACCAGGCACAGAAGAACGTGCATTTAGCAGTACTACAGAGATGCTGCCAATGCTTCTTAAAGGGACACATACATCTTTCAGGTAATTTTCAATTTCAACTTTAGGACAGTTTATTAACATTTTATTGGAGTAGTGGTTTGATGAAATACATTTTTAAAAGTTGTTAAAATGTTGCTGGACACTTGCAAGGTTTTGGATGTTAAAGGAAGGCCTCGGAGAATGCCACTTGCTCACAGTCCTGGTGGCTCTAAGTTGAAGTCCCCCTTGGGCTGCAACATAACATAGAGATGAAGCAGAGGCAGCAAAGGGGACAAACTGCTCAGATGGAAGAAGGAGATGCGGAAGAGGAAGAAGCAGAAGAGGAAAAAGCGGAAGGAAGGAGACAACCCAGACAGCCCCTTTCTGGCCGGGATATCCGGGATCGAATCATCTGCCTGCCATACCACTGACCACAACCCCAATTCCCCTTTCAACATTTGTTCCCACACCTTACTTTTCCCCGGTTATTGACCATCACAGACCTTTTGGCCTCACTGCTGAAATAAAAACCACCACGATGTAAACTTTCCAATCCAACTTTATCCCTATATGCATCCAATATTACACCAAAAAATCAACTAATCACCCTTGTGCATTCCCTCAATGACTGTCTTATGTATGCCTTTGCCGATCCTAGTGATGTTACACAGTGCTACCCCAGTAGCTGCAACATGGCTGGTAGAAGGCTGCTGATTTTCAGTGCGGGGACACTGCAGATGGCTTTGCAGAACGACCTCCAGGAGCTGGTGACTGGGAGTGTGAAATCGAGTGACAGTGTTTCTTCTTCACTCTCCTTTCCCTGGTCAACCACTGTCTGGGCAGGCTGGATTTCCTGGGTGTCTGAAATAAGGAAGGCAGAAGGATAGGGTTGTCGTGAGGGGAGGGGGAAAACAAGAGGTGCATGCTTACACTGTGTGCAGCTTGTACATCAGAAGAGATTGGGGGATGAGGGGGAAGTGGGATGTGAGAAAAAGGGTCACGTATGATGATACTAGCATTTTGTATTCTTTCAGCTCTGTCACTGGTCAGGGCTCAACCATGCCCCTGCTAAGAATGGCCAGCACCATCTCCTCCAAGGGGGTGAAGTGAAGCTAGGAATGTGAGTTGTGCCTCGTATTTTGTAGAGATTATTGGTAGGTGAGTGAGGGGGGGGCGGGGGTCATGCATGGCGGAGTGTGTGAGGCTAGTGGTACAGTTGGTAGGAGATGGCTTTTGAAGATGCATTCACTGACCTTGACCACTCATCTGAGGTCATGGAATTTTTTTGGGCACTGAAGCCAAGCCCTTGGGTGACACTACTGGCAGCCACTACACTTATCAGGAACATTGAACAGACAGGGGCTCTTTTCTCTAGAAAAGAGAAGATTGAGGGGTAACCTGATAGAGGCCTTTAAGATTAAACGAGGGTTTAATAGAGTAGAAAAACAGAAGATGTTTCCACTTGCAAGGGCGACAAGAACTAGGGGCCATAAATATAAGCTAGTCATTAATAAATCCAATAGGGAATTCAAGAAAACTTCTTTACGCAGAGATTTTTTAGAATGTGGAACTTGCTACCATAAGGAGTAGTTGAGGCGACTAGCACAGATACATTTAAGGGGAAGCCAGATTAATACAGAGGGAGAACAAAATAGAAGGATATATGGATGGGGTTAGATGGAGTAGGGTGGGAGGAGGCTTGTGTGAAGCATAAACACCGGTATGGACCTGTTGGGACGAATGGCCTGTTTCTATGCTCATCATCATCATTATAGGCAGTCCCTCGGAATCGAGGAAGACTTACCTCCACTCTTAAAATGAGTCCTTAGGTGGCTGAACAGTCCAATACGAGAGCCACAGTCCCTGACACAGTTGGGACAGATAGTTGCTGAGGGAAAGGGTGGGTGGGACTGGTTTGCCACATGCTCTTTCCGCTTGATTTCTGCATGCTTTCGGCAATGAGACTCTAGATGCTCAGCACCCTCCCGGATACACTTCCTCCACTTTGGGCGGTCTTTGGCCAGGGACTCCCAGGTGTCAGTGGGGATGTTGCACTTTTTCATGGAGGCTTTGAGGATGTCCTTGTAACATTTCCTCTGCCCACCTTTGGCTTGTTTGCCGTGAAGGAGTTCCGAGTAGAGCGCTTGCTTTGGGAGTCTTGTGTCTGGCATGCAAACAATGTGGCTTGCCCAGCGGAGCTGATCAAGTGCGGTCAGTGCTTCAATGCTGGGGATTAAATACTATGTAATACTATGGGCCGACTTTGCGACCGGGTTTTTTGGCGATATTTCACCATATTTGGCGAAAATCCGGTCAGCGGAAAATTCAGTGACGTTTTGCAGCGGCACTTTCCACGAACCGCTGGAGAGAGGAGCACCGCCGTTCAAGTCCCGAAATAGCGCTTTCGCCAAAAATTTGGCTCTCTCCGCAGCTGTATTCTGCGCTCAGAATACCAACAGGGAAAAACCTGGCATAGCAGCCCTGCCAGCAGCGCTATGTATGAAGACCTGCAAAAAAGGTAAGTTAAAGTTTTTATTTTTTAATTATTTTTCAGCGATTCGATAGATAAGTGTCTTGTAAATGTTTTGTGAATTTTTTTTTTCAATTTTTTTTTTGGTGTTGTTCCACCCTCCCTAGGCCCAACTCGCAGAAGTATCGGCCTCGGACTAAAGTTGGCGAGGATCGTGGTTTGCGCCGCGAATCCTCGTGCAATCCTGATTTTTACCACTGCGTAAATTAAAGCTTGAATTTCCAGTCTGATAATGATAACGAAGCAAGAACGGTAATTTTGGCGTAAAAAATACCGTTTCCGTGGAGAACCGAATTTCTAGCCCCTATGTATTATGCATTAACTATGCAAAAAAATTAGAACCTCAATTTACAAATAGCTTAAAATTTCTATCCTTTTGTCTGGGAGGGGGGCTACAGTCAAAGCTGTTTTTTTTAGCAAAAAGTGATACCTCCTGATGCAATAACCAATATCTATAACTAACGTTATAGCTCGATAACTGATAACTAAGTTAAAGATCAATACAATCGCAATGGTTTATATCTATGTGGATGTATATACAAGTTGTTGTTGTGGTACTGTAATCTCATTGCTTACAGTGAAAGGACATTTGTCAGGTATTGTTGAGAGAGATAGGTTGAGAGAGGGTTGATGCTTCTGGCACTGACCTCTCAGTCACCTCTATCCAGGCCTGCTGGATATTCATCTTGGGTTTCGTCCTACGAGTGCTGCAAAAAAGTTTTTCTCCCCTTACCCTGACCTCCTTCACCAGGGCCTCCAGAGAGGCATCAGAAAACCTGGGGGCAATCCTCCAACTCATTGTGCTAATGATCCTTCTTCCATCAGTGTAACAAGCAAATCTGGCATCAGGGAATGCAACTTTAAGAGATGCATTTCCACTTTAAATAGGCTTCGCGCAAATCGGCGGAAATCGCGTCACAAAATGGAAGGGCTTCCCATTTCCTGAAGTTACCTAAATTAGTAAATTATCACATGTATCACTTTAGTCTTTAACACTATTGCGATGTCCATCAGTCCTGAGTACCCAATCTCTTTCTATAATGTGAGCATGGCATTTAAAAGGACATTTCAGACAGACATGGCACCATTCAGATGTAATGCTAGTTAAACAGACTGCCACCTAATGTAGTGAGCACTGGTCCAGCTGGGACATTCTAAAGGAAACGAGGTTAATTCCCAGTTTAGCAAGGACCAGAGGTGCATAGGATTGTAGCAGAGAAAAGATAAACATGCAAATTCAAACCCTGAAACATGATCTGGATGATGGAGTGAGTCGAAAG
The DNA here is from genome assembly GCF_044704955.1 of Pristiophorus japonicus. Taxonomy (NCBI): domain Eukaryota; kingdom Metazoa; phylum Chordata; class Chondrichthyes; family Pristiophoridae; genus Pristiophorus; species Pristiophorus japonicus. The sequence goes on along the minus strand of NC_091982.1, from coordinate 78,893,768 downwards.
GATTAACATCTTTCATTGTTCTAAATATCAGTGGTGTGTCAAAGTTTGTTATTGCATCGCAGGATGTTGCAAAAGGAATATTTACCATAAATGGCCTTCATGTAATGTCCTCTGTGTTGAGGTTAAAGTGAGATGTCCATGGTGACAGATGGATGTTGTTGTTTTGGGGCCTCATCTGTTTGAAAACCATGAGGTTTTTGAACCCATTACCTTTTGCTGAAGAATATTCTGTAATTTCACAAGGCATAGCTGTTTCCCTGAAAAAGTGAAGAGATGCCCTGCCAGTATCGGATCGCTGTTCACAAACATTCCGGACAGGAATACATTCGACCTTTGTTGAACTTGGATCCCGATCAAGATGCATGTCTGCTGCACTCTGCCTGAGAAAATGAATCTTTTGTTAACAAAATAATAAATGGACAGGCTGTAACATTTTTGATTGTTTTTGTGTGTGTGGTTTTCTTATTCTGTTGGGCATATGGTTAATTGCTTTGATTGAGAAAAAAAAAAGATTTACAAATCAGCATTTAAATTTATCTCTGCTTACAAATTTCTAAGATTTAGCTTAAGTTTTGTTATTGCTGATAGTACAGGAAAGTATATGGCTTTTTGGTTCATTCTGGTGAACCCAAAACATCCATTTGCTGGTTTGTAATTTGCAGCGTAGAACAAAATGGTGCATTTCGAGACACAGGAAAACAGTGTTTGAAATCCATTTCTGTTATTCCTTGTGACTGTGAGTTTGATTCTTATGATCTCTGTGGTTGTCAGTCGGATTATAGGTGCACTAGTTTACATGACTCTGGGTGCAACTGTGACGGATAAAGATTATCTACGATAAAGTGATCCTGGCAGAATTGGGTCTGGTCCCATAGCATAGGGACAGTTTAGTAAAGTAAGGCTCATTCCTAATTTGAAAAGCCTGCCAGAGAGCTTGGCCTGCAGCACATTTGGCTGGGAAATACAAAATCTAGCAAGGCAGCAGCTCTTATAAAACTGTAGTTTGCCATAAAAGGGGAAGCTGAATTGGTGGCAGAAATGTGAACTCATTGTTCACAAAGACAGAGTGCAGAAATACGGTACCTTTTCCAGTATTACACAGTGTTTTATTGGGCCCAAATTTCCCCAACCCCTTTTTCCGGTGCACTCAGCCGAGATGCGCTGAATTTGTGCACTCAAAACGGCGCCAAAAAACTTACTCACGACTCTGGCCGCTCTGCTGTGTGTCCCGGGTCCTGGCGCGGCGTATATAGTGGAGTGGGGGGGCAGAGCTACAGCCCTGCGCCGAAAACAGTACCGGCAGCTGTCCGCATGCGCAGTGGAGTCTGCCGCATGCGCAGTAGCTCCTTGCCCTCCCATCACGTCCTGCAGGCTGTGAACGGGACCCGATGCTTGCCGCCCCTATCCCTGGCCGAAGGGACGGCCCGATGTTCGCCGCCCCTATCCCTGGCCGAATGCTCTCCCGCACCAGCCAGCGAGCTATTGAACAGATGGAAACCTGCTGTGCTAACTTGTTTCTGGCAAAAATATGGGGAAGTTGTTTCTATTTTACACATCTTTTGGGAGTATCTCGGCATACAGCCTTTGGAGCCAATTACTTACAGAGAATGGAAACATCGCTCGGCTTAATTTGTTTTAGGGAGATCCCTGTACAGGTAAAAAAATGATTGTGAAGGAGACCTGTAAAAATGTACAAAGTAATGAGTGACATGAAAAAAGCCCTGTACATGTAAGTAGCTGCTTGTGTTGTTTAAACGACTGTGATTGTGTGTTTGCAGAGTTTCCTTATTTTATTTTAATCTTTTCTTAAAACTTTGTAAGTCTTGGTGCTTTAGATGCAGATCTTCTCTGCTTCATTCTATTTTTTATTTGTTACTGAATGCTTTTAGTGCTGTGTTTAGTGCTTTGTGAGTCTTGGTGCTTTAGAATGTACTAACCTGCGCTGATTTCTTAACTCTCCACAAGGGTTTTCTGTGCAGCCACAAGTGGCCACATACGTTGGCCTAAGTTAGTTTGGAGCAACTATTAGCTGTCCAAACTGGCTTAAATAGCCAAACGGCTGGTAACGCCCCCTTTTGAAAGAAAAAAAACTAAACTAAAAAAAATCCTAACTAACTCACTTACATTGGCGCAAATTAAATGTGCAGAATGAGGATTTTTAAGATACTCCAGAAAAATCAAATTGCTCCTAAACAAACTCCTGGGCAAATTTGGGCCCATTGTCCCTGAGCTGCATGACACACTTTCTTGAAGGTGATAGTCACTGAGAACAAACAGATGCTGAGGCATCCAGGCTGAGGTACTTCTCTGCTGTTCGGGAGTTGCTCAGTGATGCCGGCAGCCAATAATGTAGATATCCTTGGGCCCCGAAGAGTCCTTCACACACTATTTATCTCATTAAAATAATATGGGCACCATTGAATGCCACACAATGGAGGTATTGTGGCTGCTTCCTAGATAATGGCCAAAGGCATGCATGAAGATGCTTCTGTAATCAGATATCATCAGAACATTAACTGGTGCAACAAGAGCTGAGATCTGAATAGAGTGTCAAGTAAAGAACCGACTTGTTTGAAAAAATGCTTTACAATTTCAGGACCCACCACATTATATCATAACATCCATTTTGCCAGTCATGCAACAATGGGTCAAGTGCTGGGCTGTTCTGTCACTTATCTGTCGACTATGGGCTCAATTTTCCCCAGTGATTTGTGCCGTTTTTTTGGAGCAGGCTGCATTTTTGGCCTAAGTTAATAATCCATAGTTTCCCCAATCAATTTGCACCAGCGCAACTCAGTTAGTTACTATTTTTTTAGGTAACTTTTTTTCAGCCAATGGGGGCGTAACCAGCCAACTACGCCAATTCTGGCCACTTAGGCGACTTTGGCCAGCTGAGAGTTACTCCAGTTCAGCTTAGGCCAGCGTATGTGACCTCTCCAGAAAAACCTTGCAGAGAGTTAAAGAAATCGGCACAGGTAAGGAAATCGGAGGAGGCCATTCGGCCTGGGCTAGAGGGGGGCAGCAGACCGGGAGGGCACTCGGGGCCAGGATCAGCGGGGGAGCGGATCGGCAAGCCCTTCGGCCTGGATTAGGGGCAGGGAGCGGACCGGGAGGGCACTCGGGGCCAGGGTCAGTGGGGGAGTGGATCGGCAAGCCCTTCGGCCTGGACTAGGGACGGGGAGCGGACCGGGAGGGCACTCGGGGCCAGGTTCTGGCAGGGGAGCGGATCGGCAAGCCCTTCGGCCTGGACTAGGGGCAGGGAGCGGACCGGGAGGGCACTCGGGGCCAGGTTCTGGCAGGGGAGTGGATCGGCAAACCCTGGGCTAGGGGCAGGGAGCGGACCGGGAGGGCACTCGGGGCCAGGTTCTGGCAGGGGAGCGGATCGGCAAACCCTGGGCTAGGGGCAGGGAGCGGACCGGGAGGGCACTCGGGGCCAGGTTCTGGCAGGGGAGTGGATCGGCAAGCCCTTCGGCCTGGACTAGGGGCGGGGAGCGGACCGGGAGGGCACTCGGGGCCAGGTTCTGGCAGGGGAGTGGATCGGCAAGCCCTTCGGCCTGGACTAGGGGCGGGGAGCGGACTGGGAGGGCACTCGGGGCCAGGGTCAGTGGGGGAGCGGATCGGCAAACCCTGGGCTAGGGGCGGCGAGTGCTGGTGCAATCCCTCCCTCACCATGACAAATTCACCACCCACCGCCCCCCCCCACCCCATACCGAACACCCTTGCACGGCACCATCTTGATGCCACCGCAAAAGAAAACTCTGACCCCCCCCTCCCTACCCCACCCCACCACCCCCGCCCAACAACCTCAACCCACACCCTTCCCTCATCCTAATCGACATAAGTTTAAAAACAGCACTGAAAACACATCTTCCTTCCTGGCTATGGATACTGATAAACCCCATTGGCAGGCTTAATATACCACCATAAATCACCCTGCCCAGCCGCCCCTGTACGGCATCATCTTCATACCTTCACAATAAAACCTCTGACCCCCGCACAACAAGCGCGCTTCACAGCCTTACCTCAGTTCAATCGACATTGCCAAATCCAAGCTGTACTGAACATGCGCGTCCATTGGAGCGACGTCAAAAACGTAATTTTTTTTTCCCGCGCATGCGTAGAAGGCCCGGCTTCGTTTTTCGGCGCAGACAGCAGGCTCCACCCCCTGAGACGACTGGACATGCTGCGCGGCCCCGAATTCAATTTACAGATCGGGGAAAATTTGGACAAATATTTATGGTGCATTTCTGGCCCTAAAAACCTGGCGTAACTTTGGCAATATGCCAGAAAATGGGCTTAGGCAAAATTGAGCCCTATATTTTGTGCTTGTACATTGGATTTCCTTTCACTTCATTTTTCCCCTCTTTCCCCTCTACCATTACAGCCTTGACAATGTCTTTTGAGCTTTTCCAAAGGTTTTAAGAATTATTGTCCACTTCCCATTCCTCCATGCAGCCACTTAGATTTTCAACTCTTTACATTTTGCTTCAAGTGCAATTTTCTGGTCCTTCCATTAGGTTGATCCCTTGCACAAGCCTGAGCTGCACATGGGGCTATGAATAATGAGCTGACCACAGAAAATTGGATGCAATCAGCTCAAAGCATTTCCGGTTGACCTTGCACTAGTTTCTAGCTATTGTGAAGTGAACTCTATTCAGCCTGGAAAATCTATATTGATTCCCCGAAATTGCTGGAAACGGAAATGCCTTGCCAAAGTTAAGGATGACTAATGTAGGATGTAGAAAGGTATTCTGGAATTTTGCTCAATTTATATTTTGGAGAGAAGGGAAAAATGACGACAACAGCAAATTGTATTTATCTTGAGCATTTAACATGGTAAAACATCCCAGGGTGCTTAAAGATGCTGACATTTTGTTACTGTTATTCTTTACTAATCTCTGCATTGCGTACAAGCTGTAGGTACCTGATGACGTTAAACAGGGTCAGTGTGGTCTCCCAGACTAGATTTTAATTGCCTAAGGGGGTCAGAGAGGAATTTTCCAGCTTTTTTTCCCTTAATTGGCCTGGATTTTTATCTGGTTTTCCGCCTCGTCCAGGAAATTACGGGGCCGAAATTCAGGTTCCAGATAAAGCCCGTTACCGCCGGAATGCGGCGGCTAGGCAGCGGAATCCAATGGCTGGCGATTTCTGGTCAAATGGCCGCCGTCAGCCAAATTTCTGGCGGTCCCTACTTCTGCCCCGCCGCTGCCGAGCAGACGTAAATGTATCATCGGTGTGTGAACCGCCGGGACCTCCACCTCCGTCGAAATTCAGGCCGAAAAATCTAATGCCTGCCGAGCGGTGCCCCCGACAGCTTTCTCTGTCGGTGCACCTAGTATTCTCTCTGTTAGCCCTGGCTGTGCGGTGGCCATTAAAGGCGAGGGCCCAATGCCACGGCCACCATTTTATTTTTTTTGCCGGCCGACTTCCATGTCGGCCAGACTATTGAGCCCCCTGGTTCGGCTGGGCCGCCAATAGGCAGCCTGGCACCCCTTCTTGGGTGCTAGGCCGCTGGCCTGGCCGAAACCCTCCCTGGTGGCCCAGTGGCCGATCCTAAATAATCGACGATTCTCACCCCTTTAAAGGAGGGGAGATACGTGGTGACGCAGACGTGCAATGACGTGACCACCGCTCCGCTGCTGAGTGACAGCAGCGGAGAATCCGTCCCGCCTCCATTTCTGCCCCTCACCAGCACTTACCATCGCACTTCCGCCCCCATTATGTCTGACTTGCCGATTTTTAAAAAAATGACCAAGAGCTGAATATCGATCAAGAGTCGACCTCATCCTACCCGGCGATGAAAACACAAAAAACGGTAAGTCGCAAGGTTTCTGGTAGGCCTGAATTTCGGCCCCTACCTGTGGTGGTGAGTGTATATATTGTGATGCCTGTGTGGAACAGGCTGGGTGGACCAGTAGGCATTTTCCTGTCTGTCTTTTTTGGTATGTTCGTATGTGGTCTATAGGCCTCATATTTCCTGATCCAATGCCTGTAATCTTATATTCATATTAATATTAAAATCCATTGCCATTCTTTAGCCTATCCTTAATTGCTCCAGTTCCTTTAAAATACTGGTAATCTCTGCTATATCCATGAACTACCCTCATAACTTACTCTGAATAGCAATTTTTTTCCCTGTGATTAAACGGTCAGATGCTTTTCTGGCTCTGAAGTGCTGCATTACAGCTGTCGGCATTCAGGTGTCACAATGTATGTACTATCAGAGTTCCAGTGGTTTAATGCTCCTTTGTCATTAAAAATCACTTAATTCATACAGTCTTGCTGGAGGCAGAGCCAAACAAAAGAGAATAAATCAGTCCATTGATCAATGACCACATTGCCACAGGAACAGTTGTAGGCCATTCAGCCCTTCGCGCCTTTTCCACAATTCAGTTAGATCATGGCTGATCTGTACCTCAAATCCATTTACTATCCGTACCTAATAAAAATCTGTCACTGTCAATTTTGAAAATTAAAATTGACCAGCATCCACAGCCTTCTGCCATTCCACATTTCCACTATCCTTTCTATAAATAAGCATTTCCTGATTTGCCTCCTGAATGGCCTAGTTCTAACTTTAATATTTTGTCCCCTTGTTCTGGTCTCCGCCATCAGAAGAAATAGCTTCTCTGTATCTACTCTACCGAATCCTTTTATGATTTTAAACACCTCGATCAAATCACGTCTCACCCTTCTAAACTCAAGGGATTACAACCCATGTTTATGCAACCTGACCTCATTAACATTTTAAGCCCTGATAGTCCCACTAGTATTTGCTCTCAGTATTCCACTATTTTTTCTTAATATCAGTCTTAGTTGCTGAAATAATCCATCCAACTACTGTTCATTCTTAGGCCGCGATTTCACCTACCTCGGCGGGTCTGGTGCGGCCAGGATAGGTGGAGGGTCCCGACTTTGCTGCTGGCTCCAGCTCGCTCTGTAGAAATGATTTTCTGTTGATTGGGCTTGTCAAGCCCACCCAGCGCGTTTTCCGGCCAATTGAAGGAAACGAGTCTGATTATGTCATTTCATAACATGTCATCAGTCGCTTTCCTTAAAGTGACCATGTCCAAATTGATTCTGACAGTTGTGCTGTCAGTGTTCTACAGCATTGTGTTGCTGCAAACACTGACAAGCACTGCACAGAGGTGCACGGCTGCACCCAGGCTCTCCCAACACTCCCTCCAGATGCTTATGGAGTGAGTCACAGCATGCAGGGAGCTTCTCTTCCCTTCCAATGGACAGAAGGGACCTCCCCAGAACACCAATGCAGCCTGGTTGCACATTGCACAGTAGTGCCCGTGCGGGGGTGTCGTCAGGAAGACCAGGCTGCAGTGGACAACGTCAAGTGAAGTAAATGTGACCATGGTGAGGCCATCCCTGATGTCCCGGGCAGCAATGTGGTTGGGTGCTGATGTTCTGTGTCCTGCGCAGCATTAGTTGAATGTGGAGAAGGTTGGTGTTGTTAGTGATGCCAGTGGTGTGCTTGGTGCTGCTGGTGTTGGGGCTGAGGACTAAGACAAGATAGTTTCAAGGGCACTGATGCTAATGTAATAGATTGCAGGTGAACTTGAGATGACTGAAGCGATCTGTCAATGATGAGAGAGGTTGTTCCAATGAGGTGACACTGGATAGAGAGTTTGCTCCAAAGAATTGCAACCTGCATAAAGCTCAATCTGCCTTCCAAATGCACCAAGCAAGAGCTTTTGATCTTGAAAAGTGAACAGCTGAGAAATGGGAGCTTTTATCTCACAATTGCAGCTGTCAAGTAAAGAAATGAATTCATGGTTTCACAATTCCCAACGTCCTTACCTGACATGATTCCCAAGCAGCGTGAACCTCGTGGAGAACCTTGTGGAGAACCTTGTAAAATGGTAAGTTCAGCTCAAAGTTCTTTTTACTAGGCTCTTAACAAGGTCATAATGACCTACAGTGCTTCCCCCGCTGCTGCATGTCAGGTCTGCTCAGCATTGACAGACCCGACACATGGGAAAGTAATATGGCGGGGGGTTGACAGCAGGGTCCCGACCCGCTGTCAATCATTTTAAATTTAACAACTGACCCACCACCGATCCCATCCTCTGAGCGCCATCAAAATTATGGCCATAGAGTCTGAATCTAGGATTCTATTCAAACAGTGGTGAAACAGTGTAGTGACTTCGTCCCTTATGACTAGATCTGTCTCGAGTGAGATAGTTAGATTAAGTAGTCTTCATGAAACAGTGGTGTAGGGTCCC